>NC_088650.1:30700549-30894549 GCF_964019385.1 Sycon ciliatum | reverse complement strand
TTTGAGACTGTGCACGTTTCGGTGACTCGAATTTTGAATGTCGCAATCGTTTTTCTTCTGCTAGTTCTGCTGTACTCGCCCTGCTCCTGCTACAGCTGCGCTGTGTCAGACCTACAGGCTCGCCCCTCAGATGATCGCCAAGCATCTCGCTTCCAACTTCTTCATCTACAGCGAGCATGTCCAGCAATACATAGTCCGCCTCTGAATCATTGACCGATCTATGGACGGAGATTTTTCCACTAAACTCACCGGACTCCTCACTTATTTCGCTCATCCTAGCTGGCGAGTCGACAGTTGCGTCGAGTGTGGATGAACTAAACTACCACAGTTCTGAAGGACCTCCAGGACCTTCACGACGTCGTTAGCGACATACTTCTTGTGCACACTGAAATTAGTTGTGATGTGCATTCTCCGATCTCCCGGCTTCACTTGGCGAAATAGCGTTTATCTACATTGTCTACCTCTGTTCTTTGCCTTTCCCATAATTTGGACGGGTATTTGTGAGTCAGTCAAGACAATACACTGAAAGATACATCCACATTATATCTGAGCGCTAGGAAGCTAGGAAAAACCGAGGTGTCCGAATGTTTCATGACGCATACGGATTGACGTGCCATCACTGCAACACGGAAAATGTCACGACTTGTATCCAATGAAAGCACTGCGATAAGTCATGCAGGAGTTTGCCTCGTGCTTCGGATACCAAGTGTTGACCTACCATGTAGATCTACATCATTGACTACGATAATGGCCCATGCATTGACGCTGACACATTTCGGCTCCGTGAGTCTTGGCGAAATAGCGTTTACCTACATTGTCTACCTCTGTTCTTTGCCTTTCCCATAATTTGGACGGGTATTTGTGAGTCAGTCAAGACAATACACTGAAAGATACATCCACATTACATCTGAGCGCTAGGAAGCTAGGAAAAACCGAGGTGTCCGAATGTTTCATGACGCATACGGATTGACGTGCCATCACTGCAACACGGAAAATGTCACGACTTGTATCCAATGAAAGCACTGCGATAAGTCATGCAGGAGTTTGCCTCGTGCTTCGGATACCAAGTGTTGACCTACCATGCATGCAGATCTACATCATTGACTCCGATAATGGCCCATGCACTGACGCGCGTACGCTGACACATTTCGGCTCCGTGACAGTCGCACATGAATCTGTTACTACAAGACTTAGCAAGTAATTAGTTAGTGTAACTGTAAGATCAAGAACCCACCTTCGACAACTAACTTACTAAGTCTTCATAAACACAATGGTCGTGTACCGGTACGGTAGCTCAGCAAACGGCAAAAAGAACACGGTGACTTGGTCTCAACGACGTTTACGTAGCAAGGCAGCCAGACATATCTCTACTACTGTACTAGCGGTGCATCTACGAAGTAAGCCGTGATGATTCGTGCGAATCATTGAACCAAAGAAACGGCAGCATGCATAATAGTGACACACTCCCGTATACCTTTTAGTACAACCGGTGACCACTGCTCGGAAAGCTGGAGTTTCTGTCAGCTGTGTAGTTATAGCAGGGAGATGGCGGAGTCGGTACCAGACGAAATGGTCTCCGAGCCCAGATCTCCACGTAGTCGTCAAAACAAGAAGCCGTCGTTTGGAGGAGACAATCGTGTAGGAAGCAGTGATGGCGCAACAGCGTCTGCGCAGTGGTGTGAAGAAGCACAATGTTACCCCTTACCTAAAACTGGTGCCGCTGTGCGCACCCAAACTGTTGGAGACAATCGTGGCGTACGAAGCAGGCCAAATGCTGGTGGCGCAGCAACATCTGCACGGTGGAACGAAGTACCAGACTGTTACCCGCTGCCTAGGACTGGTCCTGGTGCTCGTACCCAAACCGACTATGACTCAGTGATGAACTCTCCATCGTCTAGCATGCTATCCTGCCATTTCTCCTCTGGAGCGCATTCGATAAGCGACTCTGTCTTCCCGCAGTATACAAACCAACTCCTAAGCCCACTGGCTTCGCCTGGGCACGGATGTAGAGAAGGTGTTCACGCAACAGATCACGTCCCCGAAGAGAGTGGCGAGAGGCCCCCCACCTCTTGGGATGTGGATCTTTGCTTCATGGTGGATTGCACGGACAGCATGAGCAGGTGGGTACGCCAGATTAAACTGCTTCACCAACGGATCCGGGATACCTACAATAGCCGGTGCCACATCAGGGTAGCGTTCGTTGCCTACTATGACCTCGCCTGGGAGTTTCAACGCCAAAACTTTGTAGTTTATGTCGACGCCCTGGATTTTACTTCATCTCCGGAAGAATTTTGCGACAAAGTTGCAAAGGTGGTTGTCAATGGAGGAGGTGATTCGGCAGAGGATGTGATGACAGGATTTGAAGTAGCCTTAAAGCTATCGTGGAAGGGATCCATCAAACTGGTCATTCACATTGCAGATCAGCCAGGCCACGGGTTAATGTACCATCATCGGGATGTAATAGACACCTACCCTGGAGGAGATCCAATTGGGCGCTCTCATGTTGACATGATGAGGATGATGGCATGCAACAACATTCAGTACTGCTTCGGAGTGATAACCAAGCATACTGGAAAGATGATCCATGTCTTCAACGAATGCCTCAAACAAGAATCATGTGGGCGTCTATCAGTCAATACCTTTGACGCCAGCAAGCCAGAGGATGAAGGTTTTTCCACTGCTCTGCTTTCAGCTGTGCACTCAAGCATCGCCCACTCAGTGTCTGAAGGTCGCATCCCCCTGGAACTAAGGCCAGCATGCAAGGAAATTGATCCAGCCTTGCCCACGAACTTGGAGAGATGTGCTATCATGTCTGCAACCGCAATGAGCTTCAAAATGCCACCATCCATCGATGATGACATTCTACAAAGTGCCACAATGAAACTAGTCAAGTCTGATGTTGTGATTCGCATGGCAGCCAAGCCATTTGCCCAAGGTCACTTCCAGCTTTCCTACCATGGTCTAGACACAGTCAAATACCGACGTGTCGTTCTGAAGCAGAGTCGATTTGCCAATCCTGAGCGTAACCGGCTTAAGCGCTACCTTGAGAACATGGAAGTCCAGGTGATTACTGCTCGCTTCTTGGCTGACTTCAAGAAACAACTGCAAAACGGTATTGTATGTGCCGGGCAACAGATCAATGTACTAAATGCCAAGGTTATCATGCTGCAGGGTGCGACTTGCGAGCAAGACAAGTTTATGACGATGGAGCCACATCTTGGAGAGGACTCCACCAAGTTGAGCAGCATCGGATATGGCCAGCCTGCGGAAGATGAGCCAGAGTGTATCATCCAGGCATTCAGCCACTGGACGTACTTCAGGTCGGGCAAGTCTTTGGTCATCGTCAATGCTCAGAGCAGCGTCTATGATGGCGTAATCTACCTTACCCATCCTGCCATACACAGTATCGACAGAAAGCGCTTTAGCAAGACAACCAACTGCGGCAAGCCTGGCATGGACATGTTCTTGGCTGCCCATGAGTGCAATCGCCTATGCAATGCTTTGAATATTCTAGATTGAATGTTCTGCGGCAGCCATGAAGCAAGATATCGCACACCGCATTTATCACAAGAGCGAGATGATAACCGCTTGCAATTCCCTATTGAGTATACAGAGAATGGTATGCCTTTCTTCTTTTTCATCTGATATTTTATTTTATTTCTAATCTGATATTTTCTTTGCTTTCAATGTACTATCGTGCTATCCCGTGACCTGCAGAGAGTGGGGCAGAGGGGACTCAAGACGTAGTCTGATCTCCTCTCTCTCCGGGAGATTGCATAGGGCAGAGGGGAGTGGAAGGACCTTTGCAAGGACGTCTGCAAGTCCAATGGTGGCGTTTACGACTAAAACCAAATAATATTGCTCCAAAATATCACAATATTGCTTTTCATAACTGCTGTGGTAATAATAATTAACATCTATAATACTGACAAAATTCCTCTCTTAACGTAGTGCGTGGATTTGCATCCACCTGCCACCATATTACTGGTTTAACGTTATTCTCAAACCGGAGTCGACAATGCCCGTTATCCTGTGTCTGCGTCCTCTGTTCAATCTGCCCCATGCTGTATTATGCTTGTTAGCGGTGCGTCTTGTTACTGTATTTCTATTTCTGTTGTCGTTGCTCTATTTTTTTCAATGCTTTTATTTCCATATTGCTATCAGTCACCACCACTACACCAAGGTCGTTGACGCTGCAAATTTTATTCAAAAGAAATGGAATCTCCAAATTTTCGCCCTTGGGGCTTCATCAGGGAGAAAATAATAATGAAATGGAACTGGCTCTGTAGCAAACTATAATAGCAGAGCATTGAGACATTGAGACATTGGCACTACAGAAGTGAGGAGAGGAGAGTACGAGGCGTCATACATTAGCACTATAATAAATGAATGAATGAATGGCGAGGACAACAAGAGGTGCACACTGGCAGTGGTTACATGGTGATAATCACACAAAGTGTGAGAGAAGCGCTAAAGGGGCGCAAGGGAACGCAAGCCAGAGCGCAACATAAGATTGAAACGTGTAACGTGGAAGTGAAACAACCGCACATGCACAAACTCAAACACGTCTCACCTCCCCTCATTCTATTTTAGCACTTTATTTTGTTCTCGTAACACATTATTGAATGCATATTTAATCATTGTTCAGCATGGTTACTCTTCAGTCACGACTTTCCACGGATGAATGTGACAAGAAAATTTATTTTGGTAAACTTTCATGACTTCTTTGTAGTGTGGCGATAACGGCGGAATTTGTTCTCTTTATTGCTATTATAAAATTGTTGTCTCCACGTCGATTATTTGAATAATAATAATAATTTGGAAAGGATTGGGAGAACTTCAAATTCAAAGGATCAGTCGGGGAAATGAACTGCCTGAAAAGAGAAAAAACGTCAGACCCACCAGGACTCGAACCTGGGACCCTGCTTGTCATGAGCAATGCTCTAACCACTGAGCTATGGGACCAGGCTGAACCTAGAAGGCGCTGACAAGTTTTTCACTCCAAAGGCAGCTCACAACACGTGCCACACATACTGATGGCACTTGGGTCTTTTTCCCTCCCCCAGGGGACCAACCACGGTAAGTTTCTGGAAACTACCAGAGGTGAAAGAAAGTGATTAAATTTGGAAAGGATTGGGAGAACTTCAA
Source organism: Sycon ciliatum (assembly GCF_964019385.1). Classification (NCBI taxonomy): domain Eukaryota; kingdom Metazoa; phylum Porifera; class Calcarea; order Leucosolenida; family Sycettidae; genus Sycon; species Sycon ciliatum. Next base: position 30,889,401 of record NC_088650.1, on the reverse strand, counting down.
ATTCAAAGCATCAGTCGGGGAAATGAACTGCCTGAAAAGAGAAAAAAACGCCAAACCCACCAGGACTCGAACCTGGGACCCTGCTTGTCATGAGCAATGCTCTAACCACTGAGCTATGGGACCAGGCTTAACCTAGAAGGCGCTGACAAGTTTTTCACTCCAAAGGCAGCTCACAACACGTGCCACACATACTGATGGCACTTGGGTCTTTTTCCCTCCCCCAGGGGACCAACCACGGTAAGTTTCTGGAAACTACCAGAGGTGAAAGAAAGTGATTAAATTATTATTTGGAAAGGATTGGGAGAACTTCAAATTCAAAAGATCAGTCGGGGAAATGAACTGCCTGAAAAGAGAAAAAAAACGCCGTGCTTAGCTCCGAAGCATTGCCCCTGTGGCGTCACGGAGCTGCCTTGTGATGTTGGCTAGGGTGCTCTTGCTGACGACGCCTAGCTCACTTTTTGCTGGATTTATTAGGCGGCACGGTAGGGCACGGTGGAAATTCTCTTTATGGTCTTTTAGCGTTATGAAACATTCAGACTTGGCGAGTACCTCCGTCCTGTCCGCTATGTCAAGCCGTTCCGCGATTTCTCTTGCCTCCAGGTTGATTTGACAGTACGCACCCTCCGGTGCATGCTGATACGTCTTGGTGATGTTGTCGTGTAACAGTTTTTTGTAGTTATCGACCGGCGACTATACAGGTTGCGGGTCTTGTCGGCGGGTACTATCACGTCTGGCGAATTGCTGATACGCTGCAGGTCTTTCTTCATCTTTGCTTGGAGGTCATTTGTTGTCGCTCTGAAGCTAACGTTTTCGATCATTTTGTACAAATCCTCCTCAAACGCCTTTAATTCTTCCACCTGCGGAGGGCAGTTCTTGGTCTTGAAGCCAAAGGTGTTGCGTTCCGGCGCCTTTACATCGCCTTTTGCAAATATTGCCTTCCACCGCATCCTCTTTATAACGCTTTCCACCTTCTCAATTAGTCGTTTCCGGTATTCCTTGGCCGTTGGCATCGGGATGTTCTTGAGCGAGTATCCCAAGTTGATGCGCGTAGGTGCATCCATCGTCTCGAACCTAGGGGAGAGAGTGCTCACTCACTTGAAAAGTGAGAGCAGGCTACAAAGAGCGGAGTCCTCCGGATCGATAGAGTGCTCAATGCGGAAGCAGAGCAGTAACACACGAGTCATAGAAAAACCACGCGTCTTGATTGTCGTAACTTAAAGTTTCATGCCATATAGCAATCTTCAGACAACTGATTACAGTGATGCACAGCTAGTATGGTATTTATACAGTAGCATAGGAAGGAATCTGTGAAGATTTGAGGTCTGGTGGGTGCAAAAAGTCCTGGATGGAAAATGTGCCAAACTCACATGGTCCGTGAGTGAGAAAAGAAATATGATATGGCAGGAATGCAAGCAAGGCTGTGTGAAAGGATGATAATGATTGTGTGATGATAATGATTGTGTGTTACTGCTCTGTTTCCGCATTGAGCACTCTATCGATCCGGAGGACTCCACTCTTTGTAATAATAATAATAATTATTTCAAAAGAAAGGTGTCAGCACCGACGCAATGCACACAGTCAGGTAAGCCAATTTATTAACCGAACGTTTTTGTTCCCTTCTCATCATGGGTAAATACAGGGAATAATGGAAAAATTCAAAAATACAGCAACTTATAGAGCAAAAGCATAGATTGAGAACTCACGCTATACGTGCGGAAAAAATAATATTCAGCTGAACAAGTCAACAACAGGGTGAAGGTGAAGAAATGACTAAAACATAATGAAAACAACAATGAGAAGAAGCATTCCAGACACTTTCACGAGGATTAGCACCAAACAACTGAAGCGACAAAATATTTTCCTTCTGGACACACAGTTCAGGGGACAACTTGCGAATATATAACGCGATGCTGGGTATTGGAGCGGAAGTACATCCGCCAGTCTAGGTACCTCCAGGCGCACTCTGACCTGCCGCTGATTGCTGCACTGCATGCTCATCACGGAAATCTTCCACCTACAAAGTCGATCATCTCCCAGGCAGCCACGGCTATGGAGCATTTCAACATCTCGGACGTGCAACAACTGATGTTGTTAAGTCTGCTATAGTAACCACCACCCAAGCTTCTCTGCGACAGAAGCCCCTGCATGGTCGCTATTGGCAGCGGAGTGACGGTGTATTGGACATGCCTCTCTCCTTTAACTTCTTAAAGTCTCCCACATTGCATCCATCTACTGAGTCATCTGTATTTGCTGCTCAGGATCAGGTGGTTAATACCAGGAACTACCAGAGGTCAGTTATTGGCGACACTTCCGTGGTTGACGTGTGTCGTAAGTGCGGAGGTCCGGGGGAGACTGTTGACCGTATTCTGGCATGTTGCACCGTGTTGGCACGGACAGCATACATTACTCGTCATAATCGTCTTGTTGCTGTCGTCCAGAGGGCACTATGTCGCCGCTACAAATTGGTATCTCCTGCTCCCCCGGGCCACTTTCCACACTACATTGAGGATCGCCAAGGCCGGAAGTTGATGTGGGAAATGCCAATCCCTCCAGACAGGATGGTTGGGGCGAATCGGCCGGATCTCGTTTGGGACGATGGCAAGTCAGTCCAACTTATTGACGTCAGTGTGCCACTAGATCACAGAGTAACATTGAAGCATGCTGAAAAAAAAGCGAAGTACTTGCCCCTCGCAGTAGAAACTAGACAGATTTGGCAGCGGGAAGCGGTGTCCATCGTGCCCATCATAGTTGGTGCTCTCGGTGGCATTTCGAAGCAAGGGGCTATTTCCATTAAGCAGCTGTGTGGAGAAGAGCGGCATGTTCATGAACTGCAGCAGGCTGCTATCCTTGGCTCGATGGCCATTCTAAGATCTGTTTTGGGTGCAGCATAGGGGGATCTTTGCTGTTCCTGGTGGTCTTCTTATGTTCTGTATGTTATTGTATTCGCTTTAGTTTGTAACTGAAACACTGTGATATTTCTGTGGGCACGCATTGGAGGTTGTGCCGAGTGATGAGCCTTGCCGGCCTGAATTTTTTGCCAACATCTGATGCTCCCCGTTTGCAATACCTGTTATCATGATACCTTTGGACTTTAATGCCGGTGATGGTACATGCACATGCGCCTTTCTCCCTCCCTCTCTCTCTACCTTACATTTTCCCCATTATTATTCCGTGCTGCTTACCTTTAGCTATGATAAGTCCGGTGAGCTAGTGTACTACCTCCAATTATTTATTTATTTTCAGTTTGGAGTGGAATAAAGATCCATAATAATAATAATTCAATGTACTTGAATGCTTTCAATGTACTCCAAGTACATTTTGTACTTGGACGTGAGATTGATGTGCCTTGCCTTTCAACGATGATTTTTTTCTTGAATTCTACAACTCCTTTGTACTTGCCACTTACGATGTCTATAGATATGGTGCATTGTGTGCCTCCCTGTATTCGGAAACTCCTGCGTCGATGTATGCTATGGCAATTGCATTGAAGTTTGATTTACTTTCACGCAAGCCATATAACCCTTTAGAATCACTCTATGATTTGATCAACTGTGATGGAATTTGCCAGATGAGGTTTAAGTACGCATGTAACTTGAATCACATGCAAATGTCATTTTGTCGGTATTGTGCTACTTCATGTATTGCACATTATCACAGTGCAGTATATTCGTTGTGTTTGGTGGATAGCTACGGATGATTTGAAAACCATAGGTCCTCTCTTTTTCTTGATCGCAATTCTCAATTTCTTATGGCCTATGTTAGTATGTATGACTTTACGACCATTCTCACTTGGCAGGTAACCGTAGTAGTTCTTCATCGCTGCTTTGTTGCGTCTTTATGTAAAAGACCTCTACTGGGTTGTTCACAAGGTCCGAAAATCAAATCTTGAGGCATTATGAAGCATTACCAATGCATTATTGCTACGGATGGTGCTGCCTGACCGTTGGCAGTGGACGGTTAACACAACTAACGTTATTGTACGATATACCGTCGTAGGCATGGGAGAAGCACGATCTGATTTTATTAACCCAATTTGTTTCGAATATAACATTCATAAATAGAGTGATTTTATGGTTCCATGCATCATCCCAGATTCTCCAGAGGCAAATTATGTCAGTCAAGTACAGCCTGCCAAGGATTGAAAGTTGACAACCTTAATTAATACCCACATCATGTAAGAGGGAAAGAAGGCCAAATGAGGTAGGAGCAGTGGGAACAAGAAGAAAGCATTCATGACGCCAATACAAATGTATGCACTTCCATAGTCATGATAATGCGAGGCGGTCGCAAAGGACTAAAGGGACGCTGCTCTAGGAGGGCGGCAGTTTTCCACCATGGCAACCAGGAGTGCGCATACGCGACAGCCACCAGCGCAAAGCGTTGCAGACTTGCGGCAGAGAGAGCGAATGAGACACTTCGCCGTGACCCAGGTGAGCGGCTGAGCGCACACATCTCGTAACTCACAGTCACATGCACAGTGCAGTTAGTTGTTCGCGTGTGGATTTTTTTCTGGAGAAAGCGAAAACATAGGATTTGGAAAGCGATGCATGCTGAACAAGACGTTGGATTAGTTCCTGAAAGTCACTATACTTGGATTGGTTGGAACTAGCTTCTTTGCTAACTGTAATGATTTTGTTGAGGAGCGGTTCGAATTCGTTATTTTCCCGACAGCCTGACGCCAGCCTGACTTCTGGCTTGCAGTAGAGCTCTCTTTCCGATCCTGTCAATGGTGTCAGATTTGAAAGAAAATACTCGAACAGTGATATCTATACATCGCTTGTAGAAGGAAAGGGCGAGTGCTGGCAATCACTCAGTCTTCGCAAGTAGAGAATGTCCCTGCTGATTACCAGCTGAGAGACAGTTATTCTGTGCTGTGAAACGAAGGGACGATTCTTGAAGTGGAAGAACAATCGTACTAGATGTGCCGATCTAATTGTATGCAATGTCACCCACTGGGCTGTGCTTGTACTAGAACTGAGTCCATAGCAGTTGAGCCGCATCAAGAAGATCAGAGCAGAGTGTGATAGGATTAGCGCGACGTGGATATTCACCAGTGGAATAGGACATCATGTATTTGCATTATGAACATGTCATTGCCTATCCCAAGCTCAAGTCTTAGATTGCGTCAGTGCAGAATTCATGGCTGTAATTGTTTGTGTGCAGCATCCAAACGGCAACAGCCACTTCCAAAAACTGCACATTGAGGGCTTACCAATACTAGTCACTTAGCACCGCAAGTGTGTCCGGAGGCATACCTGAAACACCATTGACGGAGCATTAACGTTATGTGAAGAAGACAGTAGTATTACCGGTGGTATCAGAGTGTCATACCACATTAGCTATTACGACAGATAAGGGATGAGATCAATATGCTTGGCAACATCAGCCAGTGGAAGTCAGGACCGCCGGAAGCAGTTTTTGATTGCCCGGTAGCATCATGGCCGTTCATACAGTTTGTGTATGATATGGTGGGTACACATGACCCCCTCAGTAGGAAACATGTACATGTACTGGTGACATTGATGATTCCCTTAAGCTGAGGTCTAATGTGAGCTTGGTACTACGTACGTATGATGCTGGAAGAGAGTCCCAGCTGTAACCAGGCGCATGTCTGAAAATTGCAAACATGTGTTTGCCAGGCAAACCATGGATTCTCCAGTCCTCGCAGGAGCAAGATGGTGCAGTCAGGCTTACACTGTGCAACCGCTCAGCGGACTTCACGTTGAACATGCTGTCCCCAGCATCTTCAATATCGCCTACATCAAGAATAGAGAAGAAAATTACAATACAATCTGCCAGGAGACGATAGTCTAATTAAAGCTCTGTGAGCTGAATGCTGTGATGATTGTCCTGCCGTCGCAGATTCCATAGCTGGAGTTACACACTCTTGGGGGTTATGTACTCTTGATAGAATGAGTAAACGTGCAATGCAACATGTTAAGAACTCGGATGGTGAGATGGTGGATTCGATCGCTTGTGCCCACATTTTTCCACGTTGCAACAACGTGTTCTTACACAAATCAATAGGAATACAAACAGCTTCAAGGAGGGTCAACTGATCTACATACCGGACACGACAAAGTAAAGAGGAAAGCGAGTTATCATACAGACCAAGACAGTCAGGATGAGACATGACTATGATGCATTTTTTAAACGGACCTCGAACATTCTGAAGAAGCCACAGAGGCAATGCCAGGGGCGGATACAGGGGGGGGGTTCAGGGGGTTCGGACGAACCCCCTAAAATAATTTCGACCATGGGTCCAGTCGATTTTTTTGTGGTACTAGTATCCACGTGCGCAGCCAGCGAAGTGTAGCGTACCGCGTAGCCTTCACTGCATGGCATGCATCCCACATGCAGTAGTCACGTACAGGCAGTGCAGGTCACTGCATGCATGCAGTGGTCGGGACTGTTGTACGCGTACCGTTCGAATCGAAGACTTGTCTGTCCGCGTATCATCAAGAGTAAATAATAGGTTAATGTACTCTTGGTATCATGTGACTTGAAACGATCGACAGACTGTCAGTTCAAGTGGTGGAGCAAAAGGTGGAAAAACTGCCACTTGTCCTCCTTACCTTCCTTGTCGTTTTGTTTCATTTCGCGCTGGCTGGACTGTACTGAGGTTTCCTCCGTTGCAGTACGAAGATATTTTTTGTGTTTGTCGTGTAGTTTGCCATGTCGCGGTGGAGAAAAAGGTGGAAAAACTGCCACTTGTCCTTCTTACCTTCCTTGTCGTTTTGTTTTATTTCGCGCTGGCTGGACTGTAGGTTTCCTCCGTCGCAGTACGAAGATAATGTTTGTGTTTGTCGTGTAGTTTGCCATGTCGCGACATCTGCCAAAGAGGCGAGCGGCCGATCAGTTGCCATTGAGCTTGGCTTCGTTCCGCCGTGTACGGCGCGAATGTGACGACACGGAGTCCCAGCCGGAGAACAGTCAGAGAACTTCGCCTTCCGTCAGTTCGGAAAATGCTGCAGGCACGGCCTTAGTTTCTGCCTGTGCTGCAGCTTTGTACTTTGTAAGGCTCTAAACGCATTACCCTTGTCTTATTGGCCAAGGGCTACCGTGACAATAAAGATTTTGCAACTCCCGGTGTACTGAACGAACCAAAATTTGGCGAAAACAGTTGGAAGCGAATTAAATTCTGTGCACTCGAAAAAATTTGACCCCCCCCCCCCCCCTGAAAAATTCCTGGATCCGCCCCTGAATGCATACAGGTAATGTTCTTAAAAAATGTACGCATCATGTTCAAAAGGACATACCTGGCAAGTATTGCTCAGAAGACTGATTACGCTTCATGCAGTGAAGGATTACTCTCTTGGGCCTGTCGTGGAGGCACTTTGGTATGGAGCTGTGGAGCTGCAAGCATACAAGAAAGGGCACATTCGGGGATGCATGATAACTGATCTTTTGCAATTCCAAATCTTCGTATCCGAAGGTGCATGATTGGAAGAGTAGATTGTCCAGATATGTTAGGTTGTTCCACTCCACACCGTATTGAAGTTTTTAGAAACAGTGAACAATGAAGTGAAGCCTGGTTCTTCGCTTTCCCAGCACATTTTAAGTTACCTTCGAAAAGAGCTTAGTTGGCTGACATCCATCACCACGAACTTCCGCTTTTGCTCCTCCAGAAACCTTTCAACGATAATGGTAAACGTCTCGCTCAGGGTCCTCTTCTTCCCGTTGCTGGTGTTGAGGAATGAGTATTTGAGGACCTTAATTAATCAAATCAAATGAGACACATGCTGCATTTCAGAAATGGAACCTGTCTAAGACCAATTTTATAACGCAAACTTCCTCTGGAAGTCAGGGAAGTTATTTCTACTTCGAACACTGGACTTAATTAATGTTCTACCTGCTTACCAGTGTCGTGGAACAGCGCTTTATCCTCTTAAGAAACTGTGTTTAAGCAAAATTGGTACTTTATGAGTGATACTTGCATTGACATTTAAAACCAGTGCATCAAAGGATACCTTGTTTTGCGCTTCGACTCCATTGTTCGTAAATACATTGTGCTAATAGTCTCGCGCAGTCCCCGCCCTCGCACACCGCTGCAAAAGAGAACACAATATCACACAACATCCAAAAAACCTACTGTAGCTTGATCTTTATTTCCCACAGTTTTCATTGTGTCGCACTACATCGCTATACTGCCATTCGCTACCTAATCACTGCCCACCATCATGCCCGCATTACTAACCACTGACTGATCTAACAAATTCTTACCTCTGGGATTGAGAGCCATTTTCCATTCAGCCAGTTTCTCACTTGCATATTGCTTCTAAAGACATCCACATCCTGCAATTTTGACTCTGCCTCACGAAAGTGCCTAAAAGACAGTATGACAATGCACACAAGTCGCAAGGTATTTCCTGTTTTCCACGTATCAACAGGTAAACGATTAGTGCGGCGATCAGGGATACAAGCTACAGAGAAAAATTACAGCGGACATGATCCTTGGACCCTTACTTATCAGGAGCTTGTCCCTCATCTCGGCATGGTGGATCATAAGCAAGGCTGCGCAAAGCCACTAGGAGTGCTGACGCTTCATCATCGTTAAGGCCATGGTTCCGGTTCTTCGTCCAGCGCTGCCAGGCTTGCTCGCAATGGAAGTCACACAGATATATCCTTGCTTCAGGGAACACCTGAATTGTTGTATATACATGTACCAGCATATATCCAACCACATATGCACATGTACACACAAACCATAAACACCATACACCAGGATACACACCATACACACACACACACACACACACACACACACACACACACACACACACACACACACACAGCATAGCATTGGGTATATAATATTTATAACTAATTATGCGGAATGCATCTTTCATCCGAGCTGCTGAAAATGAAATTCATATACAGTAAAACCTGGTTTAAGCGACCTCTCGTTTTAGCGACCATCTGCTCTTAACGACCGTTTTTCCATGCACGGACAGTTTATGCACACACTGTGGCCCGTGTAGGACCTGGTTCTGAAGACCACCTGTCTCTAACGACCGCTTTTCCTTGCACCGTGAGGGGAACTCCCACGAAAAAATGAAAATTTGATATCCAGTAGAGTTTCGGGCGCTGAGTCGAATGGTCTTGGTCCGAAGTCTCTACGAGAAAGCGTTCTTGAGATATTTCAATTTTAGTAACGCCCCTATACCAATGTATGTGTGACGTCATTGTGGCACGGTGCGAAAATACTTGATTTTGAATCTCACTTTCTTCAGGATGAAAGTCACTTCAGAAAGTAGTTTGCCAAGTCGCCTGAGCCGCTGGGATACCAAATTGTTGTGTTGTTGGTTGTGCCAGTATCACATAATCCTCCTGGGGTTTGTTTTCTCAGATTCCCAAAGGATGGAGATCTGGCAAAGTGCCGAGATGTTGCAATGCGTCTTGAAAATTTCAAGCCTATTTTCTAGGGCTGAAACGATCATCCATTTAGCCCAATCGATTACTCTTTATCATAACGATCGATTATTCGATTATAATCTTTAAGAGGCCGCACCTGGAATATGTACGTAGAATGGCCAAAAGTGGAAATATGTACAAAATTTTGCACAAAAAAAGTGTTATGTATGCAGACCTTGACCTTCGAGCTTCATGCTCCAGCTTCGTTGTACTACACTGTAGGACTGTTTTTCGATTTTGACAGCATGTAACAAGGCGAGTCGCGCGTGCAGTGCGTAAGAAATTTAAAATTATAAAAACGCAAAATAATCGTAATCGGTAATCTAAACGATTGCTCGATCGTTAGAGTTATCAAACGAGTACTCGATTATTCGGTATAATCGTTTCAGCCCTACTATTTTCACAGCACGAGCTATGTTTGCTCGCTGCATTTATGATCCAGAGGGACTTGAGAGATGGGTTTTGACGAGTACGCCGTCCAGGAAAGCCCTCATCAGTGTACCAGTGCCCTCTGAACCGTGAGCCTCCAGCAAAGCGAACTGAACAAGCTGGAACTGAGAAAGCAGGACGAGGTACGTACCATCAGGATCAGAAGAGTACATCACCCCATCAACTCAGACTGCAGCTAGCTGATGAACGATATTACCCCAGTAACTTTGCGCATACCAGTACTCAAACTGTGCACATCTGTCATCAACTGGGACGCAAACAGACAGACCCCCTTACCTCCTGTACGGTGAAGTTAGCAGTATATTGTGTAAGCAAGTGTGTTTTCTCCACATTCTTTTTGCCATGCAGGTATACCACAGTGTCATGCCAAAGTACATTCTCAAACGCATTCGTTTCTCAATTCTGGGGATGATTGGACACGCAATCTCGCAGCTCTTGACGACGTCAATGTCAACCGTCGCCACTGCACAACCAAAAAGACCGCGATAGCAAGGTAATAAAATCCAGTTCTCAAAGCATAAAGAAGACTATGTGGCCAGATAGATAATTATACGACAGAAAGAGCTATGAGTATGTTGACAAGCTCGTGTGTGAGGTGGTAGCGGTTGCAAATGGCAACCTCGATGTTCCTGCCTTGGAGCCTAGCGGAAGCGCGTTTCCCTGCCAAATTCCAGGTGGAAGCCTCCTGAGAAGGCTGAGGTGGTGCAGGATTTGGTATCTTTGCCTGATGGTATTCACAACGCAGGCTGGAAGACGACAACGAAGTGCTTGCCCAATCTGCCGTGTACATACAGTGTGTACTGCCTGTGTGCCGCATAGCGTAGAGATCTACAGATACATAGAATGTCATATGGAGTGTGTATGCTGAGTGCTTGTACACATGCCACATTTCTGTACTGTACTAATTATTATAGTCAAATACTCATTTACTCTACATATGCGCTGTATTACACCTACCGGTACCTACCTGCATGTTCAGTGCGCGCGCCATAATAATTTAGTGTCCACTGGTACAAAGATGGAGGTTCTTGTAGAATTTCCCATAATTGCTGATTTCAAATTGAATTCCAATGATCTGGGGGATGAATACTGATTAAAGGGGAAGTTAGAGCAAAAATCAAAATTTCACGAGTTGTAGTCTTCGGGGTGCTGAGTCGAATGGTCGTGGTCCGAGGAAGCTGAGACGCTCCCTTCCTACTTTAACCCCAATCGAACTCGCGCACTTCCACCGAAACTGGGTGACTGCGGTCTACTAGATGGGGATTTGTATGCAAAATGTCACTAAAAGCGATTTTCGTTCTTATAAAAGCACGGATGACCGCGATTGGCCCATATGTTGTAGTCTTTTGGACGCTGAGTCGATTGGTTTTGGTCCGAAAAGGCTGCGATGCAGCGTTCCTCCTTTATTCCCAATCGAACATGGTTGAACAAGCGGTCACGTGCTCCTGCGTACACCAGTCACCTGATCACCGTGCCTGCAGGGTACAACTTACTAGCCTGTTTGACCTTTTTTGGGTGCAGTCCTGTCACTCGAGTTGAACTCGAGTTCCTTTGTGTGAAAGTTGTCGCCTGCTGGCGCGGTGACCAGGTGATTTGGGCACCCAGGAGCACGTGACCGCTTGTTCAGCCATGTTCGATTGGGAATAGAGCAGGAACACTGCATCGCAGCCTTTTCGGACCAAAACCAGTCGACTCAGCGTCCAAAAGACTACAACATATGGGCCAATCGCGGTCATCCGTGCTTTTATAAGAACGAAATGGCGCTTTTAGTGACATTTTGCATACAAATCCCCATCTAGTAGGGCGCAGTCACCCAGTTTCGGTGGAAGTGCGCGAGTTCGATTGGGATTCAAGTAGGAAGGGAGCGTCTCAGCTTTCTCGGACCAAGACCATTCGACTCAGCACCCCGAAGACTACAACTGGTGAAATTTTAATTTTTGCCTTAACTTCCCCTTTAAGACACGTTCGATAATTACTACATGTAGTAGAAAGTCATCTTGGTCAGAAAGTATAGATGTCTTACCCTCCTGCCAGAATGTGTGCATTATTTTGGTGTACGCTTTCTTGACCCCACGCTTGTACGTTGCATGACATGGTATACTAGAGAACGGGTTTATTGACAAAGTCTATCCGTGAAATGATAAAGTATGGGTTCGGGTGTGATCAAATGCACCCATGGTGCTCATAAACAGTGTGCACTGCAGTGCTCTCTTCACCAACAGAACATTACCATACTTTGCAGATCTTGTACCAATCCAAGGGGAAATGACACAGACAAAATCTAATGTGTTTGAGTCATGCATGAAAACTTGTGATAACTACTAGCACTATTGTACAACGCTTTTCGTGCTATGCCTGACAACAATAAGTTACACACAAAACATTACGCCCATCGATCCTCACAAGACAAGTCAAGACAAACCAATTGAGGCTTACCTAATGTAAGACTCTTCTGTCACTGGCACTGGCGGCTTCTGCATGTCGAGATAACCTCGAAGAGCAGTGGTGGGCACAGCCTAATGCAAGGTTACGATCTCGTAATCTGCGGGGTCCGCTACGCAAGAAACCTTGGGCTGTCTTCTCGACAGCGACGGCAGCGTCCTGCCAGCAAAATCATTCCCGCGGGCTGGGCATGGCTATACACTTTTGTCCACGCTCGCACCAGTCGGAGTCCCAAACGAATCGAGATTCTGGTGGCCAAGCTACTCGTCTTCTGTCGGACACAGCTGCTGAGGCATCTTCTTCCTCAACATTTGTTACACGCGATGGCAGCTCCTCAGCAGAGTATCTGGGCTCCCTGCCCCAACCATATGCGGCCGTGGGTTGATGGTAGTCTTCACTGACCTCAGCATCGCTGCCTTCATTGCTGGGTACAGAGAATTGTTCGGAATAGCTCATCTTTCCTTGAAATTGTATATTAAAATAGTGCTCCGAGATTGCGACTGTGCCACAATGACGTAGGCAGGCCGGGATGACATAGCCAAATGGCCGCATGACGTCAGGGCGCGGCCCCCGTTTTCGCAATTTCAAAGTGAAATATCTCACGCACGCTTTGTCGTAGAGACTTTGGACCAAGACCATTCGACTCAGCGCCCGAATTTTTTTTTACTGTATGTACACACATATCTTCAAGCTTCTTCTCTTTACCTTTTCGATGGCAAGCATCTCAGCTTCAGAATAATCTGTCATAAAGAACTTGGGGTGCCACAACGGTGTGTTTTCTTTGATGATAGTGAGCGCTTCTGCAATTTCAGCATTTTTCTCCGACTGCACACAAACCTCTATAGGGACAATGAACAGGAAAAAGGATGAAGTTTCCTTGTTAGAGAGATTATGCGGTTACATCATCACTTGACATCTGTTGGGGAAGTCGTGGACTTATGGCACAGCACTGAACTTGCACTAGCGACTCACGATACAGACTTAGCAAACATAACCCGTATAAGATGGCTCTACCCTGGGCACATACGAGGAGAGCCCACAGACTCACACTGTGAGTAAGATGACATACGTAAAGAAGAGCAGAGCGAGGGCCCTGAGCTGGCAGCTCTCTCATTACATTAGCAATTGGCAAGTTGTCGTAACCCCAAAACGTAAACTGTTCCGTCAATAATCTATCCAATGGAAAGTATCAATTCTGTGCTTACAAAAATAATGTGTTCCACTTAGGACTTACCACCAACAACCACAACCTGAATTGGTATGGACGACCATGAAGAACAATGCCAGGTCGTAGCAGGTGGTGCGGTACTTGGCGTCCATCAGCACCAACTCTCCATACTTAATCAGTACCTCTTGCTGCCACTTTTCCTGATGTATCACCAGGAGGCGAGAGGAAGTTAACACCGGATCAATCAATGGCTCATCATCTCTGCCACCGCTGCCTTGAAACCTGTGTGAAAGTCGGTTAATGGTGAAAAAAAAGGAACATTTGTCAGAAATAGGACACAAAATAGGGCCATGTTCATCGCAGACCATAACTGACATCAGGCTTAATTGTATGCGTGTGTGTACGTGTGCCTGTATTTGCAAATAGAAACTGTCACATACCTTCCACCAGAGGGTGTTTCATTTCCCTCCAAAGACAGCTGATCACTCAGCTCGACCCGATCGGATGATTGAACTGGGGACGTGGCCACATATGGGCGAAAGTGCAACAATCGTGTAGAAAGGAGGAGGAAATGTGGATACGAGTTATTGTTATAGAGGATCACCAGATCCACTGAATCCGCTATCGGCAATCCACAATAACAAGGCCTCGGAGTGATAGAGAACGCCCATTCTATCAAGTTTCTAACTGCTTATAACGTCCCTGTAGACACTCATACAACACACGCCTTTCGATAGGCGCGGTCCTTCGATCCTTTCACACAAGTACATGTACAGTGCGTATCGCCTATAAGGTTGGCGGCTATAGGGATCAACTTCTGAAATTCATTTTCATTTGCCATACCTAAGTATACAGTTACCGTGTATAGTAATAGTCATCTATAGTAATATATTATCAAGAGTAGATAAACAAGAGTGTGCAACTCCGGATCTCTCCTGCACAATCTGCAGATACCCCCGCCCACGGCGGAATTTTTGTTGACGTCACCTTTTTCAGAGAAACGCCCATTTTGCCGCAGAGCAGTGTGAGAGCACGTGCTGGGCACCGACCTTGCAGTGTAAAGCCCGGCCAAGAGCACGAGGGACAACTTTCCGAAAGACTCGCAGTGTGTGCGTCGGCGAAAAGATTACGACAACAAAAAATTCCGCCATGGGCCTGCCCATCCGCGAGTTGCACTCTTGTTTATCTTCTCTTGATATTGCCTATTAATGATCAAATTCAATTTTCAAAAGACCTCTACTACATTATTTTTGCATCGACTAAAGAAAAATTGAAGTTGGTTGCTCCAACGAGGAGCACACGCTTCTTGCCGAACTTGACACTTGACTCGTTGGAGACTCGTTGGAGCAACCAACTTCATGACTATTACCGCCGAAGTCGCAACTTCTAAGTTCGTAAAGAAAAATTGATGTGGAATCAAGTGGTGCCAGAGGTGAACAGGAAGTTATTTCTTTGTGAAAGTTTTGCTCAGTGTTGTTTCGTGAGTCCTACTTGTAGTATTAATTGCCTAAAATACCTCCATTGTGAGGATAATGCTGACGATGTGTCTCAGGCGCCTTGGCTGCGTAGGCATGATAGGATGAATTTCTCAAAGTAGGAGTACACATGATGTACGCTGCAACCAACTATGCAGTGTGTATGTGCACGGCGCCCTGAATCTTTTGATACCCGACTCGCATACAGTACATACAGCATCGGTCAAAAAATAATATAATATCGCTTATAGTGATAAAATGCTCAAAATCAAAGACCAACGCTATAGGCGATACTGACTTTACAAGAAAGCTAACGTAAAACCGAGTCTACTTCAGTAGCAACAACTGCAAGAATGCTTCTGATGAAATAATGAGAGCGCAGCGGGCGGTCGCCATCTGAGGCACGTCAATGCACAAAGGCAAAACCGGCCAATATTGCAGAAGTATTCAATATGGCAGAAAACTACTAAACAACTCTCCGTCCTCGTCCAAACACCTATATTTAGAAGCTACATGGAATACTGTGATAATGCACAAAAGAACTAGCAGTGTTCTCCTGAACAGTTATGAGCGACTGTCCGTCACTGTAACAAACATATGGTCAGATAGTGTGACCGTGATCTAGATACCAAGCGGAGAGTACTGAGAAATTCAGCGATTCAGCGACACATCTCCAATGTGCAAACCAGGCACGTACGAACTGGTAAGGTTCATGGTATACAATCTGGTTACAGTGGTGGACCGTTGCTTGTTACTGATATCCATGTTTACTTTCTCCTTTCTACACACTGATATTAGTTCAGTATCCAAAAAATGGGGTTTTAGTCTAGGGTTATCACAAATGGTGTTCATTTAATGAGGAAACCCACCTTGTGAGCCATTTGCGTCTGGTCCAGTCTGGACTGCTGCAACTTGTGCATTGCCAGAGCGATGTGGGACTGGATGTCCTTTAATTCCGGATGATGTGCACGGCCAGTTTCCTGGGACATGGAGAAGTTAACAAAAAGAAGTACTATTATACATGTATGGTATTGAGTAACTGAGTTTTATGTTTCGTTACATTTTCGTCAGATCTCCTGTGTACCGGTTTTGTGGCACAATGATTATAGCCATTATAATTATTTGGTCGTCTCCATTCTTGTGCAATCATGCATTATGTAGGTTGGTTCTCTTCATGTTATTGTGACCAATTTCATAGATGTTGGTTGCCTTGTTGCTTTCTCTCCCCTCTCCTCTCACCCAAGCCATTCTGCATAAGCGAAGCTGTGGACGCAGCATACTGCTGCTACACTTCAACGCGGGAATGCGTATAATAATAATAATAATGGTATGGTATTCTATTAGTGACAAAAGATAGACTCCTCCTCTACTGTGAAGGAGGGAAAATCATGGAACGGCAATTAAGAAAGGGAACACGGTGCAATAGAAGGAGTGTATGCCTACTATGGGTTATGTTTATCTACTGTATGACCTACTTAACGCCCATCTGCATGTACACCACACAGCATTGAGAGCATTGAGTTGTGGGAATAGGAGTTGTTCGTCAATTGCTGTTTGCCAGGCTCGCAGTATTATTTTTACTGGCAGCAGGGTGAGTGTGACCCTGGCCGCATATTGTCAGCCATGCAACTCTCAGCAGGAAACAAACTGTAAAGTGTCCGGTGTGGCGCATGCGCCTTTCTTAACTTCATTTATTCAGTAAGATCATACCTAAGAACTTACGTTTTTGAATTCTACTTTGAATATAGTGTGCATAGCTCACGCACTTCGAAGTCCATTCTCGACCATTGTAAATATACGCCCGATTACTGCGGGGCTAAGCCTTTGGCTCAGCTCACCGGTAAGTTTTCCTGTTTCTGTTGTTATGTCACGACCAGTATGGCACTCAGCTGTGGGATAGCTAACGATGAACCTAGTAGGGTGCAGAAAAAAAACACATATACATCATACATAAAAAATCCGGTTTGCATTAGCTGTGGATTTTTCAACTCCCATCCTCCCTGCAGAGAAACGTTGTACAGGTGGAATCCTGATAATTCGAACCTCAAAATGCCGGGAAAACACTTCTAATTATCCGGACATTCTAATTATCCAAACATGAACCCACAACACAATATGTATGTCAAAATGCTCTCATGGTCACGCAGAGTTGCGCTGTGGACCTTAGAAACAGATTTCACGGATACTGAACTGACCGGCACAGCCTGCTCATGCAAACTGAACCGACCAGTACAGTGTACAGTGAACTTCGAATTACAGTTTGCTTACTTCGAATTATCAGCACAAATCCCACATGTTTTCTATGTAAGTGGAATCTGTGGGACTTCTAATTAACCGGACATATCCAGTTCGAGGTTCGAATTATCAGAAATGTTTATGTGGGAATCGTATTGATAGAAATCGGTCCTGGAAAAACTTCTAATTAAGTCAGTTTTGAGTCTCACCAGTGTCCCTGCCCTCCCACCCTTCATTTCTGTGCATATTATCATTGCTTTTTATCACTGTTTGCCGTGATGTGCTTGCCATGCCTCCATGATGCCTAATCGCCATTGGGGATATACACCCGTTTTTTTCCCTCACAACTGCGTCCGTCGGCGCGACGGTTTTTTCCCGGCTGGCTCGGCCCAGAAAAATTAATCTGACGGTCCCAAGTGGTTCTGCATCACGGCCTATTTCTGCTATCCACCGGCACGCCTATTCTATCTGAGACACTCTGTTCTCAGTCCTTGCTTCCATACCCCACACGTTATCCGGTTCACATCTGCCTGTGGCCAACTACCCTTCACTTTGTGTGTTGTCGCTATTGCTGTCTATGTCTCTGTGTATGCCAGTATATGTGGAGCGAGAAGAACGGAAATTTGGTATATTCTGATGTGATATTGAGTCGCGTGATATTGCAAGATACATGTAACACAATTTCACACATTGACTGATTGAGTGCCAGATCAGATAACATTCATATCACTTATGTAACACGGACAAATCCGATAGTGTGGGCACAAGTTATGCGAGCGATATGAACGAATTGATCATACCTGGTGCCTTCGGCAATGCTGCTGTAGGCTTTGCTCCTGCGTCCTGGGAACGATAATCCTGCTCATTCAGCGTGCTCAGTGACGTATTTTGCTGTTAGTACTGAGATGAACGGCTGCTGAAAATGTTATTGCGTCTGCGTTGTCAGTGTGACTGCTTTTGATACGCTGCCTGCTCTTCTTGGCATTGCTGCAGCTACGAGTACTGCAGTCTTCTTTCTTGGACTTGGGTACTGCACTGGTAGAATTATTAGAAGCGAAAAAGACATCACCGAAGGCGATAGAAGTATTTACACTTTACAGTCTATGTTTTGGAGCTCAACCCTGCACTACCATGACTACTGGGTCACGGCGAAGTGTCTCACTCGCTCTCCCTGCCGCGCGCAAGTCTGCAGCGCTTTTGCAGTGCCGTGGTGGCTCTCGCGTGTGTGCTTCTGGTTGCCATGGTGCCATGGTGCCATGGTGCAAGAAATCCGGCGAGAAATCCGGCAAGAAATCCGGCCCTCCTAGACCAGCGTCCCTACAATACAAAATAATAATGTAGTCTTTGTAGATCTACTCACTACTGCCAGGCCTTGACGGATTATGCTAGCATAATTTTTCGCATAATTCCTACCAAAATCGAATAATCGCATAAGTCGAGGCAAATTGCATACGAATCACATAAAATTGTAATAATACGCCTGTTCGCATCAAATTCCATACAGTTGTACATGTTCTACAAGTACAAGTACAAGTAGATGCACTAGGAAGTAATTAGTTGTAGGTTTACGACTCCCTTGATAACAATACATGTCCAGTCCACTACAATCAGTGATGGTCGTAGCTACATGTAGGTCGGACGGTGCGTTGACCCCGTTGAACTTTTGCTACTACAGTCTACAGTACAACGCCCTCTGCAAAAAAATTCCCCTGTTATTTTGCACAGAACCATTATGCATTAGCAGCATATGTGAGCATAATGCGGCATAATATGATAACTTTTAGCATAAAAATAGCATACTTCTGCAATTTTTTCAGCTATGCGAAAAGCATAATTAATATTTCACGAAAATATTAGCATAATCCGTCAAGGCCTATCTACTGCCACCGTACAGTGTACTATTGCAGTATTGGGTTTAGACTTGTTTGTTTTTTTGTTTAGTGCTTCGCTAATGCCGAGTAACAGAGTAATGCCAGTAATGGGAGTAATGCGAGGGCCTTTGACTGAGATTGTTTCCTGCATTTACATGATTGTATAATCGAAGGCAAAGAGGAGCACCAGCATATGCGGAGATCTTCCATTCTAACGGGTTGAACGTCTTGTGGCTGATATCAAGAGTCCATAACCCAAGAGTATGCAACTGTGATCTCTTATGGGCCAACCGCGCGGCGCGCTGCCTTCATTACATCATTCAGCTGCAGTCCGCGCACTGCGGAAAATCAAACACCGCACTTTCCCTCTAGTTTGAAATGAACTTTCGTACGGAACTGGAGTTCACGCGCCAGAAATCAGAGATTGTGTAGGTACTGGAACGAATCGAGCAAAAACGGATGGGCTCGTGCGAGAAATTGGGAGTTTGAATGCATGCTTTCAGAGCGTGATGAAGGCAAGTTACGTAATGAAGGCAGCGCGCCACGCATGCACCCATAATCACAGTTGCATACTCTTGGGTAAGTTGGGTTATGGACTCTTGCTGATATGGCAAAGAGATCATGTCATTCACCAATGAAGGGAATGCAGAACCCGCGAAACATGTGACAAATTTACATGACTTATTGTACTCGAAGGATGCATCCATTGATAGTGGCTGCACACCACAGTGACCTGCACGTGTTTCAAGTTAATTTTAATTAAAGGGGAAGTATACCCTAAAATCAAATTTTCACCAGTTGTAGTCTTCTGGGTGCTGAGTCGAATGGTCTTGGTCCGAGGAAGCTGCGACGCTCCCTTCCTACTTGAATCCCAATCGAACTCGCGCACTTCCACCGAAACTGGGTGACTGCGCCCTACTAGATGGGGATTTGTATGCAAAATGTCACTAAAAGCGCCATTTCGTTCTTATAAAAGCACGGATGACCGCGATTGGCCCATATGTTGTAGTCTTTTGGACGCTTAGTCGACTGGTTTTGGTCCGAAAAGGCTGCGATGCAGCGTTCCTCCTTTATTCCCAATCGAACATGGTTGAACAAGCGGTCACGTGCTCCTGGGTGCCCAAATCACCTGGTCACCGCGCCAGCAGGCGACAACTTTCACACCAAGGTTCAACTCGAGTTCAACTCCAGTGACAGGACTGCACCCAAAAAAGGTCAAACAGGCTAGTAAGTATTAGTTGTACCCTGCAGGCACGGTGACCAGGTGACTGGTGTACGCAGGAGCACGTGACCGCTTTTTCAACCATGTTCGATTGGGAATAAAGGAGGAACGCTGCATCGCAGCCTTTTCGGACCAAAACCAGTCGACTCAGCGTCCAAAAGACTACAACATATGGGCCAATCGCGGTCATCCGTGCTTTTATAAGAACGAAATGGCGCTTTTAGTGACATTTTGCATACAAATCCCCATCTAGTAGGGCGCAGTCACCCAGTTTCGGTGGAAGTGCGCGAGTTCGATTGGGATTCAAGTAGGAAGGGAGCGTCTCAGCTTCCCCGGACCAAGACCATTCGACTCAGCACCCCGAAGACTACATCTGGTGAAAATTTGATTTTAGGGTATACTTCCCCTAAGAAATGAAATTGTACCAGGCCCGCCGGAAGGCGAGCGAAATTGGTCCGGTTTGAGGGGGGGGGGTGCGGGGGATCACCCGCAGGGCATTTTTTGAAAAATCAGGTCGGAGACTCGGAAATAGCATAATTATTTGGCCCTTTCACAAGTTTTCAGGGCCCACGACAGGGAATAATTTTGCATGGATATCAATGTACAATTATTTTTATCACATTTTAAACAATGTTTGGCCTACTATGGGAGTATGGGTGCATGTAATTTATTTATCACAGCATCTCATAGCACAGTGAGAACACCGGCCAATACAAAGAGAGAGGGTGTTAGCCAACCACGGCAAGGAAGGGAGAAGGGGAGGAGAAGAAAAAAGGAACCGGCATGGATAAGCAGTGATTGCAACAAAATGAGAAACACAAAATCAAAGTAAGGTGCGACAAGGCTCTTAAAAAGGCGGAGGGAAGAAAGGTCTTTAGCTTCTTGGGGAAGTGCCAGCCACGCAGAGTACGCAGTGAAAAAGGGAGAGTGAAGTAGAAAGAAAGACTTAGGTTTCGGAAGGGGAAGGGAGTTTCTCGTGCTACGGGAAGAGAACCAGTTGAAACAGTGGAGGTGAGGTGGACACAGATTGAGTTTGAGAGAATGGATACGGGTGGCAAGATGTTATTATGTACATGTACAAGTATGCATGATCGATAATACAATTATGTACCCAGAACTTTTTCTCCCCGGTTATAGACGAATCCCAGGAGATGACCTGAGCCAGAGTTGGTCCGGCTGTCACCGGACCAAGCGGACTGGTTTCCGGCGGCCCTGAGTACGGTCATTGCAGAACAGTTGTTTACCTCGAAATGCTGAGTAGAGAATACAGTTCTTGTGTTCTAGCTAGCCGGTCCTTGAATAATGAGCATTGAAGCAAAGTAAACATAATAAGAAAAGCCATAGAGATAACAGGCCGCTGTGTGTTAGGACCGGATTACTGCAGGAATACACATCCTATGCCGACGTTGCATTCGGCCTTCATCTAAAGCAGCCTCATTTCTCGGATCTTCAAGACATCGCACACATCATTACACTTGTGTGACTTGAAGAAGGAGATCATACCACTGCTGCCATGGTTACCACCATGGCCGAATCGAAGGAGATCCTTGCTGTGGATGACTGGGTCAGTTAGATACAACTTCCGGCCAATGACGGCCCCTTGCAGATCCACGACAAGCATGCGCTTCTTGGAAGCAACCCACGTCCAGTGGGAGAATGCCTGAACAAGGTGGTTTAGCTCTGTCTCATCCTCTCGAACATATCGGCCGTTGTTATTGAACTTGATGAAGCCGCGTGGACCCACGCGTAGCAAAGCCTCCATGGCCATGTAGCGATCGCCTTCTGCAACGCCCTCAAATGCCATCACCTTTGCAACGACCATCTTGATGTCGTACTCACTGAGGAGGCCTCCGGGCACAACTTTCTTGAACTCAGTTAGAAACCTGGCTGCTGCAGCTTGGACCTCAGCATCCTCCAGGTAGCGTTTCATCCGATTGAACTGGATTTCCTGGAACTGGCTTTGCTTGACAACCAATCGCTTGTCATGGATCGTGTCAAATGCATGGTATGCCAGGCGAAAGCTTCCCATTGCGAACGGTTTGGGCGCAATCCGAACACATGCCTCGTGAGTAGTCATGACCAGTTCTCCTCCTGCTAGCAGCTGGTCAATGCTTTCTGGCATGGCAAACGTTTTGGCTACACCCTTTCGGTCCGGAATGCCGTGGAAGTGTTCCGGAATGCCTTGGGTTTCGTTCATTAGCTTCACTGCTTGTCGCGGTGTGCCCCTCAACCCTTCCAGTGAATGTTGAATACTACATTGGACTGCGTTCTCAAGATGGTCAATGAAGTGGCCTGTGTCTGGGTCGGTCACGTTAAAAGATGTGATTGATAGCTGCTTCTCTGAAGGAGAGTGAGCACGCAACATCCTGTCGAAACAGCGAATCATTCTGTCTGTTGAGCCGTTGATCCGTCCGAAGAAGTACTGGATCTCTTCTTCAGCCAAAGCTTTCATCATGTCATCAGGATGGTAGCCGTCTGGGTCCCCGTTCGGGTATTTGTCGTTGGCATCGTCATGGTAATCACTGCCATGGCAGGGGGCATCGGCAATGTGTATCAGCAGTTTTGTTACGTCCTTGCGCCACTGGAGCTTGGTAGTAACTGCGTCAAAACCGATCATGATATCCTCCGCCTGATCGTCACCGCCATCCGCCCGTATTGTGCTCAGAAACTTCTGGAACTTCTCTGGATCGTAGTCGAACGCAAACACTTTGACACGGTCACGACGCTTCACATCGTAATCGGTGTAGGCAACGAATGCGACCCGCATGCAGCACATTTTGCCATACAGCTTTTGCATTCTCTTGTACAGCTTTCCAATATTGCTCATGACAGCATCTATCCACCTTTGCATGCTGCCCGTGGCGTCAACCATAAAGCAAAGGTCAACTTCTTCGGAGATGCGTAGCTGCCGGTTAATTTCGTTCACACCGCGTTGTTTCTCTGCCAGCTTACGTGCATACTCTTTCTTCAACCTCTCTCGCTCAGCTGGGTCCTGTACATGACTGGGCATTGCCTTGACCGTGTATTCCCTGGAAGGGGTGTTCACTCGCTCATAGCGGTTCGCAGGCATAGGGGTTGCTGCCCCATCAGTATCCGCACAAGAAACTACGCTTGCTTCAGCAGCGCCCAGAAGCTCAACATTCAGCCTCACTTCACTTGGATCTGACGATAAGTCTTCGCTGTACGACCACCTTCTTTCGTTCTCCGCCGCAGCTATTGGTTCACCATACAAAAGGGTTGCAACATTTCCTTCGTCAGCTACATTTTCCACTTCCTCGGCTTCTTCAGCCCCACCGTCTAACAGTGTACGCTCGATATCCTCGGGGCTCATTACGCCGCTAGTTGCACCAGCTCCATCAATTCTCATATCACGCAGTGCGGCAAGAGGCGTTTCGAGGCGACGGTCACCAAGTCCATTGGCCCCTACACTCTCTGGCAGCCGGGTGACGTTCACACCTGAAGCAACGCTGTTCACAGCTCGCGCACCTCCCTTCTCCACTTCGCCGTCCGAGTAGCAGGAGAGAGAGGACTCATCACCCGAGGACGCCATAGTTTCCCTGCCCAACGTCAGCGAAACGATAAGAATATTGTTTCTTTCAGCCAGGGCAGTGTATGAGCTGAATCCAAGTTTCACCGAGAAGATTTCACCCATGCCAAGACCGGCAAACTCGTCAACAAAACTTGCTGTAAGAAACCTTTCTGACTTGTACGACCTGACTTCTGCCAAGTCTCATACAATGCATCGAATATCTTACAACATCTACGTTGCTCGCTCTCTGGTAGAAATACCTGTCATTTCAGACGGAAAATCGAGTCCGGCGCAGGTGCGCAAGACCATTTTCCTGCTCCCAAAATGTTTCGACACGTACTTTTTGTTGACAGTTGAAGCTGGCTGTGCAGTGGCCGTCGTCGACAAATTTCAGGAATGAGCGACACCATCATGTGCAACAGCGGCCGGATAAAAGAGCCCAAGAGAAGAAGAGACAGTAGTCGCTTCATTTGATAGTCTTGTGCTTGCAGCTTAGACAAGAACGAGGAGAAGGGGCGATGGGAGGGACCGCCTCACGGAAGTATGAAGCGAGGGAAGTTGGTAATGCCGAGAACAGCAGCGGTACAGCGGGGCTCGTAACTGCTGAGGAAACCGCCGAGACGCACACGTCGGCTGCAGAAATCAATGACCGGCATGGCCCCGAAGAACAACTCGGCGAAGAGCATGTGGACAACCCCTATACGCAAAACAGCTCCAGAGTGCAGGACAACCCAACGCAGGAAGATAGCGGCCCAAAGCACGGCCAGGATGAGCAATGTCGTGAAGTACCACCCAAACCTACTGATGGACGGGAGGCAGAATGGCGAGAATCGTCCGTGGATGCTGAGCCTTGCTGCAGTCCTGCGACTACTACTAGCACTAGCACCGGAGGCAAGTCTGAGCGTGAAGTTTCGTGTGGTACTTTGACTCGCAGCTCAGATTCTGACTCTGAACCCGAGTGTGTGACTGTGAGATTCGCACATGGTTTTGGTTCTACCGCACACTCTGATGCAGCTCGTGAGAAAAAAGACGAAGACCAGAAAATGGAGGAGTCCTCAGTGTGCAATCCAGGCGGTCAAAGTGATATGGATGATTCTGACCTTGAGCGGACAATTGTGCCATGGTCAAATGCATGCCCAGAACAAGGCAAAGCCAGGGGGGATGCAGAGTCAAGCCGACCATTACGCAGTCACAATGCTGCAAAGACTGGCGTTGTAGAGAGCATGAGAGGTGAGCTCAAACCTCTGAGAGACTACGTTGCCGGGCTGCACGGACACAGCAGCGTTGACGTATGCTTCCTAGTGGAGCTGACACAGAGAATGCAACCCTATCTAAACGCAATCTCCAGCAGCGCCAATGCTGCACTGTTCAGTCGACTTCAGGACTACACGTACCGTTGCCATGGCAATGT
The DNA here is from genome assembly GCF_964019385.1 of Sycon ciliatum. Taxonomy (NCBI): domain Eukaryota; kingdom Metazoa; phylum Porifera; class Calcarea; order Leucosolenida; family Sycettidae; genus Sycon; species Sycon ciliatum. The sequence continues at coordinate 30,864,184 of NC_088650.1, read as the reverse complement.
CAGGGTAGCTGTTGTTGGGTACACAGCGGACGTGAGTGAGAACACGTCCACTAAGCCCGTGCAGTTCATGGACTTTAGCGGTGATCCAGATAAGCTCACTGAGTTCATTTCCTCAGCAACCTTGACTCCATGTACTGGTAGGGAATGCGTAGAGCACGATACCAGTGCCTTTGACGCTGTCCTACGATTATCCTGGAGCCAGCATGCCACTAAAGTTCTGGTACACCTGACAGAGTGTGTGTGTTACGAACATGTACCGCCAGCTGGTGATAGCGATGGCGTCTCTGATCCGGCTCCTGCTAATGCTGGTGCTGATTCTGATGCTGCTTCTGATGCTGATGCTGGTGCTGGTGCTGATGTTCCTTCTGATGCTGCTTTTGATGCTGCTCCTGCTGGTGCTGCTGCTCCTGCTGGCGCTGATGCTGATTTGGCCACTAGTGCGGATGCCGCTGATGCTGATGCTACTGGTGCTGCTGGTGTTGATGCTGCTGCTGCTGCTGATGATGATGATGCCACTGGTGCTGATGCTGATGCCACTGGTGCTGATGCTGATGCCACTGGTGCTGCTGATGCTGCTGATGCCACTGGTGCTGATGCTGCTGATGCCACTGGTGCTGCTGATGCTGGCACTGATGCTGCTGATGCTGATGCTGATGCTGGTACTGATGCTGGGACTGGTGCTGGCACTGATGCTGATTCTGCTCCTGCTTCTGATGCTGCTGCTACTGCTGCTGCTGCTGATACTACTGGTAACAATGCTGTTGTTAGTGGCGAAACAGCAGCTGTTGCTGTTAGTAGTGATGATGCTGCTGCTGCTGTCACTGCTGATGCTGAAGATCATGCGGTCACTGTTGCTGCGGGTATTGAAGCTACTGTTGCGGATGTTGCTTGTGGTGCTGATGATGATGCAGGCGGTGATGATCTTGTTGATGCTGCTGCAGCAAGTAGTGATACTGCTTCTGGTGATGCTGCCATTGGTGCTGATGATGATGCAGGCGGTGATGATCTTGTTGATGCTGCTGCAGCAAGTAGTGATACTGCTTCTGGTGATGCTGCCATTGGTGCTGATGATGATGCAGGCGGTGATGATCTTGTTGATGCTGCTGCAGCAAGTAGTGATACTGCTTCTGGTGATGCTGCTTCTGGTGATGCGGCTTCTGGTGATGCGGCTTCTGGTGATGCGGCTTCTGGTGATGCGGCTTCTGGTGATGCGGCTTCTGGTGATGTGGCTGCCAATGGCGATGTTGATGAGGAGTTGATGCTTCTTCCACACGGTCTGAGCCAGGTGATGAAGGCACTTGTCGGAGCTGAAGTTCAGTACATCTTCGGCCGGGTGAGCGCAAAAACAGATGAAGTGCTAGACACCGTAAACAAGCGACTGCAAACCATGTCAAGCGGCACGCACCGCGTCACATCCTTTGATGCCTCCGACCCACTGGACAACACGTTCACAGATCAGCTTTTCTTGGCTATCAAGTCGAGCATAGCATGCACTACTGCAGCTCTGCCATTGCCTGGAATCAAGCGAACTGCCTGTGAGCGGATCCACAGTGCTGATGACGTCAGCTTCGACGGAGCCATGACGGAAAACGTCCAGGTGATGCACTTCAAAATGCCGTCATCAATCAGAGATGTTCTCTCCGAGACGGGCATGGGCCTGCAAACCTACCATGCCAAGCTGAAAATCTCCCAGGAAGCGTACGCAGTGAATGGCCATCGTCTTGCATATCATGGTTTCAACACGGCTAAGAACAAGCGAGTCGTTCTGAAGCAAAGTCAGTTTCAGGAGCTCAAGTACAATCGGCTCAAGCGCTACCTTGAAGATATGGAGGCTCAAGCCATCATGGCCCGATTCCTGACGGACTTCATGAAAGTCCTACCGGAAGACGCTCGCAAAGGCAAGAACGTGTCCGTGCTTGTGGTCAAAGCCATTGAGCTGGAGCGCTACTGTCGCCGTGAAGACAAGTACATGATCATGGAGCCATTCCTCGCCGGAGTACTAGCCCCTGCGGTCACCAGCCCCGCTCACTATGCCTCCCGGAACAGCATAGAAAAACTACTGAAAACGTTCAGTCACTGGAGCTACGCCGAATCCGCAGGCAAGATGGTGATTGCCGACTTTCAGCGAAGGTACCAAGGCGATGTCACCTATCTTTCCGAGCCAGCCATACACTGTACAAATGAAGACCGCTTCCCTGCCACAAACAACGGCCACGACGGAATACAAGCGTTTGTGTCCGGCCACGACTGCAATGGAATGTGCCAGCTTCTCTCTCTGGAGTCCTTCAAGACACTGTGAGTAGCTGTTACATGACTGTATGGATGCATGCACTTGGATATTCAGAAGTCAGTTTCACTGGTGAGGCTGCACCGAGGAAATGGAAACAAACCTATCAGTTCAGTTTTCAGCACTTTCCAAGACCCTGTTGGAGTGTTGGGTACATTTTGCAGACTGACAGCCCTACAGCCCCACAGCCCCATGCCTCTACTACCTTGTCACCATTGTTTCACAACGTGATCCTACCCACATTATGCTTCTTTCAAGTTAAAAGTTGATTTGTTTGTTACCCTTTCAACAGTCAAGAATTTGGCTGGACGCTAACTGCAGTTTTAGAGTGTTTGTGCAAAAAAGTGAATACCGGCAATCGCAATAGTTTCTTTCATCATTTCAGTTTCTGCCATTTTTCGTGATATGAATGTAAAAATGCACTCCTAATAATTATGTCTCCAGGCACAGAGGGAAATGCTTGTGGCATCTAAGTTAGTTAGCTGGGTGTTCCTCGTCGTGTGCCACTGCTCAACTGCTGCTTGCCAATCACATCATTTCGCATATACTGTTTCTCTGATTTCGTACATTGCCCTTTTGAAGAAGAATTTGATGCACCAATACTAGTGTCACATCTTGAAAGCCATGCTGATGACGTGGACTAATTTCTGCCGGGCAGCAGAATGGCTTTCCTTCACGGTTAAGGCTGCACATTTCTAAAAGAGGGATCCGGTCATAGTGTTCTAGCCAGGCTTGAGGTAGACACACCTGATTGCTACCGTACTTTGCCCCTTTTTTTATGTTGTCGGACTCCGACTCTACCACTCACAGGATTTCTATGAAATGAGTCAGTGCAAACATGGGAGAATACGCACATGTACAAGTTCGAACTCGAAAGTTTAGCCAATGTTATCATAGAAAAGAGGAAGGATAAAACTGTGTTCCGAGTGACGGCTAACGTACATGCACTCGCGGGATTGGTTCTTCAAAGTCCTTCACGGATGGGGCACTATTCGAGAGAGGCACTTTTTTCAATGCTTGTACATTCAAGCCATCCAGCACTAAAACGAAGAAGACAAAGAAGAACAGAGTCAAAAATTTACGAAGAACAGAGTCAAAAATTTACTGTTCTAAAACCGACCTCAAACTTACTTGCACATGCACTTGATTTCAAGCCGGGGGTGGCCTTAGAGATGGATTTATTGTGCACCAAAGTAACCTGATCAGATACAGCGCACAGTCAGACATGTTGCGAAATTACTCAAGGGTGGGAGACTGGTTGGATCATGAGTATCAGAAGCTGAATTACTTTATTTATAGTACCTGACGATGTCAGAAGCAAACAACTGTATCAACATTGCCACACACGCAACTGTTACAAAGCTAGCCTGGAGGAGCGAGGGGGGGGGGGGGACTCGTATTGGCATGCATGTAGCCAGTCTGATAATTGCAAACAAATGTCAGAATAGCATAATAATAATTATTATTATGAGGAACATCACCAGGATCCTGCCTTGCATCAGCCCGCAGTTTTATCAACAACAGAAGTCGCTAGTCTTTGCTTACTTTTAAGTTTCAAAGTTGCATTACTGTACACAATATTCATAGCCTTGAACAAACTTTGACGCGCTGAATAGCTAGATGATGATGGATCACATTTTCGAAATAACACAATTCTCACATGCCACCTCACACAACAGAAACGGGTGTGAGGTTCAGAGAACGGCACACTCTGTTGCACTCGTGGCCAGCAAAGAACATGCGCATGCCCTGCACTCCGTAGTTGGTCGTCTTGCCAAAGCGCTTGGCGTCGGTGCAGTGAATGGCCGGGTCGGTGAGATAGGTCACGCCGTTGTGAACGCTACCTTGGAGATCGACGACGATCATGCGCTCTCGGGATCTGGTGTATGTCCAGTGGCTGAACGCCTGCATAATACGCTCCAGCTCGCTACCAGCACACTGGCTATAGGCATTGTTGCTGAACTTGCTGTAGTTCCCGGAGAGGTACGGCTCCATCATCATGTAGCGATCCTCCTCGCAGAATGCACTCTGCAACTTTATCACCTTTGCGATCAGCACCTCGATCTTTTGCGCAGCGGCACTCGCAGTGGCCGGCAGAGCTTTTTTGAAGTCGGCCAAGAAGCGAGCAGTGACCGCCTGCATCTCCATGTCCTCGAGGTAGCGCTTGAAGCGGTTGTGCTCCGGATTGGTGAAGCGGCTCCGTTTCAGGACGACGCGTTTGTTCTTCGCGACGTCCAGACCGTGATAGGCCAAGCGCAGGCAGCCCTGTGCAAACGGCTTCACGGCCATGCGCAGCGTTACGTCATACTTCATCAGCTTCATGGCCGTACTCCGGAGAATGTCGTCGTCGATGGACGCCGGCATTTCAAAGCGCATGGCCACAGCGGCTGTGATCGGTAGCCTCTCCAGGTGCATTGGCAAGGTGGGATCAATTTCCCTGCATGCTGGTCTTGTCTCAAGTGGTGTGCGCAGTTCGCTGACCGAGTGGATGATGCTTGAACGTACGGCCGACAGCAGAGCGGTAGAGAAGCCCTCCCCCTCCGGAGAGATGGCATCAAACGTCGTGATGGACAGGCGTCCGTAGGATTCCCGCTTGAGGCACTCATTGAACACATTGATCATTTTCCCTGTATGCCCGGTGATCTCTCCAAAGTAGTACTGAATGTTCTCACGAGCCATCACCTTCATCATATCAACATGAGACCGTTTCCAGGGGTCCCCTGAAGGATAGTCGTCACTGACTTGCCAATGGTGGTAGATCCGACCGTGACATGGCTGATCCGCAATGTGAATGATCAGCTTCGTGACTCCCTCTCTCCACGATAGCTTGAAGGTCTCCTCGAATCCGGTCATCACGTCCTCTGCAGCGTCAGCACCACCACCAACATACACCTTGTTCACAAAGCTGTAAAACTTCGTGGGAGATGTCGTAAAGTCTAGCTTGGTCGAGGGCCGCTCCAGTTTGTACCACCTGTTTTCGACATCGTAGTAGCCTACGAATGCAGCTCGTATGTGGCACTGGCGGTTATAGATCTCCTGTATGCGCTGGTAGAGTGTCTTGATGTTGTTCCTTACAGCTACTATCCACCTACCCATGCTCTTCGTACAGTCCACCATGAAGCACACATCCACACTCTCCGCCTGGCTAAGCTGCTCACCAAGTACATGCAGTGCTGGGGGCTTGCTAGTGCCATCGGCCGCCGAGGACGACTTCCTCACCTTTTGCTTCCCTCTCACTTCCTGGAAAAGGTCCTGCGCTAGAACTGTTCCCGCATCGTCACTGCTTGCTTCTGAATTTGCAGTTTTTGATCGGTGGACGTCCAAGTCTGAGACAGTTTCGTCGGCAAGGACTGTACGTTCTGCGAGCCTGCGAGCACCGCTTGCCGTGGATCTGCTACTGAGTCTGTTCACGGTCCCATTCGAAGTGGCCAGGACTGTGTCAGCGTCTTCGCTCTCCATCATTTCTGGTCCGCATCGTGAATCAACATCCGACGTCAGGGACGACTCCGGCTGGCTCTCGGACGTGACCGAAGCACCAGATCTTGTCAAATCCGCAGTAGAGAAGTCACACGAAAGCCAACTTGCCGCCGGAGACTCTGTCACTGAGTCCCGGTCGTTTGCAGCCACACCCGTCGCCGCCACAGCAGCAGCAGCAGCACCACCACCAGCTGCTGCCCTGGTTCTCGCCAAAGGAAAACATTGCACCCCCTCACTCCCAGCTAAAACTGTTGCTGCGGACTCGTCGCTAGAACTATCTTCGTCGCCGTTCTGCTCGGCCTCAAGCACTGACCGCCGTAGAGAGTCTCGTCTGCCAATGGCCGTTTTCTTGTCGCGTAAGGACTCCGCCATCACCCTTGGAACTGGCACACGAGATGTCTACAGCATCGCAAGACCTCTTTCCTGCAGGCCTGTTGAACGTTTCCCGATCCGTGTGCAACTAACAATCACTTGCTAACTCGATGGACAGTGATTTCGGATGAGCGAGTTAGCGGCGAAGATGATTCGCTGCACTGCTCCAACGCCATTCCAGTGCACTCGATTCAGCTTTCGAAACACCCAGACTAAAACGATGTGCGTAGATCTATTGACTGCGCAATCAGTAATGGCCAGTCGACCACACTACTGCTAGTACTGGTCCACACCAACTTTCGTTTGAGGATGGGCCTTCCCCGGGTGCTCACTGTCTGTTCCTGACACCGTATTCAGCAACTAACCATTAGGCTAACTAAACGTGTTACTTCATGCACACGTTCACGAAGTGAACTTGCTTCTGTTGGAACAGTGTACAACTCGCCAGCATAGCAGTAGGGAATTGCTAAAAGTTTCGATTGTCGCCGCTTGACACCAACTCGCCTGGTGCAGGATCTAGGAAGGCCAGCACTTTGTTCTCGTCGTCGAAAGACTTTCCGTACTAACCAAAGCTGTCCCCAAATGCAAGAGGGCCGACGATGGCCGATACCTCTGGCACAGTTCTAGCATTTTTTGCCTAATCTTGGGTCCTGCTCCAACGAAACTTTGCGCCAAGGAAGAAGACCTTTGCCATCAAGATTGCCACGGAGTGGGAGATTTTGTTCTCGCGCTGCATGGCCGAAAGGCGCAAAGAGAGTCGGTGCAAGTGCAAAAGGCTAGTCGATTGCGTGAACCCATTTCGTATTTTGGTTGGGAACTATATTGGGTAGAGTTTTCTTTCTGTGAGGCTGCCTGTCGATAGCCATGGCCGAGTGCAGTGAATCCTACGATTCGGAGATTTCGGTACACGGATCAGCCAGTGCTTCGTCCGAGCGGGACGACTACATGGTGCTTGATATGCTGAACGTCGACGAGGATGCCGGCACGGAGGTACTTGATGATCACCTGGATAGAGAGCTCGAAGGGCTGACACTACGTGGCCCTTCTGTAAGCAGTGAAAGCCGCGTGGAAGAACGACGACTCAGGCATGCTCACTTCGACACGCCTGCGTTCGCACCAGCCACTCCGCACCGAGAACCAGCCGAAGACGGAGACAGCGGCCTCGGTAGTGTCCTTTCCACCATTTCACTGGCCCTGCCAGAGTGTGACGCTGATGAAGCTGTCGCTACCGTACTGGCAGAAGGTGAAGGCGCAGCCTCAGATTCCGTCACACTAAACCGCTGGATACACGAGGGCGGTGAAGAAACGGCGAGTCGACTGGACGTTGCTAATCCGATCAATGTAAATCTAGAGCTATCTTCATCGGATCAGACATCCGTTCTTGCCAGTGATGGATCTGGAACGCGACCAGAATTCAAGGGTAATCCTGGCAAACGATTTGTGCGCGTCAAAACCTCGACAGGCCTTTCCACAGTGAAGGAAGTCTCTGATTCGGTCACGGCTGAATCGAATACCACTCCAACGGAAATATCACGCCGGGAGGAGCTACGGCGCGAGCGAATGCAGAAGCTCCTGGAGGAGAAGAAAGCCGGCATTGAAGAGCTGAACAGGTTGATGCGACTGGCCCAAAGTGTGGACGTGTGTTTCATGGTGGACAGTACAGGAAGCATGCAGAGCTGGATTGATGGAGTCAAAAAGAACATTCATGCTCTCTACGATCGAATCCAGAAAGTCTACAAGAAGAGCTGTCACATGCGTGCGGCTTTCATCGCGTACACAGACTTTGACGTAGCAGAAAGCGAACGTGTGAAGGTTTTTGAGTTCAACCTCTACCCGCAGGAGTTCTACCGATTTGTTGATAGCGTCAAGGCCCATGGTGGCGGTGACACAGCGGAGGATATCATGGGAGCATTTCACGCCATGTTCACAAAGCTCTCCTGGAGGCCAGATGTGACAAAGCTACTCATCCACATTGCTGATGCTCCCTGCCATGGTAAACAGTACCACAACGGCGTCAGTGATAGCAACCCTGAGGGAGATCCAAACCGCCGCACACATGATGAAATGATGCGGAAAATGGCGGAGAACAAGATCCAGTACTTCTTTGGCAAGATCAACGATAGTACCGACAAAATGATTGGAATCTTTGAGCAGGCCCTACAGATCAGCTCCAGGGGTGACCTTTCGATCACAACGTTCAGCAGCGTCGACCCAAGCTGTGGGGATTTCCTCGAGTCGCTGGAGACTGCCATCAAGTGCAGCGTACAGCACTCCATGGCGGCGGCGCACTGCAAAACGGAGCGCCCGGAGTGCAGGCTACTGGACAAGACACTGCCGAAGGACTTTCACGGTGTGCAAGATCGTCCGGGCACTGCTGTGCGTTTTCACATGCCCAAGTCCATCGACGCACTCATGGACGGTGCCGGTATACAGATCGACAAGTACAAAGTCATCATTCGAGCAGCAGCACGCCCCTTCGCCAAGGGCTCGGCACGCCTGGCTTTTCATGGTGTGGAGCGAGTCCACAAGAAGCGCGTAGTCCTGAAGAGCAGCAAGTTCGAAGAGGTCATGTACAACCGCTACAAGCGCTACCTGGAGGACGCCGAAGTGCAAACCGTTGCGGCCAAGTTTCTCTCGGATTTCAAGAAAGCACTTCCAGCGCCGTACAAGGACCGATATCGCATGCACATGATTGTCTCCAAGGTGGTCGCATTCGACAACGCCGCCAGCGAAGGTACAAAGTACATGGCCATGGAGCCATTGCTGCCGCCAGCCGATTACGAGAAGTTCACCAATAACTACGACGTACAGCCCTCGGACACGCCGTTCCTGGAGACCTTGCAGGCTCTCAGTCACTGGAGCTGGGTGATTTCCAAGGAGAGAATGATGCTGGTCGACCTGCAGGGCGTGCCCAAGGACGGCATCATCTACCTCACCGATCCAGCTATCCACTCCAAGAACCTGCTGCAGTTCGGCTACGGCACCAACCTTGGCGTGCAAGGCATGATCAAATTCTTTGAGGCGCACCGCTGCAATGATATCTGCCGAGCGTTTGGCTTCAAACCCAACCCAATGGTATGATGCCCCTAGGAGAGCAGCTAGTAATTATCATAATGTACATATGACAATGATGGTGATCAATGATTATCATACTCACTCCAGGAATACATGCATGTTGAACTGTCTCTGCTAGGATGATGACTCAACCCTTGCTTACTTCTATGTAGAGTATCACTGGCCGAAGGTGAGGGTACCTCGTTCAAGTTCTGGTCGAAGTTTTCTGCAGATTTATTTTCCCTTTTTCCCTCCCTTAAACTCTTGAACACTGATTCCAGCTGATAAACCCTACAATAAACTCAAGGCTCATAGTGACACCGTGGGATGACCTTGGGTATTGTTTTACATGCTACAGTGGACACATGTACAGTTTGTACCTTCCTGACCATGCTCTTTTTAGTTAAATTTCTTTTTAATCATTAATTTTACGGTAGATGAAGAGCTGTGTTTGGCCTTTTGGAGCTGAGTTCTTTTCAAAATGTCAGTATTATATGACCTTGATGGACTACAATATGTTAACATATAAAGCAGTAGAAGACAATGCTTAGGGGGCATGGGTCCAATCTGAAGCTGCTTGATGCATGGTGCTACTGCCACAGCGAACATGCCGCAACGGCCATTTCTGTTTCCATAATATCTTGATGAACACAGTCATTGTCGAGTGCATCTGTTGTGTGTGGGGAGTACTCGAATACTAGTGCTAGTAGTAGAGCTAGTTCGTTGACCTAGGACTTGAGAGACTACCGAGTACCGTGTCATTCATGCGCCTGGCTACTTTGCCTGAGTGCAAAACTGAAATGGGCTAGAGATCGGCATCGGCTCCTAATGCTCATCTATTCTGCAAAATTAATGCTTTCGGCACTGATCGTTATTTCACCAAATAATGCCAGTTTGAATGTTCTTTCTGCACTATATTGCTTGCAACAGATGTGACAGATGTGTGGACAAGAAGTTGAAGAACTTCATAAAATTCAAAACCAGCTGCAGCATAAGACAGTGTGGTATAATTATATACAAGTACTTGCAGGCATTCCTTCAGCCGTTCAGGCTTCAATCAAATCGACTTGTTTGATTCATTGCTGTGTAATATTTGTCGTACGGTATAACTATAAACTCGACTCCCTGTTTGAGACTTTGAGAGTGAGGATCCTACAGGTAGACCATGGTAGACTAGTACTAGTAGATCTACGTACAAACATAAGATGATGACTGTAAGCGGTCGCAGGAAGAATTAACGGTTAACCGATAAAGATAACGGTTACGCAGTAACTTTTCAGTCAATTTTTCAAGTATCAGGTCGTTGCAAAGTATGCATTTTCGCAGGCTGTCGCACGCTTACGCAATTTCTGGGCTGTCAACTCGGTCATATCTGGTCTCTTGGTGTGTGTATGAATGAGCATGCAAGAGAATGTACATGTGTGCGTTGTACTGAATAGGGTACATTTTTTGAATGAGTATAGTCAAATATACGGTTAAAAAAGAGTCCGCAGGATTGCCGTGGCTTATAGGTTATAACCGTTAAACCGACCGTTAGCTTAGCGCTAGCAGTTAACCGTTAGGGGTAAAACCGTGACCGTTTGATGAGTTCACAAAGAACGAAACAGCATGCTGTCCGCAGATTGAGTACAAACCAGGGAGTCATAGACCCAGGCCAAGGAGTCGTATACCCTCCCTGGTACAAACATAGATTGATCACTGAAGACTGAAGTCGAAAAGCAATGCACTTGGGTCGTAACCATGGTAACGTGTTTACACAGACCTGCGTGAAGAATCATCTTTGAGTGAAGAGCTGGAGCTGAGGCCGGGTGAAATGAAAGGTCCAGGGCTCGCTTTATCCTATCGTCCACGACTTGTGTAACCATCAAGATATCCAGACACGTCGGAAGTAGCACGTTTGTTTTGTCGTAGAATACTAGATCTGCTGACCTGTGCGGCACTGAGCGGTGCCGATTTATCGGATTTGAGGAGAATAGTGCAGAATGGCGGCCGGTCGCATAAGCTGCCTCAAGGCCGTGTTCTGCCTGCTAGCGATTACTCTGCCCACTGGCAGGGCAGCGGTGGACAAGAAACCGAACTTCGTGTTCTTGCTCATGGATGATGTAAGAAATATTTCCTAACACTGGCGGCATTTGTACTGAACATGGCTTCCCTTGCAGTGCTAAGTGCTCCGCGATGTGGAACATTGCGGTGAATCCACTCGTTCTGGACCGACGTGCTTGTAAAAATGAGTTTGTGACCATGTTGGGCAGGGTTGTATAGCATGGTAGATTTACACGATGAATCCTTACTTTTATGGTCATGGCCAGCGATGCCCGATCAGCTACGGCTCAGTCGTTCTCTCAGCAGACACCGCTCCAGCTAGTATTTGACTGCGCCGTAGCTGGTGGAGCATCATTGGCCATTAATTAAGTAAGGGGCTCCTGGCTCGAGTCCTGTTGGTGACAGTCATTGTTCTGAATGAAGCAGTTTAGATTCTTGATTTAGTGCGTTGATATGCACGGACCACAATGTATGAAATTCTACAGCTGCGCTCGCTGAAATTTGACCCAGAGTACAAAACTGGCGCCCCTGACCATTTTCGATAAAATTACTGTACTTATACAAGTGTACGTCCAGCTGCATTCGTACCACTTCCAGGGCGTCAAGGGCCATCACAGGTCCCCATCGCGATTCCGCGGCCGCGTTTTTTCCCGTTTTTTTGCCAATTTTTTGAAAGACCGCGTTTTCCGCGATTTTCCCGCGTTTTTGAACTTTTTTGTTGCACTACACGTACACACAGTGCACTGTTCGGTCAGCAACGTCTCATCGTGGCGGCTTTGCACTCAAATATGACGAGTGCTTACACCAGAGACTTGTAACTGATTGATTTCACCACATACTCACTGAAAATTGCCTCATATCAACTGCAAACTTGCCGCATACTATTCACCGCATATATACCGCAAATTCACCGCAAATTATGCCAGTTTTATCCGCAAATTATGCCATATTTACCCGCAAATTGCACCGCAAATTCTGGGATTTTTCCCGCGATTTTCCCCGGGGACACTGACAGGTTGAGGACGGCAGATATGCACTTTGGGTTGGATTGCACCACGCACAACAGCACTAGTGGTAGTACCATGACCGGTATTCTTTGTTCAGTACGAACCCACAGATTTACCAGCCAAACATGCTTTGCGTGACGTACAATTTGTTTGGCTGTAAGTCCATGTCAACTGGCTTTCTATTTATTGGCCAGAGACCTGGATAAAAGAGACCGGAAAGGCGATGTCTGACCGTGGCATTATTGGTATGATTCTGATGACCTGGTGCTGCAATGTGCGTACAGATGGGATGGGGTGACCTTGGAGTGTTTGGACACCCCGCTAAAGAAACGCCCAACCTGGACAAGATGGCTGCCGATGGAATGACCTTTCCGGACTTCTACTCCGCAAATCCCCTCTGCTCGCCATGTAAGATTGTGGTCCATCAACACAAACACTCAACCACGGCCTCTTTGCTGCATACATCACTAAAAAATGTTCACCAAATTTCCGGGCCTGGCCCATCATCAGAGTTAAACAAAACTAAATGTAGTATGTGAGGTTGTCATTAGCTTATAGGGAACTAACATACACAGCTGTTCATGTTCTGCATCATGTGAAGGATTACCGGTAGGGAATGGGGGAGGCAGAACAGTGCCTGTCATTGCGTGCTCTCAAACAGTTACACTCAGGATAGGTTACGCAATATGACATTCAGACCTGACCAACGGAATGCTGCTGTCTATTTATGGTGCTGGGCACTTTGTAAGTATTGAATTTTAGATCCTGGAGAGGGGGGGGGGGGGGTGTTAACATAACGTGATATTGCTATTTGTACATTATGTCCCGGCTTAACAAATCCAAATGTATGAGTCAGCTCCCTGTATCCCCTATTCTGTTCTGCACAATCCTGCTGGGACTGATACTATGTAGCACGGGCAGCATTGATGAGTGGCCGACTGCCCATCCGCAATGGCTTCTACACGACCAACGCACATGCCAGGAATGGTGAGTGATGTCTGATGACGGTGTGAGTGCTTGATGGTGAAGCAGCAATAGATCAAACTTAGCATAAATTTTACCACATAATACCATTGTTATGACAGCGTAGTTTCATGCCTAGTCTTGATCATGTCTCAATCTCCTTCTTCACCACCACGGTTTCACACTGTAATCGTCGTAAATATCTCTCCGAATGTTCGGCCTAGGGGATTCATCAGGGAGTACACAAATGTGAAGCTAGGTCAGCTGCAAAAATATCAGTATAAGAATGACAACTAGTCTTGATCACAGAAATAGTAACTGCACTGTGATCACAGAAATAGTAACTGCACTGTGATCACAGAAATAGTAACTGCACTGTGATCACAGAGTACTTAGAGAGTGCTGACGGTGTGCTGTTAAGAGTGGTGAATGAACAGAGGACAGCTGTGCGTTGGACGGCCTTTAGAACACCGACATGAGCTGTGCATTCCTCTCCATTGGTACGAGCACACCGATCAATGTTCATGCTCTCATCGCTTGTTTTCGTTCATTGACGCAGGGTACACTCCACAAGACATCGTGGGTGGGATTCCAGACAAGGAGATACTGTTCCCCGAGCTGCTGCAGAAAGCCGGATATAAGAACAAGATCATCGGGAAATGGTAAGAAGCTATCCTCAAGACCGAGGCAGCATAGAAATCATAAGTGCTGGAAACATTACATATTTGGAACTTGAAGCAGCTGGCAGACATACACAAAATTGGCCTGCGCAATGGATAATACAGTGGACCTACCCTTATAACGATATTTGCGTCACACCAAGAAATTTTGTTATAAGGGTAATATTGTTATAGGGGTAACTGGTTCATTTCATACACATACGTCATAATGCATGGATTTTGTTCATTTTTTACACTCCTCAAAGCATAAATAACTGACGTACATGCACATTATGTTCAGAGCAAGGTGCCCACTGGTGCCCCCATTGCATTTCGTCATGTCCCAGCGACTTATCAAGTGAAGCTTGCCCTACCTGGATAGTAGGATTCCCTCTAGATCTTTACTTATAAAGAAGAGGCACCTGTGACGTGTGTCTGTACCAAACTCAGCATCACTACGGCATTCAGACACGAGAACGGCATCATCAGCATACTCCAGGTCACTAACAGACAGTGACTCGCCAGCCCTGCGCGATGATGAGCGGGGGTAGAGTTGGCCATCGATGGAAAACTGGATGCTGACAGAGTGACTACGACCTGCATCCTTTAGCCGGGCACGCCATGTCTGAACAACCGCCCCGAAGTACAGGTTAAAGAGAACGGGTGCCATGACACATCCTTGTCGGAGACCATTAACCACAGGGAACTCATCAGAGGTGGAGTTGCCAACTCGGACCGAGGCAGAGGTAGAGGTGTGGAAAGCCTTAATCAGGGCCACTAGCTGTTGCGGGACCCCAAGTCGGCCCAAGGCCACCCAGAGAGCAGCGCGTGGTACAGAATCGTACGCCTTTTTCAAATCCACAAACACACAGAAGAGCTGCTGACGATGTTCGTATGCTTTCTCGATTAGCTGGCGGAGCGAGAAGATGGCATCAACACAGCCCCTGCCTGGCCGAAAGCCGCTCTGGGACTCTGGGAGTTCCGACTCAGCCAACAACTGCAGGCGATCTTGAATCATGCGGCCACACACCTTGCCAACAACATCAAGAAGGGCAATACCCCGCCAATTATCACATTTGGACAGGTCGCCCTTCTTGGGAACAGGAACCAACTCGGCATCGCGCCATTCCTGCGGAACAGTGGCCGTCGTCCAAGCAAGTTGGACGAGATCCAGCAATGCGTCCAGGGAATCATGGCCACCTGCTTTCACAAGCTCGGGGACTATACGCGAGGAACCTCCAGCTTTGCCATTTGCAAGGTGTCTGATGACGACGACAAGGTCTTCCATTGTTGGTGTGACTGCCAGAGACTCGTCAGGCTCACGTTGAGGGATGTTAGCAACGGTGGAGGCATTGAAGGTACTGGGGACATTGAGCAAGTTCGAGAAGTGAGTGGACCAGCAGTCTTCCTGCTCCTCCAAAGACGTGCAAACTATGCCCTCAGCATTACGGACCGGATGGATGGTGACGGATCGGAGTCCTGAATAGCACCGTTGAATGTCTCGGATGGCGGACCAAACGTGCTTACCACTAAATTTGCCACGCTCCACAGTGCTAGCTCTCTGCTCCAACCATGCACTCTTCGCTGCACCAACTGCGGTACGCCATCTACCTCGGACATCGAGGAAGCGGCGGTGGTCCGCTGGCAGCTCTGATTGACGCCACTGTTGATGGAGGCGTGTGCGCTCAGCAAAAAGAGGTTGGAGGATGTCTCCTGCTGCTAGGAACCAGTCTGGTTGTAGTCGAACGGGTTTGCCCAGGTGTGCCTCAGCGCTGGAGGTCAAGGCAGATTTGTATGCCGACCACTTGGCATCAACGGTATCAGCTGGCCCAGACGATTGCAGATGGTGTTGCACACCGGAGGCGAATTGGAGCCGAGTAGCCTGCACGGCATTAGATTGTTCGTCGGTCATACCAGGGCGGGTCATGAGAGCTTGGATATTAAAGCGTGAACGCCGTGCTACTCCGGTGCGAAAGTTGACGGTGTACGACAGACAGAACGATAAGCATACAAGATTGTGGTCGGTACTACACTCCGCACTACGGATAACGCGGCAGTCTGTGCAGGCTAGCAGATCTTGCCGCCTGACAATGGCATAATCGATACAGTGCCACTTCTTCGACCGTGGGTGCTGCCATGTATACTTGTGGATACGCTTCTTGGCAAACCAGGTGTTGCACACAGTGAGGCTGTTGCATGTCAAGAACTGGAGCAGTTCCAGTCCAGCGTGGTTCGTTTCCCCTATCCCATTATCTCCACAAGTCCCATACCATGGATCAGCACTCTGGATGAGACCAACCCGTGCATTGAAGTCGCCAAGGATAATCAATTGTTGACTTGGTGGCACTGAGTTTACGCTCGCTTGCAGGGATGCAAAAAATTCATTTTTGGACTCCCTACTTGATCTGAAAGTTGGAGCGTAGCATGCAATCACATTGATCCAGGTGTTTTTGTTTCCGTGGTGGACGAACTTCAACTTGCATTGTGCAATTCTCGACGATACCGCCGTCCATTGGTTTCCTCCTGCCGAGAAAGCGTTCCGTGCACGGCCTCTCAGGACGATGCAGACTCCTTCTCCGCGTTTGAAATTTTCAGCTGGTACGGGACGTCCAGACGACAACACGATCGAATCCGCGACATTGTAGATCTCAGCTCCAAACCACTTCGATTCCTGAAGTCCAGCCACTTCGATGTCGAGTCTCTTCAGCTCATTTATGACAGTATTGATCTTCCTGTCCTCGACTACTCTATGTCCAGACGCAGCAGTTTCGATTGGGCCGTCAGCATTCACGAGAGTTCTGACATTCCACGAAGCGAATTTTAGTAGAGAATCGCTTCTGCTGGGGGGATCCTGCCTGCGACGACGTCGCCCGTTTTCTGGTTGCTGAAAAGCTGAGGATGGTAGAGGCGACATCCGAGGGGTAGCTAGCCCACTGCGGATGGAGGACGGAGAGCGGCGCGCCAGTGACAATATCAAAATTTAAATTGTCCTGGAAAACGCGCCGTGAGCCTCTCCGACCTGTATTTCTATCTGGACGCCAGGGGCTCTCCTAGCAAGGCTAGGAGAGCCCTGGGGGGCGAGAACTAACTTAGGGAGAGCTCCAAGTAAGTAGAAGACGGGAACTAGACAGAGCCTCAAAAGATCAAACTGACCTCAAGAGACTCAACTCAACACTAACTGTGAGCATCGCCAAGACGAAGATCATGACGGCGGGCCATGGGGTCTCTGCTGAAGACTCGGCTGACATCGTTCTCCCCCTTGGCACTATCGAAGCCGTGCCGAAGTTCACCTACCTAGGATCCATAGTGACCCCTGACAGTCGTTCTTCATCCGACATCAAGCGCCGTATTGCCGAAGCCTCAAAGGCCTTCGGAGCCCTCCAGAAGGTATTCACTGACAGATCTCTGTCCCTCTCTAGTAAACGCCACCTGTACATGGCCTGCGTTTCCTCAATATTACTGTATGGCGGAGAGTGTTGGACCCCACTCCAACGGGATATCAGAAGTTTGGATAAATTCCACCATCAATGCATCCGGACTGTCCTCAGCATCACCAAGCCTCGTCAGTGGTCCGAGCGGCTGTCATCCACAGACCTGCGGAACCGTTGGGGAGACCCAGTACTGATGTCTACACGCCTCCGCAATCGGCGTCTGGAATGGACTGGGCACGTTGCGCGTATGGATGAGGATCGCACCCCCCTCCAACTCCTCTTTGGGTGGCTGCCTGTGCCTCGGCCGTTTTGTGGTCCCCGGCGACGGTGGAAAGACACGGTGATGACCGACCTCAAGGTTGCACTGCAACAGCCATCTCAGTGGTTCATCCTTGCTCAGGACCGCCAACAGTGGAGGGAAGTACGGGTTGCCCCTCAGTCGAGCTCCACCATGCCCAAGTCTGTGCATTGCGCAGTGTGTGACCGGAACTTCTCACGGGTCTCGGATAGGACGCGGCACAAGTGCACCACTCAGAGACGGCTTCCCATCCAGCTCCAGCGTGGATCAGTGCAATGCCAGAACTGCCAGAGGTGGTTCCGCAGCAAGGGTGGCTACTCTGTTCATCGATGCCAGCCTGTCACGAGTTCTCCTACACCAACAGTCAGTCTGTCTGTGCCACTTTCAGCTTGTTGCCAGCAGCACTGCCCAACATGTCAGCGATGCTTCCGTTCTGCGGCCGGGTTCAAGCGTCACAACTGCAATCGTGGTGCGAGACCATCTGCTGCTGAGAGAGCAGCTCTGCCCCTCAGCTGCCCACGTTGTAAACGCAATTTCCGCCGGCAGCAGGACCTAGCCAGACATTCGCGGTCCTGCTTGTGATCCGTGTCCCGTTTTCTGGTCCCCTTTCCATTGGGGTGACACTTGCCCCTCTGGGCAGTCATGCTGCTAGTAGTAGTAGTAGTAGTAGTGTGTGTGTGTGTGTGTGTCACGCTCCTTATAAAGAAGAGGCACCTGTGACGCGTGTCTGTGTGTGTGTGTGTGTGTGTGTGTCACGCTCCTTATAAAGAAGAGGCACCTGTGACATGTGTGTGTATGTCACGCTGAAGCGCTGCGGAGCAGCGCTGCCCTGACTACTGGCCTGAGCACGCGAAGCGTGTGAACAGTGTAGCACAGTGTAGCTAGCGGCCGCAGAAGCACTGAGCACGCGAAGCGTGCGAACGAAGCGTGCGAATCGTGTAGCTAGCGGAAGCAGCCACAGAAGCACTGAGCACGCGAAGCGTGCGAATCGTGTAGCCACCTAGCCTAGGCCATAGGTAGCACTAGCAGCCGCACAAGCGCTGCGGACCACGTGAACCGTTCTCTGCAAATAGAAACATCTGCAACAAAAGGATACAAAAGATCTGCACTGACTGCACTCTGCATCTGATCTGCAGTGAAGAGCGCATCGCACTTTTGTTCGTAAGTTTATGAATTTTTTGAGCCGCTTCATCCGCCACCAGGTGATGGACAACCCTGACCAGCCTCCCGAAGGCGTAACAGACGTCCCTCCTTCTCCTTCCAACGATGAAGAACCTCCCTCACCAGGACTTCAGCGGTCTGGCCACCACCACGTGCTGAGCACGTGTGCTGTTCACGTACTTGCTTCACGCGGCCGCATGCCACATTCGGCCAGGCAACGCTGGCCGGTGGTGCTGCTAGTATTGTTATAAAATGGAAAATGTCGATTGATCAGCCCATTTTATATCGTTATAGGGGTAATATCGTTATAGCAATATTGTTATAGAGGTAAGGCATTGTATACAAAAGTCAATGGAGTGATTTGGTTTAGCAGAAAAATATCGTTATAAGGCCAAACTAAAGAAGGTGTGTGGTTCGACTCACCCGACCGACCGTACAATTTCAGCCCGACCGTAACTTTTTTTCGGCGGGCTGTCGTGTGACTGACGTACGTGGACTGAACACGTCCACGTCTACGTGCTGTGTGGCGTGAGTCTGCGGACGCAGGCGGCTCCTTTTGGACTTGACTTGTAGTTGTACTGCAGTGCAGTGCAGTGAGTGGTACGACTGCTGCCTTGTGCTGGTAGTAGAGTCTACTCGATACGCGTATACAGTGTATTTACATGTACTAAAAAATATATTAAAAAAAAAAAAAATCCGCCCGCCCGCCCGTAAAAAAAATGTCCATGTTAGTCGAACCACACACCTTCTTTAGTTTGGCCTAAGGGTAATATCGTTATAGAGGTTATCGTTATAAGGGTAGGTCGACTGTACAAAGAGGTTTTGCTTATTTCAGAATGGGACTCTCTAGCTTTGCATGCCTAACATACATTCAATGCATCTCGGGACGTAGGTTTTGAGCAAGTGCACCCATGTTTAAATCATCCCTGCCCCACCCGAGTCCGATCATTCTTGGGTGGGAAATACCCCTGTAACCAAATCAGAACATCCTGCAACCAAGTTAGATCATCCTACAAGCAAGGCAGATCACTCCCACAAGGAAGTCAGGAGTTGCTAAGGACAACCCGTACCTGGTGATAAAATTGATTGGTAGAGGTACTACGTTGCATACCAACCATCAGCCTCAGCATGACCTGTTCAATCTCACTCTTACGCCGAATAATCTCTTCTACGTCATATCCAGTACCTTAGTGTATCACCTAGTGCATGTAATACATGCAAGCATGGACAGTGCTGTACAATAGAATCCTATCTCACGAGTCACGTTTGCGCCCCACGCCCAATCCACATCCCAGTGTTCGCATGTCCAGGTCTGCACAGTGCCCGGTGTGGCATTGGCATCGGCATCGGCATTGGCATTGGCTTGCTTGATTGGATTTTCATTGAGCAGCATTGTGCTACTAATGAAATCATGTTGAGACTGACTTGGCTTCCTCTGTGTACATACATGCACTTGATCCTTTTTGCTCCGATCTAGGCATCTAGGTCAGCAGGAGCAGTACTTGCCTCATAAGCACGGCTTCGACGAGTGGTTCGGAGCTCCCAACTGCCATTTTGGACCGTACAACGACAAGGGAAAGCCAAACATTCCTATGTATCGCGATGATCATATGATCGGCCGGTTGTACGAGGACTTTGTGATCAATAAAACCAGCGGGTATTCCAATCTAACCCAAATCTACATCGAGGTCAGTGTCACCATATTACTTGTATTGCATTGCTTAACGTGTAGTACTCTCTCTTCTGCAGCCAAGCAAGAAAACCCTGTGAAGAGGGTTGAAGTGATTGCTCTACGGACTGGTGGTTTCACACACAAGGCTGAGTGAAGCCAAGTTGCATTCTGCCCCCCCCCCCCAATCTACCGCCTTTCTCTGTGAGGTTGGAGGTTGTGAACAGGTGTATGTCCCTGCTAAAGATGAATATACAGCCGTAGGAAACTGTTGCATACAATGAAGTCAATGTGATGTGATTTTCAACCCTTCAATATGTAGTCTGCGTTTCTTTCTTTGTCGAGTAGACGCGCATGACTGTGGACCACTGTTATAGAAAGTACATGAACTGAAGTCAGTGGACAAAGAGGAATATTCAAACTGTTCCAGATAGTCCTACCAATGTGTTGAAACTCATCCCTGTGTTGTTTGTCAATGTTTTCAGGAAGCTACAAACTTCATTAATGAGCAGTCGACGGCGGCCAATCCGTTCCTCTTGTACTGGGCAGTGGATGCCACACATGGTCCAGTCTATGCGTCACATGACTTCCTTGGGACAAGCCAGCGTGGGCTGTAAGTCACACGTCAGCTACCGCTGTCCATTAGTGGTATTCAGTTCCCTGGAACTCTGTTTGTTGTTCACTTCTTCACTACTGTTCTGTGTATCGGGTGCAGGTCGGAGGAGGGGTGGAGGTGTCGGAGGAGGGCATTGTGTGCACCTGCACCCCCCCCCCCCCCGACCCCACCCCCATTCATTGAAAGTAGTATTCAAGATATGAAAAAGTCCAAATTGGTATACTGGGTAACCAGTCATTTGACCTCTGAAGAGAATGGCGGTTATGAAACCACTACAGTCAGTTGAAATGCCGTGTGTTTAATATTGTAGTTCCAGAGGCGATAATGACCTACTGGCTGTCCTTCATCGCAACGTAATGTTTACGAATCAATCATGGTGACGTTCCCGTAGGGTGAGCGACATTCAGTGCACCCCAAGGGCCTTTAACAACTAGGCATCAACTTCCAGCTCCCTCTGTCAGTGGTAACGAGGCATCTTATAGCGTGTAGAGTAATAGCCTGAAGATGTTAACTTTGTCTTTATCTTCACATACACATACACACACACACATATATAAACACACATGTACACGTAAAAACACACACGTTTACACACTGTTATAGGTATGGCGATGCAGTGCGTGAGTTGGACTATGGTGTTGGTGTCATACTGGCTGCAATCAAGTCAGCTGGTGTTGAGGAAAACACACTAGTCATGTTCTCGTCCGACAATGGTGGAGCTACGTATGCCAAAGAACAAGGTAAACATCACACAACATTTACTAAGTTAGTAGGAGCACATACTTCACGTTTTTCACCAATAATTTGAAATATTTCACGAGCAAACTTTCGTGCCATCTCTTCAGGTGATATACAGGCAAGAGTAAAGGAACAAAAAAGTTTACTTGTGAAATTTCCAAATGCTGTTCAAGAACCAGAAGTGTGTGCTTCCACTAAGTACTGTATTAGATGAAGGGCTTTATTGCAAAACGAGATAAATCCGTTTTGACCAGTTTTTAGGAGGAGAGATTTTTTTCTGTGATCAAAAACTGGCTGGGTTTGTGTCAGATCGAACTTAGCAGATTAGAAGAGTAGGGTGGTGTATGCGAATACAGGCGAATACAGGCTTTCTCAAAAATTAGGGTCTATATATTTCTCAAGCAAGGTGTTTCTTCAACATTTGTTTTGGAAAACCAGATATATCCGCCGGACTAATCAGTGTTATGAGGTTAGAAAATACAAGTACAAAGACTTCACTGAGCTCGGAACTCTGAAGGACTCTGGGATCAGCAGCAGCAGCAGCAGCAGCGTCGTCGATCCCTGACGCCTCTAGCATACTGCTCCTCTCAGTTTCGAAAGCGAAAAAACAACCGCTACGAAGAAGGAAATATGCAAAGAACAAAAAGGAAACGCAGATGTAGCTGCTATAAAGCAACAACACGAAAACAATGTACTTTGAACTGTGGCATTGACATTGTGTACAGTCGCGATGTTTGCCACGTGCTGCGCCAGCACTCGCTGGCTTTTCACGGGTCACACTGGCCCGCGTGATAGGGTATGTTACCCTTAAATCTTTGCTCGAAAACATTGGTGGTGTTTATCGCGTTTTGCAATAGAACGTCGACTTCAAAGTAGATGTTCAGTGGTATATGTCTTGTTTTGGCGAATTCCTTTTGTCCATCATTTGCAGTGGTCCCTACTGAGTCGATTGATACCGAAAATGCCATATAAGATTGGCGTTTATCGCGTTTTGCAATGAAGCCATTCATATGCATTTGTGTTTACATGTGTGTGTGTGTGTGTGTGTGTGTGTGTGTGTGTGTGTGTGTGTGTGTGTGTGTGTGTGTGTGTGTGTGTGTGTGTGTGTGTGTGTGTGTGTGTGTGTGTGTGTGTGTGTGTGTGTGTGTGTGTGTGTGTGTGTGTGTGTGTGTGTGTGTGTGTGTGTGTGTGTGTGTGTGTGTGTGTGTGTGTGTGTGTGTGTGTGTGTGTGTGTGTGTGTGTGTGTGTGTGTGTGTGTGTGTGTGTGTGTGTGTGTGTGTGTGTGTGTGTGTGTGTGTGTGTGTGTGTGTGTGTGTGTGTGTGTGTGTGTGTGTGTGTGTGTGTGTGTGTGTGTGTGTGTGTGTGTGTGTGTGTGTGTGTGTGTGTGTGTGTGTGTGTGTGTGTGTGTGTGTGTGTGTGTGTGTGTGTGTGTGTGTGTGTGTGTGTGTGTGTGTGTGTGTGTGTGTGTGTGTGTGTGTGTGTGTGTGTGTGTGTGTGTGTGTGTGTGTGTGTGTGTGTGTGTGTGTGTGTGTGTGTGTGTGTGTGTGTGTGTGTGTGTGTGTGTGTGTGTGTGTGTGTGTGTGTGTGTGTGTGTGTGTGTGTGTGTGTGTGTGTGTGTGTGTGTGTGTGTGTGTGTGTGTGTGTGTGTGTGTGTGTGTGTGTGTGTGTGTGTGTGTGTGTGTGTGTGTGTGTGTGTGTGTGTGTGTGTGTGTGTGTGTGTGTGTGTGTGTGTGTGTGTGTGTGTGTGTGTGTGTGTGTGTGTGTGTGTGTGTGTGTGTGTGTGTGTGTGTGTGTGTGTGTGTGTGTGTGTGTGTGTGTGTGTGTGTGTGTGTGTGTGTGTGTGTGTGTGTGTGTGTGTGTGTGTGTGTGTGTGTGTGTGTGTGTGTGTGTGTGTGTGTGTGTGTGTGTGTGTGTGTGTGTCTGTGTGTGTATGTGTGTGTGTGTGTGTGTGTGTGTGTGTGTGTGTGTGTGTGTGTGTGTGTGTGTGTGTATGTGTGTGTGTGTGTGTGTGTGTTTGTCCGTGTGTGTGTGTGTGTTTGCTTGTGATATTCCCCTCGTGCATGGTTCAACAGGAGGTAGCAACGGGCCATTCCTGTGTGGCAAGGAGACGACATACGAAGGTGGAATGAGAGAGCCAACCATCGCTCAGTGGCCTGGTCGTATACAAGCTGGAACAGTAAGCAAGGAGCTGCAGATCCCTGGTTTCTTCAACCTCAGACCTATTTTTTCAAAACAAAGATTGCTTTATAAACCTGCAGAACAGAGTGAGTGTTAGCTGGGGTAGGGAGCAGGCCAGGGTTTGTCTCTAAACTGAACTGTTCCTCTTTTAGTGGAGTGGCAGGGATTTGAGGAATGAGGGGAGGGAAGGGGTGGGGAGGGGGAGTAGATGTACAGTCACAAGTAGATACCGTACTCACTCGATTAGAAGCCGGGGCTTCTATTTTTTCAATACCAATTTCGAGGAGGCTTCTATTCAAGAGGGGCTTTTATTGTTTCATTCTATACCAGTATTCCAATCGAATCTCTAAAACTTTCATTTTCACAGCAACTCAGCCCCGAGTTAGTTTGCACACACTACGTCGACCAGGACATGTACCAATATGAATATGCACGAGATGTTCTTTGCACACTTGACCTTCATACATCGCACTCGCTGGTCACCCCATGCTTTGCGAATAGTAGTCCGGACTTCTATTCAAGAGGGGCTTGTATTTTTTCAAACAGTCCTTGTAGGTTGATAAATATGGTGGTAAAGACACACCTGGCAATATGGCGGTAAACACACGCCTGCCCACACACGCTCTCTAGGCTGCAAAGTTCTGGCACAGAGCTCTCCTTCTCACCACCACCACCACCATCAGTTCGCGCCTGGCGCCTGGTCGATGCATGGCTGGCGGTAACCGGCATAGCAGGCTGGTACATCAAGTAGCGCATGGCACATAGATGATGACACAGCAACGACATAGCTCGATTGCGACGTACGTTTCGTCCCCGCTGGACTCATCAGGCAATCTTCTTCTTGGATGTCTTCATACGGAGCTTGACTCGGGAGAATGAAGTCGTTGCTGTGTCATCTATGCTGTGTCATCTATGTGCCATGCGCTACTTGATGTACCAGCCTGCTATGCCGGTTACCGCCAGCCATGCATCGACCAGGCGCCAGGCGCGAACTGATGGTGGTGGTGGTGGTGAGAAGGAGAGCTCTGTGCCAGAACTTTGCAGCCTAGAGAGCGTGTGTGGGCAGGCGTGTGTTTACCGCCATATTGCCAGGTGTGTCTTTATCACCATATTTATCAACCATAAGTACAGCTGCAGTGGTGTCTTCGACTTCATTCTCCCGAGTCAAGCTCCGTATGAAGACATCCAAGAAGAAGATTGCCTGATGAGTCCAGCGGGGACGAAACGTACGTCACAATCGAGCTATGTCGTTGCTGTGTCATCATCTATGTGCCATGCGCTACTTGATGTACCAGCCTGCTATGCCGGTTACCGCCAGCCATGCATCGACCAGGCGCCAGGCGCGAACTGATGGTGGTGGTGGTGGTGAGAAGGAGAGCTCTGTGCCAGAACTTTGCAGCCTAGAGAGCGTGTGTGGGCAGGCGTGTGTTTACCGCCATATTGCCAGGTGTGTCTTTACCACCATATTTATTGTTGTGTCCTACCCCAGGTGGGTTCTACTCGGACTCATCCAGCTCGATCACACACACACTCGAGGCCATTACAGATTTCAGTTCGTCTCAAACTCCATATCCGAAAAAGACCAAGCTCACGTGCGAGCATGCGCACTACATACATATGGTCCATGTCCAGGACATGACAATTTCCCCCTCACTAGTTGAGGCGAAGCATCTAGAACTATGCAATAGTAAACATATCAAGATGCAATCACAAAACTCACAACTGCCGAGACATAATATTTCATGATACACTATACACCATATATACACCATAAATATATAATTATATACAATATCCAGCAGAGTCCAAAATATATCATTTAAACTCTACAGACTAGAATAGGTCCATATGAACTGAGTGTTCTGAACGTCAATCCTTGAAACGAACTGGTCGAACAGTAGCGCGGGTTGACCGTCGTTCAGCTTGCGGTGACGACGTCTTGCTGTAGCTGGCACGTGAAGTGCTAACGGACGCAGACTCACTAGTACCGGTTGTTGCTGAGACCGGCGCGCCTAGCTCCGCTGCCGTGACACTGGCGTCGTTGTTGCTGAGTGACGGTTGTGACGGAACCTGAGCTGTTAAACTTGCTCCACTCTGCTCAGACGCCCCTGCATCGAACTGAGGGATTTGCCGAGGACGGAGCTGGTTGCGATGGCGTTTCCACATTGCATCACCGACTTGTATCTGATACGTCATCGGACTGAGAACTGCCGTGACCACGGCTGGGGCCCACTTATCTCCTCCTTTGCCGAAATTCAAAGCCAGGACAGCTTGGCCGCACTGAAATTCCGGGGTCCCATTGCCATTCAGCAGATTTCTTCACCAGATTGTACAGAGGTACCATTATTGTTGCGAAATGAGGTATGAACCGTCGCAAGAAATTCGCCGTTCCAATGAATGATTGAAGCTCGATAACATTCGAAGGAGCCTTAGCGTCCCGCATTGCCTCAATCTTATCCGCTGTAGGAGCCACACCAGCACTAGAAATCGTGTGACCCAGGTAGGAAATCTCATCCATCATGAAATGAAACTTACTGGGATTAAGCTTCATCCCGACCTCCTGTAGGCGACGTAGTACCCTGATCAGGTTGTTGTGGTGTTCATCCTCATCCTTCCCAGTAATCAAGATGTCATCCACATAGACGATGCACCCAGGCAGATCTGCCAATATGGATTCCATTGTGCGTTGGAAAATTGCCACTGCCGAGTGAATGCCAAACGGCAATCTCACGTATTCATACAACCCCTTGTGAGTAGAGATTGTTGTGTACGGCCGAGAAGCTGGATCAAGCTCCAGTTGGTGATAGGCTTGGGAGAGATCCAATTTGGTGAATTTATCTCCCCCCGACAATTTCGCTAACATTTCCTCAATAGTAGGTAGCGGGTAGTGCTCCAAATCAGACTTGGCATTGATTGAGCGAGAGTAATCAGCACAAATTCGGATACTACCATCCGATTTCAGTACTGGCACAGTAGGCGATGCCCATTTGGAGTGCTCAACTTTGCGAATAACTCCCTCTGCTTCCAATTTCTCCAAAGCCTCCTCGTACTTCTCCGTGATAGAGAACGGTACGGGACGCGCCTTGTGGAACATTGGATCAGAATCATCCACTCTCAGGGTGATTTGAGCCGACCTCAGCTTGCCAACCTGAGTCGTATCGAATAGCTCCTCAAATTCCTCAATGAGAGCTCTCCTCCTACCATCCATTTGAACATGATTGACATTGACAATCTGTTTCCACGGTAGAGTAAATTGGGACAACATATCCCTGCCCAACAATGACGGACCACCATTATCCACCACACGGAGTAGTGTTGGTTTCTCCACACCATCAATGCTGACATTGAACTTCCCTTCACCAATACATTTGATTTCTGCCCCAGAAAAACCGGTCATGCGTACACTCGGTTTGGTTAAATTTGTACGAGACACCCCAAGTGACTCAAAATCATGGACAGAAATGATTGAAATGCCACTGCCCGTGTCGATTTCCATTACAACAGGAACATCATTCACAGCAATTTCCAATTTGTAGGAGGGCACAGATTTGCTCTTCAATTCGCCCTGATCCGAAATGTGGAACATTGGCATGCACTCAAGATCAGCAGATTCATGCTCACCTGCGTCATCAGTCACAACATTGTGCACCGACGCGCCTGGCGTAGATTTCTGCCGACAAACACGCTCCAAGTGCCCCTTCATGTGGCAGTGACGACACTCAGTGGCCTTGTGTTTGCACTTATCCGCCAAGTGTTGAGTAGACCCACAGCGGTAGCACAATCTCTGCTCTCGAGATTGATGAGATTGACGAGAAACACCAGACTGCGCCTGCGAACGCGATTCCACTGGCCGGTGATTCACCTTGTGCACTTCTTGCTGAGAGGTAAGCTGCACGGCCGCGCGCGCAGCCGATTCCTGCGTCAAAGCTAGTTTGACGATGTCATTGAACGACTGTGCCGAAGTATCTTCTTTCGTCAATAAGAAATTTCGAGTGGATGAGCTGCTCAAGCCAGCAATAAACTGGTCTCGAAGCGCTCGATCGAGGTGATCAGCAAACTCACACCTCACAGCCAATCTCTTCAGACGAATGATGAAATCCGCAGTCGACTCATTTTCCTTCTGCTTCAACTGATGGAAATTGAACGTCGCCGAAACTTGCGAAATTGCAGGTTGAAAATACTTCCTCAAAAGATCGCAAATCTCCGACAGTTTCTTGTCAGCTACTTTCGCTGGCAGACAGAGGCTCCTCAAAATCGAGTAGACTTCCGCAGACAGCAAACTCACTAATACAGCCTTCCTTTTCTTGCTGGCAGCCAACTTGTCTGCAGCATTGGCCGAAGCAGCCACAGTTCCAATATCATTGGCAAAGAAATAGAATTCAAGTCTTTCCTCAAACTCTTCAAAGTCGCCGCCGGTAAACGGCTGAAGCGATGATATCCGAGCCATATCTTCGTCGCCAGTTGTTGTGTCCTACCCCAGGTGGGTTCTACTCGGACTCATCCAGCTCGATCACACACACACTCGAGGCCATTACAGATTTCAGTTCGTCTCAAACTCCATATCCGAAAAAGACCAAGCTCACGTGCGAGCATGCGCACTACATACATATGGTCCATGTCCAGGACATGACATTTATCAACCATAAGTACAGCTGCAGTGGTGTCTTCGACTTCATTCTCCCGAGTCAAGCTCCGTATGAAGACATCCAAGAAGAAGATTGCCTGATGAGTCCAGCGGGGACGAAACGTACGTCGCAATCGAGCTATGTCGTTGCTGTGTCATCATCTATGTGCCATGCGCTACTTGATGTACCAGCCTGCTATGCCGGTTACCGCCAGCCATGCATCGACCAGGCGCGAACTGATGGTGGTGGTGGTGGTGAGAAGGAGAGCTCTGTGCCAGAACTTTGCAGCCTAGAGAGCGTGTGTGGGCAGGCGTGTGTTTACCGCCATATTGCCAGGTGTGTCTTTACCACCATATTTATCAACCATAAGTACAGCTGCAGTGGTGTCTTCGACTTCATTCTCCCGAGTCAAGCTCCGTATGAAGACATCCAAGAAGAAGATTGCCTGATGAGTCCAGCGGGGACGAAACGTACGTCGCAATCGAGCTATGTCGTTGCTGTGTCATCATCTATGTGCCATGCGCTACTTGATGTACCAGCCTGCTATGCCGGTTACCGCCAGCCATGCATCGACCAGGCGCCAGGCGCGAACTGATGGTGGTGGTGGTGGTGAGAAGGAGAGTCCTTGTAGGGGGGGGGGGGGGGCTATTATTCAAGAGGGGCTTTTATTTGAGAGGGGCTTCTAATCAAGTGAGAACGGTATCCATGATTTTCGCAATAATCCTTACTGATAAGCCTGGGAGAGTTGAGAGTTGTGTTTAGAACAAGATCCATACTGATATGTGATGTGTGTCTGAATGTATGCTTGTCCAGATCAGCCACCAGCTAGGCAATCTGATGGACTGGTTCAGTACAAGTCTAGACCTAGCTGGTATTGAGCTACCACAGGATCGTATCATTGACGGCATCAGCCTGGCACCAGCACTCTTCAACAATACACCGGTGGACAGACCAATCTTCTATTACCGTGGCAATGAGATGATGGCAGTGCGTGTCGGCATGTACAAGGCTCACTACTGGACATGGACGAATAGCTTGGCGGAGTTCCAGAAGGTTGGTTCAGCATGTCAATAACTGTGACCAGGGTACAGCCTGTGCATAAGGCAGTGACAAATAATATCAGCCTGAACAACAATACTGAACAGTGCTGTGCATGCAGTCAGTGTGTTTATTCCTCTTTTCATCTTATAGTACAGTTGCGCTCGGTGAAATCAGATCCACAGTGTATATTTGGCACCTCAATTTGCACACCCCTTGATGCCCTGGAAGTGGTACAAATGCGGCTGAACGTACACATTTACAAATACAATGATGTCATCAGAATCGTTAGAGGGCACCGGTTTTGCACTTGGGGTCGGATTTCACCGAGAGCGCAAGTGTAGGCAAATCAACGCATGTGTTGTTTTGTCTTCCGTTCGGCATGCCATTAGGGTACGGACTTCTGTCCGGGTGAAGACATCGCCAACGTGACCACACATGATCAAGTCAACAACACCCTGGCACCGATAGTGTTTGACCTGGGCAAAGATCCTGGTGAAAAGTACCGTTTACGGTTAGTGCGACAGCGATTACTTACATGATTGTCATGTTATGTTATCTTCATTTCACTTCACCACAGGCACAGGCATTGATGCCTTCTGCACCTCATCAGTTTACTGATGAAATATACTTTAGCGAATTAGGCCAGAGTGCATGCATGACCAGGGAGACTTTATATTTTATATTAGACGCCAGCCACCTGGTTTTCTAACCAATCCTGCTTGGCTGTTGGCCGCATTTCGATCAGCCAGCCGTCGTAAAATTGTGAGAGATAATTATGCAACAGTTTAATTAAGCTACATGTATCGCTACCAGAGACACATTCAGTCTCTGCAGGTCATGGTATGAATTGTTAACGGTACTTGGCTATATTGGACTGTCTAGCTGGTCCATGCTGCGTGTGTAGAAGCTCATGCCGCAGCTGTACCACTCCTGTGTTACTGTACACGGAAAGTGTTTTAACTGAAAGGTGATAGATATGTCTGTTGTCACCACCGAGTGCAGTTTGGTAGATCGCATGTACCGAAAACTACTAGCATGTATTTGCTGTGTATTGAACACTGTGTTTATTTAGTCTATTCAGTGTATTGAACACTGTGTTTATTTAGTCTGTTCAGTGTATTGAACACTGTGTTTATTTAGTCTGTTCAGTGTATTGAACACTGTGTTTATTTAGTCTGTTCAGTGTATTGAACACTGTGTTTATTTAGTCTGTTCAGTGTATTGAACACTGTGTTTATTTAGTCTGTTCAGTGTATTGAACACTGTGTTTATTTAGTCTGTTCTGTGTATTGAACACTGTGTTTATTTAGTCTGTTCTGTGTATTGAACACTGTGTTTATTTAGTCTGTTCAGTTTGTCATTTACACACAGTAAGCCTCTTTTACAGGGCAAAACAAACACAAGTGTACGCTTCTCGTTGGCTGAGAATTCGAAAGAAACGAGAAGCAATGTTCTCTCGAACTTCGAATATTTGTGAAGCTTGTTTTTTTGCATCTGTATTATTTTGTTGTGGCACGCAGTGTAGATTGACGTCACTGTAGTGACGTAATCGTTGTTGAGCGAGCGCTGTGAAACAGCGCTTGCGCAAAAAGATTGTCCTTCTTTTTGTCTTGCTCGTCCCGCCCTCTGTATATATATATATATATATATATATATATATATATATATATATATATATATATATATATATATATATATATATATGTATGTATTGGCTCTAGTACCCCGTACTATTGAGCACTATTCGCAACGGACGGGATCACCCCAACTCATATATTGGAAGCTCTCTCTCGAGATAGAGCACTCTCTCCCATACGTCGCAACTATGGACCCACCGAGAAAGACGGATTTAGGGTATTCGCTCGGCAACATACCCATCCCCTCAGCAAGCGCATACCGAAAGTGCCTAGTAGAGAAGGTCGAGAGCGTCATCCGCCGCATGCGCTGGAAGGCCCATTTCTTCCTGAACGGCAAGGACAAGGCGCAAGGCACCGAGACCTTTGGCTTCCCCACCCAGAAGTCACCCCCGCAAGTACCACAGATGAAAGCATTCGAAGAGGACTTGTTGAGCCTAGTGGCAGAGATCAAGTTTCGCCGAGTAAAGGACGACTTCCAGGACACACTGGAGGAGGACATAAAGACGCTAACGAACACGGACGACATCATTGTGAAGGCGGACAAAACCAAGAACTTATACTCCGTCAGTAAGCCTCAGTATGAAAAACTCCTGAGAGACAACGTCACAGCCACATACAAGCAGGCACAGGACAACACTTACACCGAAATCAACAACGAAGCAAAGCAGCTAGCAGAGAAGCTAAACATCAGCGACCGCGTAGACATTATGGCAAAATCAGAGGCTTTCATCACTCTAAAAGATCACAAAGACCGATTCAAGAACGACCTGCCCTGCCGACTCATTAACCCGGCAAAATCGGAACTGGGTGTCATTAGCAAAGCGATTCTCGACCGCATGGTGAGCGCTGTACGTGTGGCAACGGAAATCAACCTCTGGAGAAGCACCGGATCTGTCATCGACTGGTTCAAAGGAATAGACGACAAGAGCAGACACACATTTGTTTGTTTCGATGTTGTCCAGTATTATCCGTCAATCGGCGAAACGCTCCTCAAAAAAGCCCTCGACTTTGCAGAAACGTACACTGTCATCACAGATGAAGAAAAAAACATTGTCATGCATGCAAGAAAGTCCGTGATATTCAAGGACGGCCAAGCATGGATCAAGAAGGGCAACGGATCCATGTTTGATGTCACGATGGGATCGTTTGATGGTGCAGAGGTGTGCGAACTGGTCGGAGCCTACCTGCTGAACCAGCTCGCAGAGCACATCCCCAAAGGACAAATCGGCCTCTACCGTGATGACGGCTTAGCCATCATAAAGAACGCATCCGGTGGTACTGCAGAGCGACTTCGGAAGAAACTGACGGCAGTCTTCACGGCAAACGGACTCCGTGTCACCATCGACTCCAACCTCAAGGTGGTAGATTTCCTTGACGTCACGTTCAACTTAGCCACGGGAGCTTACCTACCACACCGGAAGCCAGGCGACACACCAAGATACATCCATACCCACTCAAACCACCCACCGAATATACTAAAACAGCTTCCGGCGGCTATCAGCAGACGTGTCTCTACCAACTCCTCAGACATCGACGCATTTAACCAAGCAGCCCCCATGTACAATGCAGCACTCTCAGCCAGTGGATATACAGAAAAAATCCAGTACACTGAACCAACGGAGCAAAACAAAGAAGAAAGGAAAAAGCGAAACAGAAAACGAAAGATCATATGGTTCAACCCTCCCTTCAGCCGAAACGTGAAAACGAACGTCGCCGCCGGATTCCTGAGGCTCATTGACCGGCATTTCAGAAACAGCGAGCTAAAAAAGATATTCAATCACAACAACGTCAAAGTTAGCTACTCCTGCCTCCCCAACGTCGCAGCCAAAATCAGCAGCCACAACAAACAACACCTCACGGGAAAAAGCCCAGGAAAACCATGTAACTGCAGGAAAAAAACGGAATGTCCGCTGGATGGCCACTGCCAAGCCACACAAATCGTCTATGAAGCCACCGTAGCCTGCCAGGAGGAACAAAAGGTGTACATCGGCTCGGCAGACACAACATTCAAGCTCCGGTACAACAATCACACTATGTCTTTCCGA
Organism: Sycon ciliatum; assembly: GCF_964019385.1. Classification (NCBI taxonomy): domain Eukaryota; kingdom Metazoa; phylum Porifera; class Calcarea; order Leucosolenida; family Sycettidae; genus Sycon; species Sycon ciliatum. The sequence goes on along the minus strand of NC_088650.1, from coordinate 30,830,883 downwards.
CACGAGAAACACCGGAAAAAGACCGCACTGTCGGAACACCTGTGGCAGAAGAAGGAAAACAAGGAAGAGTACCACCTTACCTGGCAGATAAAAGACAGGACCAGCTCCTACAACCCTGCAACAAAAAGATGCAAACTCTGCACAACTGAAAAGGCCAGAATCCTTATTGCTGATAAGACCCTGGCACTGAACAAGAGGAGCGAAGTCGTCGCAAAGTGCAGGCACGCAAACAAGTTCCGACTCGTGAACTTCCAAGGAGTCACCTAGAATGACCAATACGCCAAATGCAACGCCCTGCCTACGTATGAGCATCGCGTGAACAGCCTGCACACTCTGCCAATTCATACACCATACCCAACGCCATATCCAACACATGCACACAGTACAAGTACAGAGCCCTAAACATTGCCACCTCAAGCCTGCTTTTTTAGCACGGAATATTCTCACCCCTAACTTAGTGCCTTCTTTCGCGCTTGCTGTGTGATTGGGTATTTAACCTGTAGTGATCTAGTTGCCCTGTATCAGTTTGTTTCTATTGCCTGATGATTGATTCATTTCATGAAACTCAGAGTTGCAAAGAACGATGATGTATCTCTGGTGAGGACCTGATCGTGCAGTGTATATATATATATATATATTAACTGGTTTGAGGGAAAGAGACAAACGGGAAAGTCTGAAGAAAAAATTGACTGTCACCACCAGGACTCGAACCAGGGACCTTCGCTTGTAGCCAGCGATGCTCTAACCACTGAGCTATGGTGTAGTCGTCATCCCAGCAGAGGCCGTTCAACATTTTCTTCAGACTTCGTAACTCACACTTCCTATGAATCCACACAGGCGGGTGGGACGCAGCCCTCACTGTAACCCACACACTTCACGTACAAACTAGCACGCGGGGAGCCCCAAGTCATAAAATATTAACTGGTTTGAGGGAAAGAGACAAACGGGAAAGTCTGAAGAAAAAATTGACTGTCACCACCAGGACTCGAACCAGGGACCTTCGCTTGTAGCCAGCGATGCTCTAACCACTGAGCTATGGTGTAGTCGTCATCCCAGCAGAGGCCGTTCAACATTTTCTTCAGACTTCGTAACTCACACTTCCTATGAATCCACACAGGCGGGTGGGACGCAGCCCTCACTGTAACCCACACACTATATATATACTCAATCTGCGGACAGCATGCTGTTTCGTTCTTTTTGAACTCATCAGCGCAGCACAGAGGAAATGAGGCCGAACCTGATAGCAATGGAAATAAAAATTTCCAATCAGGCCCGAACGTACCTTGCCAGAGTGCTCAAACTGACAAGTCAGTGAGCTCTGCAAGTCAGTGAGCTCTGCATATATATATATAATTGCTCTGATTGTGAATGCGGTGGTTTCCTTGCTGTATCTTTCTGCACTGCTGATTTTATAAGTTCTAGTTGCTTATTTTTTTGTTATCTGGGTGGTCATTCTGCACTAACTGTTGCTGTATCATTTTGCCTCAAATTCTGGCAACTCTTCTTTTTGTCTTCCAATGTGGCTGTCCCCGCAGCCGACCCTGCACTATGGTTTTGCTGTTGCAAATGTGAGGTGTGAGAGAGAATGAATTTAGGCAATGCAACTTTGTTGAAGAAATCCAGAAATACTACAATAGTCATGCAAATACTACAATAGTCATGCAAATACTACAATAGTCATGCAAATACTACAATAGTCATGCATATTCATATACAGTGCTATGTGTGTGGTTTTGTCTCAGTCCCCACACAGCACAGTACAAAGCAGCCATGGCGGCCATTCAGCCGGTCGTGGACGACCATAAGTCCAAGCTTGTGCCGGGCGAGCCACAGCTCAACAAATGCGATCCGGCCGTTCAGGTATGTAACCTAGCCACGTGCACACGGAAGGGTATGTAGCTACGGTGTAATATTGCTTGCATACATGTGCAAGGGCACGGCTGAGAACCGTGACAGCACGTAATGTCATGTACATAGAAGGGTATGGTCTAACCCAGAGGTCCAGTGGAAATACCTTTGCTTGAAAACAGTCTCTGCTCAGGCTACCATGCACTTTGCAATAAAGCAAGCACCAGTAGACAGAGGGCATGGTTCTAATATGAAAATTTGCTTGTTTTCTCTTTCTCACATGCTCTTTCTCTGATTTATTCTTTCACATGATAAGTGATCCGCATTTATGGTGCAAAGCAAATTGGGTATGTCAAGACATCAAGAGGACAAAAAATAGTCTAGGAGGATCTACTCATCTGTGTGGGAGAGCTCCTATCTTGGTTCCTGTAATATGTTTGATCTTGGGTTTGTAGGTGTGGACAAAAGAAAATCATGCAGATCAAAGTATCCGGGAGTCAATTACCGTGCACATTTTTCAAATGCTTAGCTTTTAGTTGCACATCGGCTCAGTACATCTTCTGAAGAGTTCAGGATCTGCACTGCACTATAATGCGAACCCGCAAAACTAATCCAAGGCCTTGAACGCGTCATCAAAGAGTAGTAAAATTACGACTGAGCGGGCTTTACACTTTGATGGCTCATGAGGCCCTTGGCGGAAACTTCCATGATTGGTCGTCTCCTAGATGCCGAGACAGAACTCGCTCTAAAAAAATACTGCTTGTAAGTGGAGAATGGCTGGTTCTACACTATCCTGAGGCAGAGCACTTATTTTAACTTACATGTACATGTAGATGTTTTGGGGTGCTAGACCACCAGACAACACTGCAATCCACAGTTGTGTGCACCAAAACACAACTTTATGTTTCCCCAAGCATCGCTGCACATCTCTTGGTACGCAGTTAAGCGCCATGGCTCAGTTGTGTTTTTTTTGTTTTTTCTCCACTCTGCTGACAGAACTGGGCACCGCCTGGCTGCAAGGAGCTGAACAAGTGCCTGCCAATCCCACCGCACGCCGAGACCGACTGTGTATGGGTGCATTGATGATGGAATTCTATTGCTGCATGCAGTCACACATCATGCTAGGGAAATCGCTCAAGTACAATGGCTTTGGCAATAGTGGCAATATGGTCATGTTAGTGATACCATTGTGTCCTGAGCAAAGACATTAATTTTATCAATCTTTATCATGATCGTTGCTTTAGGCTATTTTTGACAAGACTCATTGTGGAGAGCAGTTTTGATCGACGACTGTGCGGAGTTGCTCAGTGTTACCAGAACCTTGTTATGAATGGAACAACATTCAGTGAGGATGTTTGTTCACCAGTGGACATAATTTATAGCACACATTTTGGAGAATTCTTCTTTTGACGACATGGCAGACAGTAGATAATTCCGAAAATTTGGCAAACCCACCACATTCAGTGCCTTGCTATGTTATAAAGGTATCAGAAGCCATCCACATACATGTCCTTTGAAGTATACACCGACATACATGAGGGACATTGGACATGGTACGGTCACAACGGTACTGAACGTACGACTACCTGCCCCCTGTAAATCAATAATCCTAAATGTTGGAATCAGACACCCCTCCCCGAGTCATGAGTAAATAGTACTGCAGATGGCTGACCGTAACCACACTAAAATACCTTGTGATGCCCCCGTACAGATACAGTGTAGGGAGAGAAAGGAATTCATGTTACAACTCCAAGTTTTACAAGACTCTGGGCGATCTTTAGCAGGTAACTAACTACCTTGAAGGTCCTCTGTCTCTACTGGGTGTGCACGGACTTCACCTCACGGGGTGTTGAGCACTCTTCAATCGGTGGGTGACTCTGCTTATTCCGCCTAACATAAACTACCGTACTGGCAATATATGTTGCCGCAGTGAGGCCATGAAGCGTTACATTGGCACATGTTTGCCGCACGCAGGGCGTTACATGCAAAGTCGCACAGGAGCCGTTACACAGGTTTCTATATTGCCGCAGTCCTTTTTTTTGCTATTGCAGGACTTCCTGCTGCGTCCAGTTTTGAACTTTTCACCACGCGGTACACGTGCTTTCACAGTTTCAGCCTTTTTTGTAATGAAAAGATCGCCGCACCCCGCCGGACGCGCGTTACGAACGCAACGAAAATTTGTCGCACTAGCCTGGTCGCGCGTTACGCCGCACCCCCCTGCGTTACGCGTTACGCGGCAACATATATTGCCAGTACGGTATACCAATACTGTTTGGAACTAGCACTCTCAGTGTGTTGTGCCTGCTGTGCATGACAATTCCACTTTGAAGTCCAAATCCACTATTCACAGCCATGCATGAACAGCTGCCTGTACACCTGTACAGTAGCTTTCAGCATACGACACCACCTGGTACCCCCACCGTATGCTCCCACCCGGACACACGGCGATGCGCACGTAATGACACACACATAAATCAAAGTCACTGAATGTTGCACTGATTCGTAACAGCGTACCTCGGGTACGCAGGCTTATAATTCTTGCATGGCAGCATGAACGCACAGAAGAGTTCAATGCAAGTCATAATGAAGACAGCTTGCGTGAAAATTGCTCTGCGAGGCCTATAATACTCAAAGTAATATTCAAAAACAAAAATTAGGAAATATTGGCTAGCTGCCACTGTGTTGTCTCAAGATCATGAACACTGCTCCAGATAGTACCTGGCTCAAGTAAAATGATGAATATTTTGGTGTACGGCTGACTCAGTGCAATGACTAAGTCACGTTATATACTAAGTTGTTTGTTATACTAGTAATGGTTTATGGTGAATTTCCCAAGTACACTATGGTTGCAGTGATCATATCACTCTCGCTAAATGCCAGCATTGCGAGAAAACGTGAAGTGCAGAGGCAGTGCTGTCTATAAAAATATGCCTGGTGACTAGAGCCTGCCGAACACACAAACAGAGTATGGGATGTGTGACAGAGCAGGCTGTGTGTCTTGACGATCATTCACATGTATATGTAGAACACTAGAATGATCCACATAACCTGCAGCACAGCCAGGCCAAACATACACCACATAACCTGCAGCACAGCCAGGCCAAACATACACCGTGCCGTAACTGATCCTATATGAAGCTTGGGGAACACACTAATTGTAAAGAGGAATGTAACGGTATGCTCAGTCTCAACAATCATACCATAAAGTGATCTCTTTGCTAGGTAAAACTGTGTAAAAGACTGTGAGAGAGTGTGTAAACTCTCGAACAAAATCTAATGCTATCTGGGGATGCGATCGCACTCCAATCTTTACTTTGAACAAAAAGGGTAAATTCCGCAAGAGTAGTCATGGAAACGGTGTCGTTGCCGGAAAGGCAGCAAGGAAAATGTCACAGTTCAGGAGGTGAATAGATATTGTCCAATACCTACTGAAATGTCTTGCTGTGCTTGCTGAAGCTTTGCTTCTTCGACGTGTAGATCATCACAGAAGACTGCTGGCCTTAGTGTTGTGTACTCAACTTGTATTTCATCAGGGATTTTGTGCAAGTGGGGATAAAGGGACTCAGTTCGAGACACATTCAAGGAGTTCCTCAAGATTTTGCCACGAGGCGGTATTGAGTAGTGGCGCCTTGAATAGCGTGATGGAGCACGGATTGTCGAGCAAGTCAATCCTATCCATTGCCATGACCGCAGGTGACTGGAGAAAGTAGCTGATACCAACATCTGTGATCTTGTCCTGCACGAGGCAGACGTGTCGCATGCTGCAATTGGCTTCGCTCAGCTCAACAAGGGCACGAGCTGTATCATCTCCGACATCGTTGTGCGACAGTTGAAGCCAACTAATGTGGGGAAGATGTTTTAGGCATCGCACAAGGTCCGCACCAACCTCGTCCGACATTCCGGTTCTTTCGAAGGAGAGGAAGTGGAGCTGTTTGCAGCTAGACAAGCTCTGCAGTAGACGTGGATACTCTTCATGGCTGGTATCGATACCGTGGAACACTGGGTTTTTCTCAAGGCACAGAGCACGCAGGCCAGAGTGTGGTGATGCTGCAGCTTCCAGTAATGAAACCGTTCCAGGCAATCTGATGTTGTTGCAGGTGAAGTCAATAACTTTCACTGATCTATTCTCAGCCATTCCTGACATTGCTAGCGTGGTTACCCCTGAATCAGTAAGTAGACAATAGCTGACGTCAACGATGGACAGTCCAGGGTTGGTCGCAAGGTACTGGCCAAGTGCACCCATCAAGTCATCAGTCAACATGCCGTAAGATCCGCGGCCTTGTTCCTCCACTAGTTCCTCTACAGAGCGTTGCAGAACTAAGTTGCGATACGCCCAGTGACTGCCGATGTCCACAATGTCGCTGCCACAATTGCCGGACTGAGCAATGTCCTCGAGGAGCTTGGTCGAGATGTTGTTCCCCTTCAAAGATATCTCACAAGTCGGCAGAGGCTGACGATGTCCAAGACTGCCACTAGTAGCTGTTGACTCGTTTCGGCTGGTCTGCACTCTTCTGGCTTGCAGAAAGGAAATGACGCTGGGCACAAGATCGTCTCCCAATCCGTTGTGGTCAAAGTTTAGATGTTGAATGCTTTAATGTGAATGCAGAGCATGTAGCGTGCATGCAACGTCATCTTTGGACAGTGTGTTGTCACGTAACCAGAGTGTTGTCAGGTTTGGTACTTTCTGAGAGAGTGTAGCGAGGGTCGCTCCACAACCATTCAACAGGTTGCAAGACCCAAAGAAGAGTGAGTTGAGGTGTGGAGAATCCATTAGGCCGTTGGCAAATGCTCGAAGTCCATCGTTAGATAGAGCCCTTGTGAGATCAGGATGACCTCCAACAGTGAGCGTCGATAGGCTTGGATGCTGGGCACACCGAACGAGAGATTCATAGTCTTTTCCAGGCATGAAAAACGCATCTTCGAGTGACAGGTTCTTCAGATGGCTCTGCTGCGTGGAGTCTGACAAAGCTGCAGCAATGCTCTCCAATGGAAAGCCACTGAGACGCATACTACCGACATCAACGTTCACCGCCTTGTCCAGCACGGTAGACAACCTATCAAAGTGCTCATCAGAGAGATTGCAATTATCGACGTTCAGCAATGGTACCTGCTCAGCAAGCTCAAGGACGTTGCATATGGCCATGACGTCGTTCGTGTCCAGGCGTATTCCAGAAACGTTCACGCCTTCTTCTGCCAGCTTTGACGCAGCTGCTGCGTACAGACCATGGTTTGGTTGGTCGTCATCAGCTGCTGCAACATTAGACTGGAGTGAGAGGTAGTTTTCAAGCAGTGCGCGCATCATGAACAAGAACATCTTCTTGCTCAATTTGCCCGCGGTGGTGTCGACCGCAACAGACCGTACCACATCCAACGCAGAACACAGGTACTGTGGATGGAGCTCGCCGAAGACGAATCTCCAGAAGATGTGACGGCTCTCCTCCACTCCTACGTCCTGGATGCAGTCCCCAATGGCATCAATGCATTTGTCAGATGCAGTAAGAGCTCTTGAGGCACACCACTCTTGCACAGTCAAGTGAGCCAGTGTAGTGAGCTGTTCTCTGCCACCAAACGGCGCTGCTTCAAAGTGCTGCGTCAGTCCAAGGTCCTGCCATATCAGTAAATGCCGGCCATCCAAGGAATTAGAGGGAAATGTTGTGCAATTGCGCAGCAGTTCCTTGAGACATAATTCGTTGAGGCTGCGTAGCGCCTGCACCACCTCAACGGCAGCAGGATCACACCGCTCCTCTCCGGCCAACTGGGGATGGATAGAGATAGAGTTCTCCAAGTGATAGTGGACAACCGTGTCCAGAGACACCAGCTGCCCCTCGTCAAACTGCCGTCCACCACACAAATGACTGAGGACGCTGCAGCCAAGCTGGACTTTACCAAAGCTCTCTCTTCGTCTTGCTTCTAGCTTTGACACTGCCGAACACATGAACTGCTTGTAAAACAGTGTGACGCTTGAAGGTATGATCTTTTCAAAGCCGTACTGGTGGCAAAGAAGAGCACACAGCAAGGGTGTGTTGCGAATGGCCTCCTTCAGTGGACGATTGGCGCGTGTACAGAGTTCTTCAAAGCACTGCCGGCCCTCCGTCTCGCCAAGCTGTTGAATGCAAAACTTCTCTAGCTGAGAGGCATCGAATCCACGCAGTCGATAGTGTAAGGCGCAGGACTTGACCAGATCGTACGCTGCCTGGCACGGGCGACTTGTGGCGATTATCGTGGCATTAAGCAGCCGGCTAGCAGAGGATGCACTGCCATGGTGCTGCATCAACAACTTAGCTGCTGATTGGTCAGAGAATCTATCGCCACCAGCTTCATCAATGCCGTCCAAGATGACCAGTACTTGCTTGGAATTTGCCTGTAGGTGGTTCAGTAATGCTGTCTGCTCTGCTTCATTCAGACCCATCGCAGGGTCATGCAAGCCTAACAGCTCGCTGCACTTACTGCTCTTGATCTGTTGCAGATAGCGGCATGGAATGTAGAAGACGTATTTGAACTCCGCCAGAGGTCCCGACTTGGCATCCGTCACCTCAGCTACGACACGCTGGCACAATGTGGTCTTGCCCTGACCAGCTCCACCAATAACCATGGAGCTGGTCTTAAGCTGCACACAGCTACTGCTGGCTGCTGAACCTGCACTTGCAGCATCAAGACTTGCACCGCTCTTCTGGTTTACAACAGTATATTGCTCTGCATTACTGCTGAGCAGTTGTATAGCGTTCTTCAGCACAAATTCTCTCCCCATCGGTGAAATCTCGTCTTCATTGTGTTGTCGGCTAGGCCGCTTAACCGTAGTTACTGCTCTGTTTCCTCGCTGCCGTTGTTTTGCAGCTGCGAGTGTCCGTGTCCGACGGTGATGCTGGAAAGTCTCGCGCTGCGCTTCTTTTTCGCTTATGGCTTGCAGTGGCACGAAGCATTGACGCACATTGGTATTCAAGTAGGACAGACAGCTAGCACCATCCTGGCTCATCCCGCAGAAATTCTCATTCAGGTTGCCAAGGTGATTCTTCAGAATCTGTGCGCATTCATCAACTGTTCTATTTTCACGGTCACCCTTCGAACTCGCTCCTCCACACTCTAGTTTCTTGGCCAGTTCCTCCAAAACTTTTCTCTCAACACGCGAATCTAGACTTTCCATGGCTCGCACCAGCTCACAACAGGTCGCATCTTCTGGCCCCATTGTTTTCTCGCAAACCTTAGCCTCTGCTTCCAACGATTCAGCCAGGTTTGCTAAACCCAGACAGTCTCTCAGCACTCTGCAGAAGGCGCTGAACGCGTGTTCGCACTCCTTTCTCTCGCCAATGCTATACAGATAGTGTAGCAGGTCATCCACTCGACCAGGACTCAGTGGGCTGGTGCTGATCTTGACGTAATTCAGATCACTGCTACTAAAAATACCGGCCTTGATAAGGTGATCCAAGATTTCGTCCACATCGCCGACTAAACGGCGTTGCAGCTCGATCCGCAGCCGATCCAACGCCAGCACTTCATTCCAGATCATGGTAGATACGCTGGAGGGGAGTGAACTCCACTACAGGCACTAGATACGCACTACTGACTGTCTTCACCGCCAAGCACGGACTCAATCAAGGTTTCCAGACACTGCAACTGCAGTCACTTCAGAGCCAAGCCAGGCAATAAAGACAAGGGACGTAGCGATGACTGTACTCAACTTCAGTTCAAGATCTTGCACGCGGACGGTCACTGAGAGCACAAGTCTATGATCGCCTCAGACATCCACCACGGCACCAGTCCGAGTCGTTTTGAGCTCCGTTGATCATCAGTGATCATGAAGACCTACTAAGGAGTCGAAAGACGATCCAAACTCGAAACAACGAGCCAACCGCGGTTTGAATCCTGCGAAATTAATTCTCTTGCCAACCAAAAAAAAAAATTTCACGGTTCGCGTGAGACTCGGCTGGAAGCCGGGTTTTCCGCATCCGTATAGTAGGAACGCCACCACCCTTCAAGGATCAAGGCGCAGATGCAGCTCCTAAAGCGGTGGGAGGTGAGTAGATCAGCTCACCAGCAAGTGGTCAAAGACCGAAAATCCCATTCACTGCATCCATGTTTTCCTCGTGCCAGGCCACGAGTTCCCAATTAACTGCCAACCAAACGAGTCGATAAAACTGAACCATGTGAACGGCGAGTGAAGGGTGTGCCTGAGAGATGAGCAAGTTAAAAACAAACGTACACGGTAGACCTAGCTACTTAGTAGCTAGGTCTACCGTGTACGTTTGTTTTTATGATGTGGACGCAAAGAACACGAATTATGGTGAACTGAGTATTTAATTAAAATTTAAAATGGTCATTGTGACAAAATGGAGACCCATAGTCCATACAAACTGTCGCTGCATATTTTGAAATACGTCACGTGAAAGGTCTCGCTATATCCTACTAATCTATACTATTCCTACTTTGTAGGTTGAGTAGTCGTTTACGTTCAAGATCTCCAGAGACGCGCAAGGCGAAAGCAGTCGGACGTTCGTTCGTAGAATACTAGTAACTAGATCTGCTGCTGTGCTGCATGCACTGAGGTCAGTGAGGGGTGCAGTGCCCATCTATGGGATTTGACTGTCGAGGAGGATAATGCAGAATGGCGGACGGTCGCATAAGTTGCCTCAAGGCCGTTGTCTGCCTGCTAGCGATTGCTCTGCCCACTGGCATGGCAGCGGTGGACAAGAAACCGCACTTCTTGTTCTTGCTCCTGGATGTCATCATGATGTAAGAAATATTTCCTAACAATGGCGGCATTTGTACTGAACATGGCTTACCTTGCAGTTCTAAGTGCTCCGCGATGTGGAACATTGCGGTGAATCCACTCGTTCTGGACCGACGAAGCGCTTTTGAAAATGAGTTTGTGACCATGTTGGGCAGGGTTGTATAGCATGGTAGATTTACACGATGAATCCTTACTTATAAGTATTAGTTGTCATGGTTATGGTCATGGCCAGCGATGCTCGATCAGCTACGGCGCAGTCGTTTTCTCAGCAGACTCCGTTTCTGTATTAAATTTTGACTGCGCCGTAGCTGGTGGAGCTGACTGTGCTGTAGCTAGTGGAGCATCATTGGTCCTGAGTAGGGGGCTCCTGCCGTCCTGGCTCGAGACCTGGTGCCAAAAGCCGATAGCTATACATTGCTAGTCCATGAAAATCAATCATGTGAGCCAACAAACACCATGAACACAGGGCTGTGAACACTGGGTTCTGTTCCCCTCGAAGCCAGATGCTGACATATTCATGAAATTGTATTTCATTGATCAGCATTGCATAATGGATGTGGAGTTGTGGAGAAAAAGTTTATCCATGCACCAATACCATTCCGTTGCCAGTGTGTGTGTGAAGGAGGGGGGGGGGGGGGGGTCGATTCCCGATGATTATGGTCACACACGTCCTTCGTCTCTTTCTCAGACTCCTCCTGACTTTTCTTTCATTCTCCTGGGTGGTAAGGTTACCAACAGCCAGTGCATGCCGGAGTATGTGGTGCGATGTGTGTGCGGGGAAAAAATGGAAAAGACCAAACCTGAATAGGGATTCACTGGCCAGAAAAAACCACTTCATACCTGTGTGGTGTAGACCAGGCTGAATAGTGGCGGTCAATTCTTCAGCCTTGCAAGCTGTTGAATGGAGCAATCCCAGCACAAGTTGCTATGGCTTCTGCTGTAGCATCGCTATTATCGCCTCCGGCGATGGGCGTCAAATGTTCGAATGGTGTGTGTGTGTGTGTGTGTGTGTGTGTGTGTGTGTGTGTGTGTGTGTGTGTGTGTGTGTGAGAGAGAGAGAGAGAGAGAGAGAGAGAGAGAGAGACAACCTGTTGGAAGGCTACCTTCTTGCCAAAGTATTTGGAAGTTGACTAGTTTCGGCTCCACAATCCAGTGTGTCGTTACTATAATATCTTTCATGGCTGAGGTTGTTTGTATGTCTGTTGGCTCTGGGTTCCCAGTACTCAGTTACCGAGGCTGGTTGGTAAAGTAACTCCAATTTCACTTCAAGGTACCAGTGCATCTAGTGTCTGCTTCTACCAATGCAGCGTACTGTCCATACTGGTTACCCCAGCAAGTGTAGGGTGTGCATAGGTAACAGTCTTTGCCGTTTTATGCCAATGTACTCCGTGTGGTGTAGACCAGGTGTGCATTGGTGGTCGATTCACATGGCTTCGCTAGTTGTGTGGATTAGACAGTTATCTGGTGCAAGTCTTGATCTGTTTCATTCAGATCTTGTTCGCTATCGTTGCTATAAGAGAAAATCTGTGGGTGCACATCCAGACGGACGTATACCGTAAAGTCGCGGATAAAAGCCGGGCTTATAAGCACATAAGCCGGTTTCTGCATCAGGCTTTAATGCAAACCAGGCTTGTATGCAAACCATGCTTATATGCACTACTGATATTTTTTGCCAGGCTTGTATTCACGTTTACTATGCACTGTACATAGTGCATGCACTCTTGACCTACACGATCCGCGCTTGCACAGAAGCCAGGCTTCTACGCGCAACAGGCTTATATGCATTTGACCCGTTTGATTTTCAGGCTTCTATCCGCGATGTGCTTGTATGCAAACCCGGCTTTTATCCGCGACTTTACGGTACATGGTACATGGTGTGTGTGTGTGTGTGTGTGTGAGAGAGAGAGAGAGAGAGAGAGAGAGAGAGAGAGAGAGAGAAGTCAGAAAATCTGCTCTGGACTCCATTTTTCCATAGCTCACGTAATACTGAGATAATACAAACATGACATGATGAAAGCACTATGAGTATGAGAATGCTGTCGGGTGGTACATGGCGTATGTGCTTGTATTCTGAAACATCCAAAAGACCTGTTGTACCGAGCACCTCTGCCCTCTCCGGCTCCTACCCGACCTGTTCTCGATTCTATTCGGACAAGTGCTGTCGATTGGCCAAGAAATTATGCACTGTGCATACCGGGCTGGCAAACGAAAGATTTTAAAAGAATTTCAAGTTTACGAGTCAACTGCCTGTATCCCCTTTTCTGCTATGTGCTATTTTGCTCGTATCGGCACAATGTAGCGCAAGCAGCATTGATGAGTGGCCGACTGCCCATCCACAATGGCTTCTACACAACCAGCGCCCATGCCAGGAACGGTGAATGATGTCTGATGACGGAGTGAGTGCTTGATAGCGAAGCAGCAATAGATCAAACTTAGCATAAATTTTACCACATATTACATTGTTATGACAGCGTAGTTTCATGCCTAGTCTTGATCATGTCTCACTCTCCTTCTTCACCACCACGGTTTTACACTGTAATCGTCGTAAATATCTCTCTGAATGTTCGGCCTTGGGTATTCATCAGGGAGTACACGAATGTGAAGCTAGGTCAGCTGCAAAAAATATCAGTCATGATAAGAATGACAACTAGTCTTGATCACAGTAATCAGTAGTAACTGCACTGTGATCACAGAAATAGTAACTGCACTGTGATCACAGAGTGCTTAGAGAGTGCTGACGGTGTGCTGTTAAGAGTGGTGAATGAACAGAGGACAGCTGTGCGTTGGACATGGCCTTTAGAACACCAACATGAGCTGTGCATTCCTCTCCATTGGTACGAGCACACCGATCAATGTTCATGTTCTCATCGCTTGTTATCGTTCATTGGCGCAGGGTACACTCCACAAGACATCGTGGGTGGGATTCCAGACAAGGAGATACTGTTCCCCGAGCTGCTGCAGAAAGCCGGATATAAGAACAAGATCATCGGGAAGTGGTAAGAAGCTATCCTCAAGACCAAGGTAGCATAGAAATCATAAGTGCCGGAAACATTACGTATTTGGAAATTGTAGCAGCTGGCAGACATACACAAAATTGGCCTGCGCAATGGATAATACAAAGAGGTTTTGCTCATTTCAGAATGGGACTCTCTAGCTTTGCATGCCTAACATACATTCAATGCATCTCGTGACGTAGGTTTTGAGCACGTGCACCCATGTTTAAATCATCCCTGCCCCACCCGAGTCTGATCATTCTTGGGTGGGAAATACTCCTGTAACCAGATAAGAACATCCTGCAACCAAGTCAAATCATCCTACAAGCAAGGCAGATCACTCCCACAAGGAAGTCAGGAGTTGCTAAGGACAGGTGATAAAATTGATTGGTAGAGGTACTACATTGCATACCCACCATCAGCCTCAGCATGACCTGTTCAATCATATCACCTAGTGTATCACCTAGTGCATGTAATACATGCGAGCATGGACAGTGCTGTACAATAGAATCCTATCTCACGAGTCAAGTTTGCGCCCCACGCCCAATCCACATATCCCAGTGTTCGCATGTCCAGGTCTGGGCAGTGCCCGGTGTGGCATTGGCATTGGCATCGGCATCGGCATCGGCATTGGCTTGCTTGATTGGATTTTCATTGAGCAGCACTGTGCTACTAATGAAATCATGTTGAGACTGACTTGGCTTCCTCTGTGCACATACATGCACTTGATCTGTTTTGCTCCGATCTAGGCATCTAGGTCAGCAGGAGCAGTACTTGCCTCATAAGCACGGCTTCGACGAGTGGTTCGGAGCTCCCAACTGCCATTTTGGACCGTACAACGACAAGAGGAAGCCAAACATTCCTATGTATCGCGATGACCATATGATCGGCCGGTTGTACGAGGACTTTGTGATCAATAAAACCAGCGGGTATTCCAATCTAACCCAAATCTACATCGAGGTCAGTGTCGACATATCACTTGTATTGCATTGCTTAACATGTAGTACTCTCTCTTCTGCAGCCAAGCAAGAAAACCCTGTGAAGAGGGTTGCTATGATTGCTCTACGGACTGGTGGTTTCACACACAAGGCCAAGTGAAGCCAACTTGCATTCTGCCCCCCCCCCCCCCCAACCCACCGGCATTCTCTGTGAGGTTGTGAACAAGTGTATGTCCCTGCTAAAGATGAATATACAGCCGTAGGAAACTGTTGCATACAATGAAGTCAATGTGATGTGATTTTCTACCCTTCAATATGTAGTCTGCATTTCTTTCTTTGTCAAGTAGACGCGCATGACTGTGAACCACTGTTATAGAAAGTACATGAACCGAAGTCAATGGACAAAGAGGAATATTCAAACTCTTCCAGATAGTCCTACACATGTGTTGAAACTCATCCCTGTGTTGTTTGTCAATGTTTTCAGGAAGCTACAAACTTCATTAATGAGCAGTCGACGGCGGCCAATCCGTTCCTCTTTTACTGGGCAGTGGATGCCACACATGGTCCAGTCTATGCGTCACATGACTTCCTTGGGACAAGCCAGCGTGGGCTGTAAGTCACACGTCAGCTACCGCTGTCCATAAGTGGTATTCAGTTCCCTGGAACTCTGTTTGTTGTTCACTTCTTCACTACTGTTCTGTGTATCGGGTGCAGGTCGGAGGAGGGTGGAGGTGTTGGAGGAGGGCATTGTGTGCACCTCCACCCCCCCCCCCCCCGACCCCACCCCCATTCATTGAAAGTAGTATTCAAGATATGAAAAAAATTGGTATACTGGGTAACCAGTCATTCGACCTCTGAAGAGAATGGCTGGAATGAAACCGCTACAGCCAGTTGAAATGCCGTGTGTTTAATACTGTAGTTCCAGAGGCGATAATGACCTACTAGCTGTCCTTCATCGCAACGTAATGTTTACGAATCAATCATGGTGACGTTCCCGTAGGGTGAGCGACATTCAGTGCACCCCAAGGGCCTTTAACAACTAGGCATCAACTTCCAGTTCCCTCTGTCAGTGGTAACGAGGCATCTTATAGCGTGTAGAGTGATGGCCTGAAGATGTTAACTTTGTCTCTATCTTCACATACATACACACACACACATATATAAACACACACATGTACACGTAAAAACACACACGTCTACACACTGTTATAGGTATGGCGATGCAGTGCGTGAGTTGGACTATGGTGTTGGTGTCATACTGGCTGCAATCAAGTCAGCTGGTGTTGAGGAAAACACACTAGTCATGTTCTCGTCCGACAATGGTGGAGCTACGTATGCCAAAGAACAAGGTAAACATCACACAACATTTACTAAGTTAGTAGGAGCACACACTTCAGGTTCTTCACCAATAATTTGAAATATTTCACGAGCAAACTTTCGTGCCATCTCTTCAGGTGATATACAGGCAAAAGTAAAGGAACAAAAAAGTTTACAGTCAACTTCGCCAATAACGATATTCGGCGGGGCATCAGAAAAGTGTCCTTATTCGCGAAGTGTCCTTATAACCGAAGTCCCATTTGAATGTATGTGAACCCATATTTTGTATAGTATGACATGCATATCAAAATGAAGCTCTTT
Organism: Sycon ciliatum; assembly: GCF_964019385.1. Taxonomy (NCBI): domain Eukaryota; kingdom Metazoa; phylum Porifera; class Calcarea; order Leucosolenida; family Sycettidae; genus Sycon; species Sycon ciliatum. Next base: position 30,814,741 of record NC_088650.1, on the reverse strand, counting down.
TCTTGCTCTATGTCAATGTGTACTTTATTTTCATATTGCAGTGAAAGGAACTAAAAATTCAATATGCAAGGGAAATCAATTGAAAAATATGCCTTTTTGAGCCATCTACAGGCCAGAGACATGTACATGTATGATGATAACTGTACAATCATGCACAACTACATGTACATTGTATACATATACATGTCATGTAGGTGTGCTGGTAAATCCAACAATTTTGAAGCCAACATAAAAAAGGAAGAAAAAGCCCCCCCCCCCCTTGGCTGTATTTTCTTGCATGTGTGCCTGTATATCCATCACCATAGGTTCTGGTACTTATGCATGACAGGTACTTGAAATAGCTGTCAAAAGCCCAGAAAGTCGTTATTCAAGCAGTGAATATGACCTGGGGGGCACTAAAAGCATGTCGCTATACGCGAATTGTCGTTATTCAGATAGTCGTTATATCCGAAGTTAAATGTATACAGTTAGATGGGTCTTTGCTCTGGGCATGGAAATTCTGTGGTTATTCGCGAATTGTCGTTATATCCGCAGTCGTTATTAGCCAAGTTGACTGTACTTGTGAAAATTTCAAAATGCTGTTCAAGAACCAGAAGTGTGTGCTTCCAATAAGTACTGTACTAGTTGAAGGGCTTTATTGCAAAACGAGATAATCCGTTTTGACCAGTTTTTAGGAGGAGCGATTTTTTTCTGTGATCAAAAACTGGCTGGGTTTGTGTCAAATCTAACTTAGCAGATTAGAAGAGTAGGGTGGTGTATGCGCATACAGGCGAATACAGGCTTTCTCAAAAATTAGGGTCTATATATTTCTCAAGCAAGGTGTTTCTTCAACATTTGTTTTGGAAAACCAGATATATCCGCCGGACTAATCAGTGTTATGAGGTTAGAAAATACAAGTACAAAGACTTCACTGAGCTCAGAACTCTGAAGGAGATCAGCAGCAGCAGCAGCGTGGTCGATCCCTGACGCCTCTAGCATACTGCTCTTCTCAGTTTCGAAAGCGAAAAAACAACCGCTACGAAAGAAGGAAATATGCCAAGAACAAAAAGGAAACGCAGATGTAGCTGCTACAAAGCAACAACACGAAAACAATGTACTTTGAACTCTGGCATTGACATTGTGTACAGTCGCGATGTTTGCCACGTGCTGCGCCAGCACTCGCTGGCTTGTCACGGGTCACACTGGATCGCGTGATAGGATATGTTACACTTAAATCTTTGCTCGAAAACATTGGTGGTGTTTATCGCGTTTTGCAATAGAACGTCGACTTCAACGTAGATGTTCAGTGGTATATGTCTTGTTTTGGCGAATTCCTTTTGTCCATCATTTGCAGTGGTCCCTACTGAGTCGATTGATGCCGAAAATGCCATATAAGAGATTGGCGTTTATCGCGTTTTGCAATGAAGCGATTCATATGCATTTGTGTTTACATGTGTGTGTGTGTGTGTGTGTGTGTGTGTGTGTGTGTGTGTGTGTGTGTGTGTGTGTGTGTGTGTGTGTATGTGTGTGTGTGTGTATGTGTGTGTGTATGTGTGTGTGTGTGTGTGTTTGTCCGTACGTGTGTGTGTGTGTTTGCTTGTGATATTCCCCTCGTGCATGGTTAAACAGGAGGTAGCAACGGGCCATTCCTGTGTGGCAAGGAGACGACATACGAAGGTGGAATGAGAGAGCCAACCATCGCTCAGTGGCCTGGTCGTATACAAGCTGGAACAGTAAGCAAGGAGCTGCAGATCCCTGGTTTCTTCATCCTCAGACCTATTTTTTCAAGACAAAGATTGCTTTATAAACCTGCAGAACAGAGTGAGTGTTAGCTGGGGTAGGGAGCAGGCCAGGGTTGGTCTCTAAACTGAACTGTTCCTCTTTTAGTGGAGTGGCAGGGATTTGAGGAACGAGGGGAGGGAAGGGGTGGGGGGGGGGGGAGGAGGGAGAAGATGTACAGTCACAAGTATATACCGTACTCACTCGATTAGAAGCCGGAGGCTTCTATTTTTTTCAATACCAATTTCGAGGAGGCTTCTATTCAAGAGGGGCTTTTATTGTTTCATTCCATACCAGTATTCCAATCGAATCTCTAAAACTTTCATTTTCACAGCAACTCAGCCCCGAGTTAGTTTGCACACACTACGTCGACCAGGACATGTACCAATATGAATATGCACGAGATGTTCTTTGCACACTTGACCTTCATACATCGCACTCGCTGGTCACCCCATGCTTTGTGAATGGTAGTCCGGACTTCTATTCAAGAGGGGTTTGTATTTTTTCAAACAGTCCTTGTAGGGGGGCTATTATTCAAGAGGGGCTTTTATTCGAGAGGGGCTTCTAATCAAGTGAGAACGGTATCCATGATATTCGCAATATTCCTTACTGTTAAGCCTGGGAGAGTTGAGAGTTGTGTTTAGAACAAGATCCATTCTGCTATGTGATGTGTGTCTGAATGTATGCTTGTACAGATCAGCCACCAGCTAGGCAATCTGATGGACTGGTTCAGTACAAGTCTAGACCTAGCTGGTATTGAGCTACCACAGGATCGTATCATTGACGGCATCAGCCTGGCACCAGCACTCTTCAACAATACACCGGTGGACAGACCAATCTTCTATTACCGTGGCAATGAGATGATGGCAGTGCGTGTCGGCATGTACAAGGCTCACTACTGGACATGGACGAATAGCTTGGCGGAGTTCCAGAAGGTTGGTTCAGTATGTCAATATCTGTGATCAGGGTACAGCCTGTGCATAAGGCAGTGACAAATGATATCAGTCTTAACAACAATACTGAACAGTGCTGTGCATGCAGTCAGTGTGTTTATTCCTCTTTTCATCTTATAGTACAGTTGCGCTCGGTGAAATCAGATCCAGAGTGCATATTTGCACACCCTCAATTTGCACGGCTCTTGACGTCTCGGAAGTGGTACAAATGCGGCTGAACGTACACATTTACAAATACAATGACGTCATCAGAATCGTTAGAGGGCACCGGTTTTGCACTTGGGGTCGGATTTCACCGAGAGCGCAAGTGTAGGTGAATCAGCGCATACGTTGTTTTGTCTTCCGTTCTGCATGCCATTAGGGTACGGACTTCTGTCCGGGTGAAGACATCGCCAACGTGACCACACATGATCAAGTCAACAACACCCTGGCACTGATAGTGTTTGACCTGGGCAAAGATCCTGGTGAAAAGTACCGTTTACGGTTAGTGCGACGGCGATTACTTACATGATTGTCATGTTATGTTATCTTCATTTCACTTCACCATAGGCACAGGCATTGATGCCTTCTGCACCTCATCAGATTACTGATGAAATATACTTTAGCGAATTAGGCCAGAGGGCATACATGACCAGTGAGACTTTATTTTATATTAGACGCCAGCCACCTGGTTTTCTAACCAATCCTGCTTTGGCTGTTGGCCGCATTCCTACCAGCCAGCCGTCGTAAAATTGTGAGAGATAATTATAGAGCAGTTTAATTAAGCTACATGTATCGCTACCCGAGACACATCCAGTCCCTGCAGGTCGTGGTATGAACTGCTTGCGGCACTTCACTATATTGGACTGTCTAGCTGGTCCATGCTGCGTGTGTAGAAGCTCATGCGGCAGCTGTACCACTCCTGTGTTACTGTACACGGAAAGTGTTTTAACTGAAAGGTGATAGATACAGTAAAACCTGTAGCTAAAGACCACCGTGACTAGCGACCAGCCTGGTACTACCGACCACCGTGACTAGCGACCAGCCTGGTACTACCGACCACCGTGACTAGCGACCAGCCTGGTACTACCGACCACCGTGACTAGCGACCAGCCTGGTACTACCGACCACCGTGACTAGCGACCAGCCTGGTACTACCGACCACTTCACCAGGCACGGAAGGTCTCACATTCAAAATGCACTGTGACTAGCGACTACCTGCTGAACGCGACCAGCGACCGCCTTTTCCTGTCCCAATGACAATTTTTGACCCGTAACTGGCGACCGCGATGTAGGAAATCAAATGTTGCTCGAAGCTCCTTCTTGAAATTTTACTGATTTTCCATGGTCCTGAAAGGAATATTTCGATACTACAGCTGAACAAATAAACGCAGGTAATTTTGGCTGTGGAGTCGGTGTGGACTGCACTACACCTGTCAAAATTTCAAGCGCTGTCAAGAAAAAACATGATAGGAAACGTCTTGGAGAGCGCATCGAAAGCGCTCTCTGATCGATGTTACTACTCGGAGGAGAAACGAAGACTGGGCGGCTCTGTCACCCCAGTAATACAGACGAATCGACGATGGCATCAAGGAATCCAGAAACAAAGCAGCACCACAGGGTCCTGATGCTGAAGGATCGCGTTCAAGCAACCGAAGAAAAGTCACAACAAGGACAGTCGGTACGATTGATCGCATGAACAAATTTGAAGCCCAGCGCAAAACGAAACTTCCCCAGGGAACGTTTGACTCCTGGCTTCAGAAGTAGCAGCTGAATTTGAATTCTGCAAAAAATTAATCTTCTCTCTCTCTCTCTCTCTCTCTCTCTCCATCTCTCCGTCTTTCTCTCCAAGTGTTGTTTGACCTGAAATAAGAATGACATTGCGCAAGTCCTGGGGAATTGTATTAGCTGCATTTTGACTTACATATCATATAATGGGATCCACTGTGGTCACGCGGTGCAAACCTCTAACTAAAGACCACCTGCTACTAAAGACCGCTTTTGCTGGCACCAAGGGGTGGTCGGTAGTCACAGTTTTTACTGTATGTCTGTTGTCACCACCGAGTGCAGTTTGGTAGATCACATGTACCGAAAACTACTAGCATGTATCTACAGTGTATTGAACACTGTGTTTATTGAGTCTGTTCAGTGCATTGAACACTGTGTTTATTTAGTCTGTCCATTGTATTGAACACTGTGTTTATTTAGTCTGTTCAGTGTATTGAACACTGTGTGTATTTCGTCTGTACAGTGTATTGAACACTGTGTTTATTGAGTCTGTCCATTGTATTGAACACTGTGTTTATTTAGTCTGTTCAGTGTATTGAACACTGTGTTTAATGAGTCTGTACAGTTTGTCATTTACACACAATAAGCCTCTTTTACAGGGCAAAACAAAATCAATGAATTTATGCAATGCGAAACCGGTGAATAAATCCAGAAATACTACAATAGTCATGCATATTCATATACTATGCTATGCGTGTGGTTTCGTCTCAGTCTCCACACAGCACAGTACAAAGCAGCCATGGCGGCCATTCAGCCGGTCGTGGACGACCATAAGTCCAAGCTTGTGCCGGGCGAGCCACAGCTCAACAAATGCGATCCGGCCGTTCAGGTATGTAACCTAGCCACGTGCACACGGAAGGGTGTGTAGCTACGGTGTAATATTGCTTGCATACATGTGCAAGGGCACGGCTGAGGACCGTGACAGCACGTAATCTCATGTACATAGAAGGGTATGGTCTAACCCAGAGGTCCAGTGGAAATATCTTTGCTTGAAAACAGTCTCTGCTGAAGGTACCATGCACTTTGCAATAAAGCAACCACCAGTAGACAGAGGGCTTGGTTCTAATATGAAAGTATTGCTGGTTTTTGGTCATTCTCACGTGCTCTTTCTCTGACTTATTCTCTCACATGATAAGTGATCCGCATTAAAATGGTGCAAAGCGAATTGGGGATGTCAAGACATCAAGAGGACAAAAAATAGTCTAGGAGGATCTACTCATCTGTGTGGGAGAACTCCTATCTTGGTTCCTGTAATATGTTTGATCTTGGGTTTGTAGGTGTGGACAAAAGAAAATCATGCAGATCAAAGTATCCGGGAGGCAATTACCGTGCACATTTTTCAAATGCTTAGCTTTTAGTTGCACATCGGCTCAGTACATCATCTGAAGAGTTCAGGATCTGCACTGTACTATAATGCGAACCCGCAAAACTAATCCAAGGCCTTGAACGCGTCATCAAAGAGTAGTAAAATTACGACTGAGCGGGCTTTACACTTTGATGGCTCATGAGGCCCTTGGCGGAAACTTCCATGATTGGTCGTCTCCTAGATGCCGAGACAGAACTCGCTCTAAAAAAATACTGCTTGTAAGTGGAGAATGGCTGGTTCTACACTATCCTGAGGCAGAGCACTAATTTTAACTTACATGTACATGTAGATGTTTTGGGGTGCTAGACCACCAGACAACACTGCAATCCACAGTTGTGTGCACCAAAACACAACTTTATGTTTCCCCAAGCATCGCTGCACATCTCTTGGTACGCAGTTAAGCGCCATGGCTCAGTTGTGTTTTTTTTGTTTTTTCTCCACTCTGCTGACAGAACTGGGCACCGCCTGGCTGCAAGGAGCTGAACAAGTGCCTGCCAATCCCACCGCACGCCGAGACCGACTGTGTATGGGTGCATTGATGATGGAATTCTATTGCTGCATGCAGTCACACATCATGCTAGGGAAATCGCTCAAGTACAATGGCTTTGGCAATAGTGGCAATATGGTCATGTTAGTGATACCATTGTGTCCTGAGCAAAGACATTAATTTTATCAATCTTTATCATGATCGTTGCTTTAGGCTATTTTTGACAAGACTCATTGTGGAGAGCAGTTTTGATCGACGACTGTGCGGAGTTGCTCAGTGTTGCCAGAACCTTGTTATGAATGGAACAACATTCAGTGAGGATGTTTGTTCACCAGTGGACATAATTTATAGCACACATTTTGGAGAATTCTTCTTTTGACGACATGGCAGACAGTAGATAATTCCGAAAATTTGGCAAACCCACCACATTCAGTGCCTTGCTATGTTATAAAGGCATCAGAAGCCATCCACATACATGTCCTTTGAAGTATACACCGACATACATGAGGGACATTGGACATGGTACGGTCACAACGGTACTGAACGTACGACTACCTGCCCCCTGTAAATCAATAATCCTAAATGTTGGAATCAGACACCCCTCCCCGAGTCATGAGTAAATAGTACTGCAGATGGCTGACCGTAACCACACTAAAATACCTTGCGATGCCCCCGTACAGATACAGTGTAGGGAGAGAAAGGAATTCATGTTACAACTCCAAGTTTTACAAGACTCTGGGCGATCTTTAGCAGGTAACTAACTACCTTGAAGGTCCTCTGTCTCTACTGGGTGTGCTCGGACTTCACCTCACGGGGTGTTGAGCACTCTTCAATCGGTGGGTGACTCTGCTTATTCACTAACATTAACTCTACCAGTACTGTTTGGAGCTAACACTCTCAGTGTGTTGTGCCTGCTGTGCATGACAATTCCACTTTGAAGTCCAAATCCACTATTCACAGTCCTGCATGAACAGCTGCTGTACACCTGTACAGTAGATTTCAGCATACGACACCCAACGTCCACCGTATGCTCCCACCCGGACACACGACGATGCGCACGTAATGACACACGCACAAATCACAGTCACTGAATGTTGCACTGATTCGCAACAGCGTACCTCGGGTATGCAGGCTTATAATTCTTGCATGGCAGCATGAACGCACAGAAGAGTTCAATGCAAGTCAGAATGAAGAGAGCTTGCGTGAAAATTGCTCTGCGAGGCCTATAATATTCAAAAACAAAAAATTAGGAACTATTAAAGTGGCTAGCTGCCACTGTGTTGTCTCAAGATCATGAACACTGCTCCAGATAGTACCTGGCTCAAGTAAAATGATGAATATTTTGGTCTACGGCTGACTCAGTGCAATGACTAAGTCACGTTATATACTAAGTTGCTTGTTATACTAGTAATGGTTTGTGGTGAATTTCCCAAGTACACTATGGTTGCAGTGATCATATCACTCTCGCTAAATGCCAGCATTGCGAGAAAATGTGAAGTGCAGAGGCAGTGCTGTCTATACAAATATGCCTGGTGACTGGAGCCTGCCGAACACACAGAGAGCATGGGATGTGTGACAGAGCAGGCTGTGTGTCTTGACGATCATCCACATGTATATGTAGAACACTAGAATGATCCACATAACCTGCAGCACAGCCAGGCCAAACATACACCACATAACCTGCAGCGCAGCCAGGCCAAACATACACCACTCCGTAACTGAGAAATCCTACATGAAGCTCGGAGAACACATAAATTTCAACGAGGAATGTAATGGTATGCTCAGTCTCAACAATCATACTACATGTATAAAGTGATCTCTTTGCTAGGTAAAACTGTGTAAAAGACTGAGAGAGTGTGCAAACTCTCGAACAAAATCTAATGCTATCTGGGGATGCGATTGCACTCCAATCTTTACTTTGAACAAAAGGGTAATTTGTTTGCACTTGAAAACACCGCCGTTCCAGCAACAGGCCTTCAGCTGCACCAAATAAATAACTTTGCCATTATTTCGCCCATTGGGCATCATCAGGGCAGTGCAAGAAATACGCTGCAATGAAGTTTGGGAATTCTGAAGAAAAGGGTAAATTACGCGAGAATAGTCATGGAAACGGTGTCGTTGACGGAAAGGAAGCAAGGAACTTTTCACAGTTCAGAAGATGAATAGATATTGTCCAAAACCTACTGAAATGTCTTGCTGTGCTTGTAGATAATCACAGAAGGCTGCTGGCGATAGTGTTGCGTACTCAACTTGTATTTCATCAGGGATTTTGTGCAAGTGGGGAGAAAGGGACTCAGTCCGAGACATAGTCAAGAAGTTCCTTATTATTGTACCACGACTCAGTGTTGAGTAATGGCGCCTTGAATAGCGTGACGGAGCACGGATTGTCAAGCAAGTCAATCCTATCCATGGCCATGACCGCAGGTGACTGGAGAAAGTACCTGATACCCTTATCTGTGATCTTGTCCTGCACGAGGCAGACATGTCGTAAGCTGCAATTGGCTTCGCTGAGCTCAACAAGGGCACGAGCTGTATCATCTCCGATATCGTTGTGCGACAGCTCAAGCCAACTAATGTGTGGAAGATGTTTCAGGCATCGCACAATGTCAGCACCAACCTCGTCCGACATGCCGGTTCTTTCTAAGGAGAGGAAGTGGAGCTGTTTGCAGCTAGACAAGCTCTGCAGTAGACGTGGATACTCTTGATGGCTGGTGTTGATATCGTGGAACACTGGGTTTTTCTCAAGGGACAGTGCACGAATACCAGAGAGTGGTGATGCTGCAGCTTCCAGTAATGAAACTGTTCCAGGCAACTTGATATTGTTACCGAAGAAGTCAATAACTTTTACGGATCTATTCTCAGCCATGCCTGCCATTGCTAGTGTGGTTACTCCCGTATCAGTAAGTTGACAAAAGCAGACTTCAACGATAGACAGTTCAGTGCTGGTCGCAAGGTACTGCCCAAGTGCACCCATCATGTCATCAGTCAACATGCCGTAATGTCTGCCACCTTTTCCCTCCACTAGTTCCTGTACAGAGCGTTGCAGAACTGAGTTACCATACACCCAGTGACTGCTGATGTCTACAATGTCGCTGCCACAATTGCCGGACTCAGCAATGTCCTTGAGGAGCTTGGTCGAGATGTTGTTCCCCTTCAAAGATATGTTACAAGTCGGTAGAGGCTGCCGATGTCCAAGACTGCCACTAGTAGCTGTTGACTCGTTTCGACTGGTCCGTGCTCTTCTGGCTTGCAGAAAGGCAATGACGCTGGGCGCAAGATCGTCTCCCAATCCATTGTTGTCAAAGTTTAGAATTTGAATGTTGGAATGTGAATGCAGAGCGTGCAGTGTACATGCAACGTCATCTTTGGACAGTGCATTTTCCCATAACCCGAGTGTTGTCAGGTATGGTACTTTCTGAAGGAGTGTAGCAAAGGTCGCTCCACAACCATTCAGCAGGTTGCAAGCCGGAAAGAAGAGTGAGTTGAGGTGTGAAGAATCCATTAGGCCGTCAGCAAATGCTCTAAGTCCATCGTTAGATAGAGCCCTTGTTACATCAGGATGACCTCCGACAAGGAGCGTCGATAGGCTTGGATGCTGGGCACACCGAACGAGAGATTCATAGTCTTTTCCAGGCATGAAAAACGCATTCGTGAGAAACAGTGTCTTCAGATGGCTCTGCTGCGTGGAGTCTGACAAAGCTGCAGCAATACTCTCCAATGGAAAGCCACTGAGACGCATACCACTGACATCAACGCTCACCGCCTTGTCCAGCACGGTAGACAACCTATCAAAGTGCTCATCAGAGAGATTGCAATTATCGACGTTCAGCAATGGTACATGCTCAGCAAGCTCAAGGACGTTGCATATGGCCATGACGTCGTTTGTGTCCAGGCGTATTCTACTAACGTCCACCCCTTCTTCTGCTAGCTTTGATGCAGCCGCTGCGTACACAGCCTGGCTTGGATGGTCGTCATCAGCTGCTACAACATCAGACTGGAGCGAGAGGTAGTTTTCAAGCAGTGCACGCATCATGAACAAGAACATCTTCTTGCTCAATTTGCCCGTGGTAGTGTCGACCGCAACAGACCGCACCACATCCAACGCAGAACACAGGTACTGTGGATGGAGCTCGCCGAAGACGAATCTCCAGAAGACGTGACGGCTCTCCTCCACTCCTACGTCCTGGATGCAGTCCCCGATGGCATCAATGCATTTGTCAGATGCAGTAAGAGCTCTGGAGGCACACCATTCTTGCACAGTCAAGTGAGCCAGTGTGGTGAGCTGTTCTCTGCCACCAAACGGCGCTGCTTCAAAGTGCTGCGTCAGTCCAAGGTTCTGCCATATCAGTAAATGCCGGCCATCCAAGGAATTAGAGGGAAATGTTGTGCAATTGCGCAGCAGTTCCTTGAGACATAATTCGTTGAGGCTGAGTAGCGCCTGCACCACCTCAACAGCAGCAGGATCACACCGCCCCTCTCCAGCCCGCTGGGGATGAATAGAGATAGAGTTCTCCAAGTGATAGTGGACAACCGTCTCCAGAGACACCAGCTGCCCCTCGTCAAACTGCCGTCCACCACACAAATGACTGAGTACGCTGCAGCCAAGCTGGACTTTACCAAAGCTCTCGCCTCGACTTGCTTCCAGCTTTGACACTGCCGAACACATGAACTGCTTGTAAAACAGTGTGACGCTTGAAGGTATGACCTTTTCAAAGCCGTACTGGTGACAAAGAAGAGAACACAGCAAGGGTGTGTTGCGAATTGCCTCCTTCAGTGGACGATTGGCACGAGTACACAGTTCTTCAAAGCACTGCTGGCCCGCTGTCTCACCAAGCTGTTGAATGCAAAACTTCTCTAGCTGAGAGGAATTGAATCCACGCAGTCGATAGTGTGAGGAGCATGCCTTGACCAGATCGTACGCTGCCTGGCACGGGCGACTTGCGGCGATTATCGTGGCGTTAAGCAGCCGGCTAGCAAAAGATGCGCTGCCATGGCGCTGCATCAACAACTTAGCTGCTGATTGGTCAGAGAATCCATCGCCACCAGCTTCATCAATGCCGTCCAAGATGACCAGTACTTGCTTGGAATTTGCCTGTAGGTAGTTCAGTAATGCTGTCTGCTCAACTTCATTCAGACCCATCGCAGGGTCATGCAAGCCTAACAGCTCGCTGCACTTACTGCTCTTGATCCGTTGCAGATAGCGGCATGGAATGTAGAAGACGTAGTTGAACTCCGCCAGAGGTCCCGACTTGGCATCCGTCACCTCAGCTACGACACGCTGGCACAACGTGGTCTTGCCCTGACCAGCTCCACCAATAACCATGCAGCTGGTCTTAAGCTGCACACAGCTACTGCTGGCTGCTGAACCTGCACTCGCAGCATCAAGACTTGCACTGCTCTTCTGGTTTACAACAGTATAGTGCTCTGCATTACTGCTCAGCAGTTGTATAGCGTTCTTCAGCACAAATTCTCTCCCCATTGGTGAAATCTCGTCTTCATTGTGTTGCCGGCTAGGCCGCTTAACCGTACTTGCTGCTCTGCTTCCTCGCTGCCGTTGCTTTGCAGCTGCGAGCGTCCGTGTCTGACGGTGATGCTGGAAAGTCTCGCGCTGCGCTTCTTTCTCGCTTATGGCTTGCAGTGGCACGAAGCATTGACGCACGTCGGTATTCAAGTAGGACAGACAGCTAGCACCATCCCGGCTCATCCCGCAGAGACTCTCATTCAGGTTGCCAAGGTGATTCTTCAGAATCTGTGCGCATTCATCAACTGTTCTATTTTCACGGTCACCCTTCGAACTCGCTCCTCCACACTCGAGTTTCTTGGCCAGTTCCTCCACCACTTTTCTCTCAACACGCGAATCTAGACTTTCCATGGCTCGCACCAGCTCACAACAGGTCGCATCTTCTGGCCCCATTGTTTTCTCGCAAACCTTCGCCTCTGCTTCCAACGACTCAGCCAGGTTTGCTAAACCCAGATAGTCTCTCAGCACTCTGCAGAAGGCGCTGAACGCGTGTTCGCACTCCTTTCTCTCGCCAACGCTATACAGATAGTGTAGCAGTTCATCCACTCTACCAGGACTCAGTGGGCTGGTGCTGATCTTGACGTAGTTCAGATCACTGCCACTAAAAATACCGGCCTTGATAAGGCGATCCAAGATTTCGTCCACATCGCCGACTAAACGGCGCTGCAGCTCGAATCGCAGCCCATCCAACGCCAGTACTTCATACCAGATCATGGTGGATACCCTGGAGGGGAGAGGACTCCACCCTGGCACTAGATAAGCACTACTGTCTTCACCGTCAAGCACAGACTAAGTCAAGGTTTCCAGACACTGCAACTGCAGTCTGCAGAGCCAGGCCAGGTCATAAAGACAAGGGACGTAGCGATGACTGTACTCAAGATCTTTCACGTCCGAGTGGTTCTGAGCTCCGTTGATCAGTGATCATGAAGACCTACTAAAGAGTCTAAAGACGATCGAAACTCGAAACAACTAGCCAACCGCGGTGCGAAATTAATTCTCTTGCCAACCAAAGGAGTCGATAAAACTGAACGGCGAGTGAAGGGTGTGCCTGAGAGTGAGAGATGATCAGCAAGTACTAGTTCAAGTAGATCTACCGTGTACATAGATCTACGTGTGAATGCCATTATTCATTAATTTTAAGATGTGGACGCAAAGAACACGAATTATGGTGAACTGAGTACGAGGTAATGGTAATGCCTAATGGTGACAAAAATGTCGGAGACCCATATATTTATGTCGCTGCATATTTTGAAATACATACGTGAAAAGTCTCGCTTTATCCTACTAGTACTAGTACTATTCCTAGCTTGAGTGGTCGTTTACGTTCACTTGTTTCAAGGTCTCCAGAGACGCGCAAGGCGAAAGCAGGCGGACGTTCGGTCGTAGAATACTTACAACTAGATCTGCTGCTGTGCTGCATGCACTGAGGCCAGTGAGGGTCTAGGGGTGCAGTGCCCATCTATGGGATTTTAGGAGGATAATGCTGAATGGCGGACGGTCGCATAAGTTGCGTCAACAAGGCCGTCGTCTGCCTGCTAGCGATTGCTCTGCTCACTGGCAGGGCAGCGGTGGGCAAGAAACCGCACTTCGTGTTCTTGCTCCTGGATGTCATCATGATGTAAGAAATATTTCCTAACAATGGCGGCATTTGTACTGAACATGGCTTACCTTGCAGGGCTAAGTGCTCCGCGATGTGGAACATTGCGGTGAATCCACTCGTTCTGGACCGACGCGCTTGTAAAAATGAGTTTGTGACCATGTTGGGCAGGGTTGTATAGCATGGTAGATTTACACGATGAATCCTTACTTATGGTCATTGCCAGCGATGGCCGATCAGCTACGGCTCAGTCGTTCTCTCAGCAGACTCCGCTCCTGTGTTTGACTGCGCCGTAGCTGGTGGAGCTGACTGCGCTGTAGCTAGTACAATCATGTACTAGTGGAGCATCATTGGTCCAGAGTAAGGGGCTCCTGCCCTGGCTCGAGACCTGGTGCCAAAAGCCTATAGCTATACAGTGCTAGTCCATGAAAATCAATCATGTGAGCCAACAAACACCATGAACACAGGGCTGTGAACACTGGGTTCTGTTTCCCTCGAAGCCAGATGCTGACATATTCATGTAATTGTATTAATTTTCATTGTTCAGCATTGCATAATGGATATGGAGTTGTGGAGAAACAGTTTATCCATGCACCAATACCATTCAGTTGCCAGTGTGTGTGCGTGTGTGTGTGTGTGTGTGTGTGTGTGTGTGTGTGGGAAGGGGGGGGGGGGGGTGATTCCCGACGATTATGATCACACACGTCCTTCGTCTCTTTCTCAGACTCCTCCTGACTTTTCTTTCATTCCCCTGGGTGGTAAGGTTACCAACAGCCAGTGCATGCCGGAGTATGTGGTGCGATGTGTGTGCGGGAAAAAATGGAAAGGCCCAAAGCTGAATAGGAATTCACTGGCCAGAAAAACCACTTCATACCTGTGTGGTATAGACCAGGCTGAAAAGTTGAGGTCAATTCTTCAGCCTTGCAAGCTGTTGAATGCCAGAATGGTGCAATCCCAGCACAAGTTGCTATGGCGTCTGCTGTAGTATTGCTATCATCGCCTCCGGCGATGGGCGTCAAATGTTCGAATGGTGTGTGTGTGTGTGTGTGTGTGTGTGTGTGTGTGTGTGTGTGTGTGTGTGTGTGTGTGTGTGTGTGTGTGCGCGTGTGAGAGAGAGAGAGAGAGAGAGAGAGAGAGAGACGAGAGAGAGAGAGAGAGAGAGAGAGAGAGAGAAAGAGGGAGAGGGAGAGGGAGGGAGAGGGAGGGAGAGGGAGGGAGAGAGAGAGAGAGAGAGAGAGAGAGAGAGAGAGAGAGAGAGAGAGAGAGAGAGAGAGAGAGAGAGAGAGAGAGAGAGGGAGAGAGGGAGAGAGACAGAGAGAGAGAGACAGAGAGACAGACAGAGAGACAGAGAGACAGAGAGAGAGAGAGAGAGAGAGAGAGAGAGAGAGAGAGAGAGAGAGAGAGAGAGAGAGAGAGAGAGAGAGAGAGAGAGAGAGAGAGAGAGAGAGAGAGAGAGAGAGAGAGAGAGGGGGGGAGAGCGAGAGGGGGGGGAGAGCGAGAGGGAGAGAGAGAGAGAGAGAGAGAGAGAGAGAGAGAGAGAGAGAGAGAGAGAGAGAGAGAGAGAGAGGAGAGAGAGAGAGAGAGAAGTCAGAAAAACTGCTCTGGACTCCATTTTTCCATATCTAACATAATACTGAGATACAGTCTGACCTCGCTTATCCGGTCCTCGTTTATCCGGATCCCTCGCCATCCGGAAGAAAATCATTGGTTACCGATTTACAGCATATGCAATGCACACATACGGTATGTGTGTTCGATTATCCGGTTCCCTCGCCTATCCGGTTTTTTTCTTCTGGAAAACGGATGTGTGCGGTTGTGCAAGGTCTGACTGTAATACAAACATGACATGATGAAAGCACTATGAGAATGCAGCCGGGTGGTGCATGGCGTTTGTGCTTGCGTTCTGAAACATCCAAAGGACCTATTTTACCGAGCACCACAGCCCTCTCCGGCTCCTACCCGACCTGTTCTCGATTCTGTTCGGACAAGTGCAGTCGATCGGCCAAGCAATTATACACTTTGCATACGGGACTGGCAAGCAAAAGATTAAAGAATTTCAAAGTTTACGAGTCAACTGCCTGTATCCCCTTTTCTGCTATGTGCTATTTTGCTCGTATCGGCACAATGTAGGGCAAGCAGCATTGATGAGTGGCCGACTGCCCATCCACAATTGCTTCTACACAACCAACGCACATGCCAGGAATGGTGAGTGATGTCTGATGACAGAGTGAGTGCTTGATGGCGAAACAGCAATAGATCAAACTTAGCATAATTTTTACCACATGTTACCAGCGTTATTACAGCGTAGTTTCATGACTAGTCTTGATCATGTTTCAATCTCCTTCTTCACCACCACGGTCTTACACTGCAGTTGTCGTAAATATCTCGCCAAATTGTCGTCCTTGGGTCTTCATCAGGGAGTACGCGAATGTTAAGCTAGGTCAGCTGCAAAACTATGATTTAGGAATGACAACTAGTCTTGATCACAGAAATAGTAACTGCACTGTGATCACAGAAATAGTAACTGCACTGTGATCACAGAAATAGTAACTGCACTGTGATCACAGAAATAGTAACTGCACTGTGATCACAGTGTGCTTAGGGAGTGCTGGCGGTGTGCTGTTAAGAGTGGTGAATGAACAGAGGACAGTACAGTCCAGTACAGAGCAGAGCCAATGGAAACATGCCAAGATGGAGTGAAATCTCAGTATATCACGGTATGAAGGCTATGTTTTTGGAATTATTCCAGTGACCAATTTCAAGGCATAGGCTGTGACGTCACGTTGGACACAAATAGAGTAACCATGTCAACGGAACAAACAGAACTGTGGTAAACTGCCCCAAGAAAAATACCTCACTGTGGACCCACTAACTCTCAGTTGTGAAGGAAAGTGTGGCCATCAACAAAACAAAATTCCAACACACCACACCATTACAGAGCTACATGATGGTCATGGCCTTTAGAACACCGAAATGAGCTGTGCATTCCTCTCCATTGGTACGAGCACACCGATCAATGTTCATGTTCTCATCGCTTGTTATCGTTCATTGGCGCAGGGTACACTCCACAAGACATCGTGGGTGGGATTCCGGACAAGGAGATACTGTTCCCCGAGCTGCTGCAGAAAGCCGGATATAAGAACAAGATCATCGGGAAATGGTAAGAAGCTATCCTGAAGACCAAGGTAGAATAGAAATCATAAGTGTTGGCAGCTGAAATTCGACCCCTGATTTTCGTGTTCGAATGCAGCACCAATTCTAGCGGTCTCAATTTCGGAGAGTTACAATCCCGTGCTGAGTATTTGCAGTGCGAGCGCACCGCTCCAGGGGTCGGATTTCAGTTGCCAGCACCTTAGTATAGAAATAACCATGAGTGGAGCATATGAATTAGGTACTTGGAGCAGTAAGCATACATGCACAAAATTGGCCTGCGCAATGGGCAATACAAAGAGGTTTTGCATAGTTCAGATTGGGACTCCCTAGCTTTGCTTGCCTAACGTACATTCTATGCATCCCTGGACATAGGTTTTGAGCACGTGGACCCATGCTTTTTTAGCATCCCTGCCCCACCCGAGTCTGATCATTCTCGTGTGGGAAATACTCCTGTACCCAAATCAGAACATCCTGCAACCAAGTCAGATCATCCTACAAGCAAGGCAGATCACTCCCACAAGGAAGTCAGGAGTTGCTAAGGACAACCAGTACCTGGTGATAAAATTGATTGGTAGAGGTACTGCATACCAACCATCAGCCTCAGCATGACCTGTTCAATCTCACTCTCACGCCGAATATTCTCTTCTACGTCATACCCAGTACCTTAGTGTATCACCTAGTGCATGTTATACATTCGAGCATGGACAGTGCTGTACAATAAAATCCTATCTCACGAGTCAAGTTTGCGCCCCACGCCCAATCCACATCCCAGTGTTCGCATGTCCAGGTCTGCACAGCGCCCGGTGTGGCATTGGCATTGGCATTGGCATTGGCTTTGGCATCGGCATCGGCATCGGCATCGGCATCGGCATTGGCTTGCTTGATTGGATTTTCATTGAGCAGCACTGTGCTACTAATGAAATCATGTTGAGACTGACTTGGCTTCCTCTGTGCACGTACATGAACTTGATCTTTTTTGCTCCGATCTAGGAATCTAGGTCAGCAGGAGCAGTACTTGCCTCATAAGCACGGCTTCGACGAGTGGTTCGGAGCCCCCAACTGCCATTTTGGACCGTACAACGACAAGGGAAAGCCAAACATTCCTATGTATCGCGATGACCATATGATCGGCCGGTTGTACGAGGACTTTGTGATCAATAAAACCAGCGGGTATTCCAATCTAACCCAAATCTACATCGAGGTCAGTGTGACTACCATCCTACTTGTATTGCATTGCTTAACATGTAGAACTCTCTCTCTTCTGCAGCCAAGCAAGAAAACCCTGTAAGGAGTCGGGTGCTATGATTGCTCTACGGACTAGTGGTTTCACACACAAGGCCGAGTGAAGCCAACTTGCATTCTGCCCCCCCCCCCCAACCCACCGCCTTTCTCTGTGAGGTTGTGAACAGGTGTATGTCCCTGCTAAAGATGAATATACAGCCGTACGAAACTGGTGGATACAATAAAGTCAATGTGATGTGATTTTCTACCCTTCAATATGTAGTCTGCGTTTCTTTCTTTGTCAAGTAGACGCGCATGACTGTGAACCACTGTTATAGAAAGTACATGAACTGAAGTCCTTGGACAAAGAGGAATATTCAAACTGCTCCAGATAGTCCCACAAATATCATGTTGAAACTCATCCCTGTGTCGTTTTTCAATGTTTTCAGGAAGCTACTTCCTCCGTATACAAAAACTTCGTGACTTTTTTGAACGGTGTTTTTGAGCAAGAACCTGCACAACGAACGGCGCCAAAGGCTGTCATCGACAACCCACGTCCATGTCGAGGTTAGTTTGGTTGATCCCGAACAGATTCTCAACGGACGCCATGCGTGTGAGGACGTTGCCGACAGAAACTCAAGAGTCAAATGAAAAAAAAACTAACACTTACTTGCTCGAAACTGACACAGTGACGAAGTGTAGCTCGTGGCTGGAACACGGAGTCACGCGGCACTCGCTGCCCTGAAGCTGGCAAGGCTCGAGTCGTATCGTACTTGCGGTGCGCGGCCCCATAGATCTACGCAGCGTGAGAACATAGATTAAAGGGGAAGTTAAGGCAAAAATTAAAATTTCACCAGTTGTAGTCTTCGGGGTGCTGAGTCGAATGGTCGTGGTCCGAGGAAGCTGAGACGCTCCCTTCCTACTTGAATCCCAATCGAACTCGCGCACTTCCACCGAAACTGGGTGACTGCGCCCTACTAGATGGGGATTTGTATGCAAAATGTCACTAAAAGCGCCATTTCGTTCTTATAAAAGCACGGATGACCGCGATTGGCCCATGTGTTGTAGTCTTTTGGACGCTGAGTCGACTGGTTTTGGTCCGAAAAGGCTGCGATGCGGCGTTCCTCCTTTATTCCCAATCGAACATGGTTGAAGAAGCGGTCACGTGTTCCTGCGTACACCAGTCACCTGGTCACCGTGCCTGCAGGGTACAACTTACTAGCCTGTTTGACCTTTTTTGGGTGCAGTCCTGTCACTCGAGTTGAACCCGAGTTGAACCTTGGTGTGAAAGTTGTCACCTGCTGGCGTGGTGACCAGGTGATTTGGGCACCCAGGACCACGTGACCGCTTCTTCAACCATGTTCGATTGGGAATAAAGGAGGAACGCTGCATCGCAGCCTTTTCGGACCAAAACCAGTCGACTCAGCGTCCCAAAGACTACAACATATGGGCCAATCGCGGTCATCCGTGCTTTTTTAAGAACGAAATGGCGCTTTTAGTGACATTTTGCATACAAATCCCCATCTAGTAGGGCGCAGTCACCCAGTTTCGGTGGAAGTGCGCGAGTTCGATTGGGATTCAAGTAGGAAGGGAGCGTCTCACTCTCAGCTTCCTCGGACCACGACCATTCGACTCAGCACCCCGAAGACTACAACTGGTGAAATTTTAATTTTTGCCTTAACTTCCCCTTTAAATTTTGTTTCGCTCGCACGGCAAGATGAAACATTTCAGTCGTCGTGCAACCAGCGCATACTCAGGATCAGAATGTCGATGGCCTGGCTTTCTTCGCCTCTCTCCAGTCAGACGTGTCCTTTGTCGCCAAGGGGAATCGCAGGGGCCTCCTCGAAGCCATTGTAGAATGCTTGGGAGGATTATCCTGACGAGAAAATGCGAAGCGTGTGGATGTGCTTGTACGACTTGTTTCACGGTATAATGGAGGTCGCGGGTTGGAACAACTGAATATAGTCGACACCGATTCGTACACAGCTCTAAAGATGAAGAGGACGTAGCCAAAGTCCAGCGTCGGATCATCACTGCGGGTGACAAGAATCTGAACGAGATGAGAGCGGAAGCAGCGACTGTTGGCGATGCGGAGTCGGCGTCGTCAGGTGACAATGACATGAGCGACGAAGACTCTGAAAAAACTCAATCTCATTCGTCTGAGTTGCTTTTTTCTTTGTATATAGCTTGTAAACAGGTTAGACAATGCCACGAGTGTTATTCCGAGTCAAACGGAACAATTCCAGAGCTGTGCGCAGCTTTCAAAAAAAAGTCACGAAGTTTTTGTATACGGAGGAAGTACAAACTTCATTAATGAGCAGTCAACGGCAGCCAATCCGTTCCTCTTGTACTGGGCAGTGGATGCCACACATGGTCCAGTCTATGCGTCACATGACTTCCTTGGGACAAGCCAGCGTGGGCTGTAAGTCACACGTCAGCTACCGCTGTCCATTAGTGGTATTCAGTTCCGTGGAACTCTGTTTGTTGTTCACTTCTTCACTACTGTTCTGTGTATCGGGTGCAGGTCGAAGGAGGGGTGGAGGTGTTGGAGGAGGGCATTGTGTGCACCTGCACCCCCCCCCCCACCCGACCCCCGACCCCACCCCCATTCATTGAAAGTAGTATTCAAGATATGAAAAAACCAAATTGGTATACTGGGTAACCAGTCATTTGACCTCTGAAGAGAATGGCTGGAATGAAACCGCTACAGTCAGTTGAAATGCCGTGTGTTTGATACTGTAGTTCCAGAGGCGATAATGACCTACTGGCTGTCCTTCATCGCAACGTAATGTTTACGAATCAATCATGGTGACGTTCCCGTAGGGTGAGCGACATTCAGTGCACCCCAAGGGCCTTTAACAACAA
Organism: Sycon ciliatum; assembly: GCF_964019385.1. Taxonomy (NCBI): domain Eukaryota; kingdom Metazoa; phylum Porifera; class Calcarea; order Leucosolenida; family Sycettidae; genus Sycon; species Sycon ciliatum. Next base: position 30,794,053 of record NC_088650.1, on the reverse strand, counting down.
GGCATCAACTTCCAGCTCCCTCTGTCAGTAGTAACAAGTCATCTTTTAGCGTATAGAGTAATGGCCTGAAGATGTTAACTTTGTCTTTATCTTCACATACACATACACACACACACACATATATATAAACACACATGTACACGTAAAAACACACACGTTTACACACTGTTATAGGTATGGCGATGCAGTGCGTGAGTTGGACTATGGTGTTGGTGTCATACTGGCTGCAATCATCTCAGCTGGTGTTGAGGAAAACACACTAGTCATGTTCTCGTCCGACAATGGTGGAGCTACGTATGCCAAAGAACAAGGTAAACATCACACAACATTTACTAAGTTAGTAGGAGCACACACTTCAGGTTCTTCACCAATAATTTGAAATATTTCAGGAGCAAACTTTCGTGCCATCTCTTCAGGTGATATACAGGCAAAAGTAAAGGAACAAAAAAGTTTACTTGTGAAAATTTCAAAATACTGTTCAAGAACCAGAAGTGTGTGCTTCCAATAAGTACTGTACTAGATGAAGGGCTTTATTGCAAAACGAGATAAATCCGTTTTGACCAGTTTTTAGGAGGAGCGATTTTTTCTGTGATCAAAAACTGGCTGGGTTTGTGTCAAATCGAACTTAGCAGATTAGAAGAGTAGGGTGGTGTATGCGAATACAGGCGAATACAGGCTTTCTCAAAAATTAGGGTCTATATATTTCTCAAGCAAGGTGTTTCTTCAACATTTGTTTTGGAAAACCAGATATATCCGCCGGACTAATCAGTATCATAAGGTTAGAAAATACTAGTACAACGACTTCACTGAGCTCAGAACTCTGAAGGAGATCAGCAGCAGCAGCAGCACTGCAAGCAGCAGCGTCGTCGATCCCTGACGCCTCTAGCATACTGCTCTTCTCAGTTTCGAAAGCGAAAAAACAACCGCTACGAAAGAAGGAAATATGCAAAGAACAAAAAGGAAACGCAGATGTAGCTGCTACAAAGCAACAACACGAAAACAATGTACTTTGAACTCTGGCATTGACATTGTGTACAGTCGCGATGTTTGCTACGTGCTGCGCCAGCACTCGCTGGCTTGTCATGGGTAACACTGGCCCGCATGATAGGATATGTTGCACTTAAATCTTTTCTCGGAAACAGTGGTGGTGTTTATCGCGTTTTGCAATAGAACGTGGACTTCAACGTAGATGTTCAGTGGTATATGTCTTGTTTTGGCGAATTCTTTTTGTCCATCATTTGCAGTTGTCCCTACTGAGTCGATTGATACCGAAAATGCCATATGGGATTGGCGTTTATCGCGTTTTGCAATGAAGCCATTCATATGCATTTGTGTTTACATGTGTGTGTGTGTGTGTGTGTGTGTGTGTGTGTGTGTGTGTGTGTGTGTGTGTGTGTGTGGCTTGTGTAGACCAGGCTGAATAGTGGTGGTCAATTCTTCAGCCTTGCAAGCTGTTGAATGGTGCAATCCCAGCACAAGTTGCTATGGCTTCTGCTGTAGCATCGCTATCATCGCCTCTGGCGATGGGCGTCCAATGGTCAATGGTGTGTGTGTGTGTGTGTGTGTATGTGTGTCTGTATGTGTGTGTGTTTGTCCGTACGTGTGTGTGTGTGTTTGTGTTTGCTTGTGATATTCCCCTCGAGCATGGTTCAACAGGAGGTAGCAACGGGCCATTCCTGTGTGGCAAGGAGACGACATACGAAGGTGGAATGAGAGAGCCAACCATCGCTCAGTGGCCTGGTCGTATACAAGCTGGAACAGTAAGCAAGGAGCTGCAGAATCCCTGGTTTCTTCATCCTCAGACCTTTTTTTCAAGACAAAGATTGCTTTATAAACCTGCAGAACAGAGTGAGTGTTAGCTGGGGTAGGGAGCAGGCCAGGGTTGCTCTCTAAACTGAACTGTTCCTCTTTTAGTGGAGTGGCAGGGATTTGAGGAACGAGGGGAGGGAAGGGGTGGGGGGGGGGGAGGAGTAGATGTACAGTCACAAGTAGATACCGTACTCACTCGATTAGAAGCCGGGTGCTTCTATTTTTTCAATACCAATTTCGAGGAGGCTTCTATTCAAGAGGGGCTTTTATTGTTTCATTCCATACCAGTATTCCAATCGAATCTCTAAAACTTTCATTTTCACAGCAACTCAGCCCCGAGTTAGTTTGCACACACTACGTCGACCAGGACATGTACCAATATGAATATGCACGAGATGTTCTTTGCACACTTGACCTTCATACATCGCACTCGCTGGTCACCCCATGCTTTGCGAATAGTAGTCCGGACTTCTATTCAAGAGGGGCTTGTATTTTTTCAAACAGTCCTTGTAGGGGAGCTATTATTCAAGAGGGGCTTTTATTCTAATCAAGTGAGAACGGTATCCGTGATATTCGCAATATTCCTTACTGTTAAGCCTTGGAGAGTTGAGAGTTGTGTCTAGAACAAGATCTATACTGATATGTGATGTGTGTCTGAATGTATGCTTGTACAGATCAGCCACCAGCTAGGCAATCTGATGGACTGGTTCAGTACAAGTCTAGACCTAGCTGGTATTGAGCTACCACAGGATCGTATCATTGACGGCATCAGCCTGGCACCAGCACTCTTCAACAATACACCGGTGGACAGACCAATCTTCTATTAGCGTGGCAATGAGATGATGGCAGTGCGTGTCGGCATGTACAAGGCTCACTACTGGACATGGACGAATAGCTTGGCGGAGTTCCAGAAGGTTGGTTCAGCATGTCAATATCTGTGACCAGGGTACAGCCTGTGCATAAGGCAGTGACAAATAATATCAGTCTTAACAACAATACTGAACAGTGCTGTGCATGCAGTCAGTGTGTTTGTTCCTCTTTTCATCTTATAGTACAGTTGCGCTCGGTGAAATCAGATCCAGAGTGCGTATTTGCACACCCTCAATTTGCACGGCCCTTGACGTCCCGGAAGTGGCACAAATGCGGCTGAATGTACACATTTACAAATACAATGATGTCATCATAATCGTTCCAGGGCGCCAGTTTTTGCACTTGGGGTCGGATTTCACCGAGAGCGTAAGTGTAGGTGAATCGACGCATGTGTTGTTTTGTCTTTCGTTCTACCTGCAATTAGGGTACGGACTTCTGTCCGGGTGAAGACATCGCCAACGTGACCACACATGATCAAGTCAACAACACCCTGGCACCGATAGTGTTTGACCTGGGCAAAGATCCTGGTGAAAAGTACCGTTTACGGTTAGTGCGACAGCGGTTACTTACATGATTGTCATGTTATGTTATCTTCATTTCACTTCACCATAGGCACAGGCATTGATACCTTCTGCACCTCATCAGATTACTGATGAAATATACTTTAGCGAATTAGGCCAGAGGGCATACATGACCAGGGAGACTATTAATATTATACGCCAGCCACCTGCTTTTCTAACCAATCTTGCTTGGCTGTTGGCCGCATTTCTACCAGCCAGCCGTCGTAAAATTGTGAGAGATAATTATAGAGCAGTTTAATTAAGCTACATGTATCGCTACCAGAGACACATCCAGTCCCTGCAGGTAACGGTATGAATTGTTAACGGTAATTGGCTATAGTGTCCTGTCTAGCTGGTCCATGCTGTGTGTGTAAAAGCTCATGCGGCAGCTGTACCACGCCTGTTTTACTGTACACGGAAAGTGTTTTAACCGAAAGGTGATTAATATGTCTGTTGTCACCACCGAGTGCAGTTTGGTAGATCGCATTTGCCCAAAAACTACTAGCATGTATCTGCTGTGTATTTGTTGTGTCCTACCCCAGGTGGGTTCTACTCGGACTCATCCAGCTCGATCACACACACACTCGAGGCCATTACAGATTTCAGTTCGTCTCAAACTCCATATCCGAAAAAGACCAAGCTCACGTGCGAGCATGCGCACTACATACATATGGTCCATGTCCAGGACATGACAATTTCCCCCTCACTAGTTGAGGCGAAGCATCTAGAACTATGCAATAGCAAACATATCAAGATGCAATCACAAAACTCACAACTGCCGAGACATAATATTTCATGATACACTATACACCATATATACACCATAAATATATAATTTATATACAATATCCAGCAGAGTCCAAAATATATCATTAAAACTCCACAGACTAGAGTAGGTCTATATGAACTGGGTGTTCTGAACGTCAATCCTTGAAACGAACTGGTCGAACAGTAGCGCGGGTTGACCGTCGTTCAGCTTGCGGTGACGACGTCTTGCTGTAGCTGGCACGAGAAGTGCTAACCGACGCAGACTCACTAGTACCGGTTGTTGCTGAGACCGGCGCGCCTAGCTCCGCTGTCGTGACACTGGCGTCGTTGTTGCTGAGTGACGGCTGTGACGGAACCTGAGCTGTTAAACTTGCTCCACTCTGCTCAGACGCCCCTGCATCGAACTGAGGGATTTGCCGAGGACGGAGCTGGTTGCGATGGCGTTTCCACATTGCATCACCGACTTGTATCTGATACGTCATCGGACTGAGAACTGCCGTGACCACGGCTGGGGCCCACTTATCTCCTCCTTTGCCGAAATTCAAAGCCAGGACAGCTTGGCCGCACTGAAATTCCGGCATGTGCTCCAGATTGTTCTCGTAAACCTCCACGCCCTTACGCCCTTCCATTTTCAAACGATCATATTTGATGCGAGGTTGTCGCCCCATCAACATCTCGGCCGGTATTTTTCCATTCGCCTGTGGGGTAGTACGATGCGAGAGCAAAAACCTCTGCAACTTTGAGTGAAGTTGCCCTGGTTCCTCATCCATGACTTTCATTTTGCTCTTGAAAAACCCCACGTACCGTTCTGCCATTCCATTGGTGGCCGGATGGCCAGGAGCGGTACACGTGTGATGAATTCCATTCTTCCGCAAGAACGTTTGAAATTCGTCGCTTGTGAACTGTGACCCATTATCCGTGACGATATGGTTTGGCAGGCCGAAAATAGCAAACACGCGTTGCAAAGCCATTATTGTTGACGCTGACGTAGCATGGGACGACGGAATAACGTCAATGTACTTGGAGTACGCATCCACCAATACCAGGAACATTCTGCCGAGAAACGGTCCTGCAAAGTCGAGATGCAGTCTCTGCCACGGTCCTGCCGGCCATGTCCAAGTTGCAAACTCTTTCGGGGGATTCTTGGCATTGAGTTGACATAGGGCACACTGCTTGACCGTCGACTCGATATCTTCGTCGATTTTAGGCCACCAAACGTATCTCCGAGCCAACCGTTTCATTCTCACTACCCCAGAGTGTTCTGAGTGTAGGTCATTGAGTAGGATTACTCTCAGGGAGTCGGGCATGACCACCCTTCCATTCCATAAAAGGATGTTGTCCTCCACTGACAGTTCCCACCGTTTAGCAAAGTAAGGAAAGAGTTCTGGCTCTGACACTTCCTCCCAACCATTAATCGTGAAATGGAGTACCTTCTTCAGGACGACATCCCGTTTCGTTTCCGCCGCTACAGTAGCAGCCCTGATGATTTCAGATTCTTCTTGAACAAACAACACCTGTTGTTCAACCATTTCATCACGAGTAGGATCGCCACTCATTGGCTTGCGCGACAAATAGTCCGCAAATACATTCTTTCTGCCCGGAATGTACTCCATTGAGTAGTTGTATGCCGACAAAACCATCTTCCATTTTTTCAGCCTCGAAGATACCAGAGTAGGCACTTTCTCTGTGCAGCCGAACAATTTGAGTAATGGCTGATGATCCGTTCTCAGCATGAACGTCCGTCCCAACAGATATTGACGAAATTTGGTAACTCCAAACACCAACGCCAACGCCTCCCGTTCGATATTGGAGTAGTTCTTCTCCGCTGACGAGAGAACACGAGACCCGTACGCTACAGGACGAAGCTCGCCCGATTCGTCCTTCTGAAACATTACCGCACCGAGACCAATGCCCGAAGCATCCGTTTGAAGGATCAGATCTTTCTCCGAGGAATAGTGAATGAGTACTTCACTGGAACACAGTGCAGCCTTGATTCGAGAAAATGCATTCTGCTCATTTTCCTCCCATTGCCATTCAGCAGATTTCTTTACCAGATTGTACAGAGGTACCATTATTGTTGCGAAATGAGGTATGAACCGTCGCAAGAAATTCGCCGTTCCAATGAATGATTGAAGCTCGTTAACATTCGAAGGAGCCTTAGCGTCCCGCATTGCCTCAATCTTATCCGCTGTGGGAGCCACACCAGCACTAGAAATCGTGTGACCCAGGTAGGAAATCTCATCCATCATGAAATGAAACTTACTGGGATTAAGCTTCATCCCGGCCTCCTGTAGACGACGTAGTACCCTGATCAGGTTGTTGTGGTGTTCATCCTCATCCTTCCCAGTAATCAGGATGTCATCCACATAGACGATGCACCCAGGCAGATCTGCCAATATGGATTCCATTGTGCGTTGGAAAATTGCCACTGCCGAGTGAATGCCAAACGGCAATCTCACGTATTCATACAACCCCTTGTGAGTAGAGATTGTCGTGTACGGCCGAGAAGCTGGATCAAGCTCCAGTTGGTGATAGGCTTGGGAGAGATCCAATTTGGTGAATTTATCTCCTCCCGACAATTTCGCTAACATTTCCTCAATAGTAGGTAGCGGGTAGTGCTCCAAATCAGACTTGGCATTGATTGAGCGAGAGTAATCAGCACAAATTCGGATACTACCATCCGATTTCAGTACTGGCACAGTAGGCGATGCCCATTTGGAGTGCTCAACTTTGCGAATAACTCCCTCTGCTTCCAATTTCTCCAAAGCCTCCTCGTACTTCTCCGTGATAGAAAACGGTACGGGACGCGCCTTGTGGAAAATTGGATCAGAATCATCCACTCTCAGGGTGATTTGAGCCGACCTCAGCTTGCCAACCTGAGTCGTATCGAACAGCTCCTCAAATTCCTCAATGAGAGCTCTCCTCCTACCATCCATTTGAACATGATTGACATTGACAATCTGTTTCCACGGTAGAGTAAATTGAGACAACATATCCCTGCCCAACAATGACGGACCACCATTATCCACCACACGGAGTAGTGTTGGTTTCTCCACACCATCAATGCTGACATTGAACTTCCCTTCACCAATACATTTGATTTCTGCCCCAGAAAAACCGGTCATGCGTACACTCGGTTTGGTTAAATTTGTACGAGACACCCCAAGTGACTCAAAATCATGGACAGAAATGATTGAAATGCCACTGCCCGTGTCGATTTCCATTACAACAGGAACATCATTCACAGCAATTTCCAATTTGTAGGAGGGCACAGATTTGCTCTTCAATTCGCCCTGATCCGAAATGTGGAACATTGGCATGCACTCAAGATCAGCAGATTCATGCTCACCTGCGTCATCAGTCACAACATTGTGCACCGACGCGCCTGACGTGGATTTCTGCCGACAAACACGCTCCAAGTGCCCCTTCCTGTGGCAGTGACGACACTCAGTGGCCTTGTGTTTGCACTTATCCGCCAAGTGTTGAGTAGACCCACAGCGGTAGCACAATCTCTGCTCTCGAGATTGATGAGAAACACCAGACTGCGCCTGCGAACGCGATTCCACTGGCCGGTGATTCACCTTGTGCACTTCCTGCTGAGAGCGAGAGGTCAGCTGCACGGCCGCACGCGCAGCCAATTCCTGCGTCAAAGCTAGTTTGACGATGTCATTGAACGACTGTGCCGAAGTATCTTCTTTCGTCAATAAGAAATTTCGAGTGGATGAGCTGCTCAAGCCAGCAATAAACTGGTCTCGAAGCGCTCGATCGAGGTGATCAGTAAACTCACACCTCACAGCCAATCTCTTCAGACGAATGATGAAATCCGCAGTCGACTCATTTTCCTTCTGCTTCAACTGATGGAAATTGAACGTCGCCGAAACTTGCGAAATTGCAGGTTGAAAATACTTCCTCAAAAGATCGCAAATCTCCGACAGTTTCTTGTCAGCTACTTTCGCTGGCAGACAGAGGCTCCTCAAAATCGAGTAGACTTCCGCAGACAGCAAACTCACTAATACAGCCTTCCTTTTCTTGCTGGCAGCCAACTTGTCTGCAGCATTGGCCGAAGCAGCCACGGTTCCAATATCATTGGCAAAGAAATAGAATTCAAGTCTTTCCTCAAACTCTTCAAAGTCGCCGCCGGTAAACGGCTGAAGCGATGATATCCGAGCCATATCTTCGTCGCCAGTTGTTGTGTCCTACCCCAGGTGGGTTCTACTCGGACTCATCCAGCTCGATCACACACACACTCGAGGCCATTACAGATTTCAGTTCGTCTCAAACTCCATATCCGAAAAAGACCAAGCTCACGTGCGGGCATGCGCACTACATACATATGGTCCATGTCCAGGACATGACAGTATTGAACACTGTGTTTATTGAGTCTGTTCAGTGTATTGAACACTGTGTGTATTTAGTCTGTACAGTGTATTGAACACTGTGTTTATTGAGTCTGTACGGTGTATTGAACACTGTGTTTATTTAGTCTGTTCACTGTGTCATCTACACACAGTAAGCCTCTTTTACAGGGCAAAACAAACACAATTGTACGCTTCTCGTTGGCTGAGAATTCGAAAGAAACGAGAAGCAATGTTCTCTCGAACTTGGAAAATTTGCGAAGCTTGTTTTTTTGCTATCTTTATTATTTTGTTGTGGCACACAGTGCAGGTTGACGTCACTGTAGTGACGTTCTCGTTGTTGAGCGAACGCTGTGAAACAGCGCTTGCGCAAAAAGATTGTCCTTCTTTTTTGTCTTGCTCGTCAAGGGCCCGCCCACCCGCCCTCTGTATATATATAATTGCTCTGATTGTGAATGCAGTGGTTTCCTTGCTGTATCTTTCTGCAGTGCTGATTTTATAAGTTCTAGTTGCTTATTGTTATCTGGGTGGTCATTCTGCACTAACTGTTGCTGTATCGTTTTGCCTCAAATTCTGGCAACTCTTCTTTTTGTCTTGCAATGTGGCTGTCCCCGCAGCCGACCCTGCACTATGGTTTTGCTGTTGCAAATGTGAGGTGTGAGAGAGAATGAATTTAGGCAATGCAACTTTGTTGAATAAATCCAGAAATACTACAATAGTCATGCAAATACTACAATAGTCATGCATATTCATATACTGTAAGACATGTTATTATAACGAGTCGCAAATTTAACGATTGTCCAAAATTCAAAGGTTAACGAGAAGATATGTTAACGATCTTGCAGTATTCTGCCATATCCACACACAGCATATATGAAGCAGTACGGCCTCGACGGATCTTATTATAACGAAGAAATGTCATCCGTTATTAAAAACGTTAAATTTGCTTCCTCGTTATATATACATGTCTTACAGTACTACAATAGTCATGCATATTCATATACTACAATAGTCATGCATATTCATATACTACAATAGTCATGCATATTCATATACTACAATAGTCATGCATATTCATATACTACAATAGTCATGCATATTCATATACTACAATAGTCATGCATATTCATATACTACAATAGTCATGCATATTCATATACTACAATAGTCATGCATATTCATATACTACAATAGTCATGCATATTCATATACTACAATAGTCATGCATATTCATATACTACAATAGTCATGCATATTCATATACTACAATAGTCATGCATATTCATATACTACAATAGTCATGCATATTCATATACTACAATAGTCATGCATATTCATATACTACAATAGTCATGCATATTCATATACTACAATAGTCATGCATATTCATATACTACAATAGTCATGCATATTCATATACTACAATAGTCATGCATATTCATATACTACAATAGTCATGCATATTCATATACTACAATAGTCATGCATATTCATATACTACAATAGTCATGCATATTCATATACTACAATAGTCATGCATATTCATATACTACAATAGTCATGCATATTCATATACAGTCAACTTCGCCAATAACGACATTCGGCGGGGCATCAGAAAAGTGTCCTTATTCGCGAAGTGTCCTTATAACCGAAGTCCCATTTGAATGTATGGGAACCCATATTTTGTATAGTATGATATGCATATCAAAATCAAGCTCTTTTCTTGCTCTATGTCAATGTGTACTTTATTTTCATATTGCAGTTGAAAGGAACTAAAAATTCAATATGCAAGGGAAATCAATTGAAAAATATGCCTTTTTGAGCCATCTACAGGGCTAGAGATATGTACATGTATGATGATTACTGTACAATCATGTACAACTACATGTACATTGTATACATATAGGTGTGCTGGTAAATCCAACAATTTTGAAGCCAACATAAAAAAAGGAAGAAAAGCCCCCCCCCCCCCTTGGCTGCATTTTCTGGCATGTGTGCAATAATATCCATCACCAGTGCAGTGCACCATAGGTTCTGGTACTTCTGCATGACAGGTACATGTACTTGACTGACAGGTACTTGAAATAGCTGTCAAAAGCCCAGAAAGTCGTAATTCAAGCAGTGAATATGACCACGGGGCACTAAAAGCATGTCGCTATACGCGAATTGTCGTTATTCAGATAGTCGTTATATCCGAAGTTAAATGTATACAGTTAGATGGGACTTTGCTCTGGGCATGGAAATTCGGTCGTTATTCGCGAATTGTCGTTATATCCGCAGTCGTTATTAGCGAAGTTGACTGTACTACAATAGTCATGCATATTCATATACTACAATAGTCATGCATATTCATATACTACAATAGTCATGCATATTCATATACAGTGCTATGTGTGTGGTTTTGTCTCAGTCCCCACACAGCACAGTACAAAGCAGCCATGGCGGCCATTCAGCCAGTCGTGGACGACCATAAGTCCAAGCTTGTGCCGGGCGAGCCACAGCTCAACAAATGCGATCCGGCCGTTCAGGTATGTAACCTAGCCACGTGCACACGGAAGGGTATGTAGCTACGGTGTAATATTGCTTGCATATATGTACATGGGCGCGGCTGAGAACCGTGACAGCACTTAATCTCATGTACATAGAAGGGTATGGTCTAACCCAGATGTCCAGTGGAAATATCTTTGCTTGAAAACAGTCTCTGCGCAAGGTACCATGCACTTTGCAATAAAGCAAGCACCAGTAGACAGAGGGCTTGGTTCTAATATGAAAGTATTGCTGGTTTTTGATCATTCTCTCATGCTCTTTCTCCGACTTATTCTCTCACATGATAAGTGATCCGCATTAATGGTGGAAACCAAATTGGGTATGTCAAGACATCAAGAGGACAAAAAATAGTCTAGGAGGATCTACTCATCTGTGTGGGAGAGCTCCTATCTTGGTTCCTGTAATATGTTTGATCTTGGGTTTGTAGGTGTGGACAAAAGAAAATCATGCAGATCAAAGTATCCGGGAGTCAATTACCGTGCACATTTTTCAAATGCTTAGCTTTTAGTTGCACATCGGCTCAGTACATCTTCTGAAGAGTTCAGGATCTGCACTGCACTATAATGCGAACCCGCAAAACTAATCCAAGGCCTTGAACGCGTCATCAAAGAGTAGTAAAATTACGACTGAGCGGGCTTTACACTTTGATGGCTCATGAGGCCCTTGGCGGAAACTTCCATGATTGGTCGTCTCCTAGATGCCGAGACAGAACTCGCTCTAAAAAAATACTGCTTGTAAGTGGAGAATGGCTGGTTCTACACTATCCTGAGGCAGAGCACTTATTTTAACTTACATGTACATGTAGATGTTTTGGGGTGCTAGACCACCAGACAACACTGCAATCCACAGTTGTGTGCACCAAAACTCTATGTTTCCCCAAGCATCGCTGCACATCTCTTGGTATGCAGTTAAGCGCCATAGCTCAGTTGTGTTTTTTTGTTTTTTTCTCCACTCTGCTGACAGAACTGGGCACCGCCTGGCTGCAAGGAGCTGAACAAGTGCCTGCCAATCCCACCGCACGCCGAGACCGACTGTGTATGGGTGCATTGATGATGGAATTCTATTGCTGCATGCAGTCACACATCATGCTAGGGAAATCGCTCAAGTACAATGGCTTTGGCAATAGTGGCAATATGGTCATGTTAGTGATACCATTGTGTCCTGAGCAAAGACATTAATTTTATCAATCTTTATCATGATTGTTACTTTAGGCTATTTTTGACAAGACTCATTGTGGAGAGCAGTTTTGATCGACGACTGTGCGGAGTTGCTCAGTGTTGCCAGAACCTTGTTATGAATGGAACAACATTCAGTGAGGATGTTTGTTCACCAGTGGACATAATTTATAGCACACATTTTGGAGAATTCTTCTTTTGACGACATGGCAGACAGTAGATAATTCCGAAAATTTGGCAAACCCACCACATTCAGTGCCTTGCTATGTTATAAAAGCATCAGAAGCCATCCACATACATGTCCTTTGAAGTATACACCGACATACATGAGGGACATTGGACATGGTACGGTCACAACGGTACTGAACGTACGACTACCTGCCCCCTGTAAATCAATAATCCTAAATGTTGGAATCAGACACCCCTCCCCGAGTCATGAGTAAATAGTACTGCAGATGGCTGACCGTAACCACACTAAAATACCTTGCGATGCCCCCGTACAGATACAGTGTAGGGAGAGAAAGAAATTCATGTTACAACTCCAAGTTTTACAAGACTCTGGGCGATCTTTAGCAGGTAACTAACTACCTTGAAGGTCCTCTGTCTCTACTGGGTGTGCTCGGACTTCACCTCACGGGGTGTTGAGCACTCTTCAATCGGTGGGTGACTCTGCTTATTCACTAACATTAACTCTACCAGTACTGTTTGGAGCTAACACTCTCAGTGTGTTGTGCCTGCTGTGCATGACAATTCCACTTTGAAGTCCAAATCCACTATTCACAGTCCTGCATGAACAGCTGCTGTACACCTGTACAGTAGCTTTCAGCATACGACACCCAACGTCCACCGTATGCTCCCACCCGGACACACGACGATGCGCACGTAATGACACACGCACAAATCACAGTCACTGAATGTTGCACTGATTCGCAACAGCGTACCTCGGGTATGCAGGCTTTTAATTCTTGCATGGCAGCATGAACGCACAGAAGAGTTCAATGCAAGTCAGAATGAAGAGAGCTTGCGTGAAAATTGCTCTGCGAGGCCTATAATACTCGAAGTAATATTCAAAAACAAAAAATTCGGAACTGGTTCGGATGTGATATGCAGCGCTATGGGAATGGGTGTGTCCACCCGAATTCTTTTCACAGATGAAGCTGCAGGAAGCCTCAGCCCTTCTTCAAAAAATTAGGAACTATTAAAGTGGCTAGCTGCCACTGTGTTGTCTCAAGATCATGAACAATGCTCCAGATAGTACCTGGCTCAAGTAAAATGATGAATATTTTGGTCTACGGCTGACTCAGTGCAATGACTAAGTCACGTTATATACCTAAGTTGTTTGTTATACTAGTAATGGTTTGTGGTGAATTTCCCAAGTACACTATGGTTGCAGTGATCATAATCACTCTCGCTAAATGCCAGCATTGTGAGAAAATGTGAAGTGCAGAGGCAGTGCTGTCTATACAAATATGCCTGGTGACTGGAGCCTGCCGAACACACAGAGAGCATGGGATGTGTGACAGAGCAGGCTGTGTGTCTTGACGATCATCCACATGTATATGTAGAACACTAGAATGATCCACATAACCTGCAGCACAGCCAGGCCAAACATACACCACATAACCTGCAGCGCAGCCAGGCCAAACATACACCACTCCGTAACTGAGAAATCCTACATGAAGCTCGGAGAACACATAAATTTCAACGAGGAATGTAATGGTATGCTCAGTCTCAACAATCATACTACATGTATAAAGTGATCTCTTTGCTAGGTAAAACTGTGTAAAAGACTGAGAGAGTGTGCAAACTCTCGAACAAAATCTAATGCTATCTGGGGATGCGATTGCACTCCAATCTTTACTTTGAACAAAAGGGTAATTTGTTTGCACTTGAAAACACCGCCGTTCCAGCAACAGGCCTTCAGCTGCACCAAATAAATAACTTTGCCATTATTTCGCCCATTGGGCATCATCAGGGCAGTGCAAGAAATACGCTGCAATGAAGTTTGGGAATTCTGAAGAAAAGGGTAAATTACGCGAGAATAGTCATGGAAACGGTGTCGTTGACGGAAAGGAAGCAAGGAACTTTTCACAGTTCAGAAGATGAATAGATATTGTCCAAAACCTACTGAAATGTCTTGCTGTGCTTGTAGATAATCACAGAAGGCTGCTGGCGATAGTGTTGCGTACTCAACTTGTATTTCATCAGGGATTTTGTGCAAGTGGGGAGAAAGGGACTCAGTCCGAGACATAGTCAAGAAGTTCCTCATTATTGTACCACGACTCAGTGTTGAGTAATGGCGCCTTGAATAGCGTGACGGAGCACGGATTGTCAAGCAAGTCAATCCTATCCATGGCCATGACCGCAGGTGACTGGAGAAAGTACCTGATACCCTTATCTGTGATCTTGTCCTGCACGAGGCAGACATGTCGTAAGCTGCAATTGGCTTCGCTGAGCTCAACAAGGGCACGAGCTGTATCATCTCCGATATCGTTGTGCGACAGCTCAAGCCAACTAATGTGTGGAAGATGTTTCAGGCATCGCACAATGTCAGCACCAACCTCGTCCGACATGCCGGTTCTTTCTAAGGAGAGGAAGTGGAGCTGTTTGCAGCTAGACAAGCTCTGCAGTAGACGTGGATACTCTTGATGGCTGGTGTTGATATCGTGGAACACTGGGTTTTTCTCAAGGGACAGTGCACGAATACCAGAGAGTGGTGATGCTGCAGCTTCCAGTAATGAAACTGTTCCAGGCAACTTGATATTGTTACCGAAGAAGTCAATAACTTTTACGGATCTATTCTCAGCCATGCCTGCCATTGCTAGTGTGGTTACTCCCGTATCAGTAAGTTGAGAAAAGCAGACTTCAACGATAGACAGTTCAGTGCTGGTCGCAAGGTACTGCCCAAGTGCACCCATCATGTCATCAGTCAACATGCCGTAATGTCTGCCACCTTTTCCCTCCACTAGTTCCTGTACAGAGCGTTGCAGAACTGAGTTACCATACACCCAGTGACTGCTGATGTCTACAATGTCGCTGCCACAATTGCCGGACTCAGCAATGTCCTTGAGGAGCTTGGTCGAGATGTTGTTCCCCTTCAAAGATATGTTACAAGTCGGTAGAGGCTGCCGATGTCCAAGACTGCCACTAGTAGCTGTTGACTCGTTTCGACTGGTCCGTGCTCTTCTGGCTTGCAGAAAGGCAATGACGCTGGGCGCAAGATCGTCTCCCAATCCATTGTTGTCAAAGTTTAGAATTTGAATGTTGGAATGTGAATGCAGAGCGTGCAGTGTACATGCAACGTCATCTTTGGACAGTGCATTTTCCCATAACCCGAGTGTTGTCAGGTATGGTACTTTCTGAGAGAGTGTAGCGAGGGCCGCTCCACAACCATTCAGCAGGTTGCAAGCCGGAAAGAAGAGTGAGTTGAGGTGTGAAGAATCCATTAGGCCGTCAGCAAATGCTCTAAGTCCATCGTTAGATAGAGCCCTTGTTACATCAGGATGACCTCCGACAATGAGCGTCGATAGGCTTGGATGCTGGGCACACCGAACGAGAGATTCATAGTCTTTTCCAGGCATGAAAAACGCATTCGTGAGAAACAGTGTCTTCAGATGGCTCTGCTGCGTGGAGTCTGACAAAGCTGCAGCAATACTCTCCAATGGAAAGCCACTGAGACGCATACCACCGACATCAACGCTCACCGCCTTGTCCAGCACGGTAGACAACCTATCAAAGTGCTCATCAGAGAGATTGCAATTATCGACGTTCAGCAATGGTACATGCTCAGCAAGCTCAAGGACGTTGCATATGGCCATGACGTCGTTTGTGTCCAGGCGTATTCTACTAACGTCCACCCCTTCTTCTGCTAGCTTTGATGCAGCCGCTGCGTACACAGCCTGGCTTGGATGGTCGTCATCAGCTGCTACAACATCAGACTGGAGCGAGAGGTAGTTTTCAAGCAGTGCACGCATCATGAACAAGAACATCTTCTTGCTCAATTTGCCCGTGGTAGTGTCGACCGCAACAGACCGCACCACATCCAACGCAGAACACAGGTACTGTGGATGGAGCTCGCCGAAGACGAATCTCCAGAAGACGTGACGGCTCTCCTCCACTCCTACGTCCTGGATGCAGTCCCCGATGGCATCAATGCATTTGTCAGATGCAGTAAGAGCTCTGGAGGCACACCATTCTTGCACAGTCAAGTGAGCCAGTGTGGTGAGCTGTTCTCTGCCACCAAACGGCGCTGCTTCAAAGTGCTGCGTCAGTCCAAGGTTCTGCCATATCAGTAAATGCCGGCCATCCAAGGAATTAGAGGGAAATGTTGTGCAATTGCGCAGCAGTTCCTTGAGACATAATTCGTTGAGGCTGAGTAGCGCCTGCACCACCTCAACAGCAGCAGGATCACACCGCCCCTCTCCAGCCCGCTGGGGATGAATAGAGATCGAGTTCTCCAAGTGATAGTGGACAACCGTCTCCAGAGACACCAGCTGCCCCTCGTCAAACTGCCGTCCACCACACAAATGACTGAGTACGCTGCAGCCAAGCTGGACTTTACCAAAGCTCTCGCCTCGACTTGCTTCCAGCTTTGACACTGCCGAACACATGAACTGCTTGTAAAACAGTGTGACGCTTGAAGGTATGACCTTTTCAAAGCCGTACTGGTGACAAAGAAGAGAACACAGCAAGGGTGTGTTGCGAATTGCCTCCTTCAGTGGACGATTGGCACGAGTACAGTCAACTTCGCTAATAACGACTGCGGATATAACGACAATTCGCGAATAACGACCGAATTTCCATGCCCAGAGCAAAGTCCCATCTAACTGTATACATTTAACTTCGGATATAACGACTATCTGAATAACGACAATTCGCGTATAGCGACATGCTTTTAGTGCCCCGTGGTCATATTCACTGCTTGAATAACGACTTTCTGGGCTTTTGACAGCTATTTCAAGTACCTGTCAGTCAAGTACATGTACCTGTCATGCAGAAGTACCAGAACCTATGGTGCACTGCACTGGTGATGGATATTATTGCACACATGCCAGAAAATGCAGCCAAGGGGGGGGGGGGCTTTTCTTCCTTTTTTTATGTTGGCTTCAAAATTGTTGGATTTACCAGCACACCTATATGTATACAATGTACATGTAGTTGTACATGATTGTACAGTAATCATCATACATGTACATATCTCTAGCCCTGTAGATGGCTCAAAAAGGCATATTTTTCAATTGATTTCCCTTGCATATTGAATTTTTAGTTCCTTTCAACTGCAATATGAAAATAAAGTACACATTGACATAGAGCAAGAAAAGAGCTTGATTTTGATATGCATATCATACTATACAAAATATGGGTTCCCATACATTCAAATGGGACTTCGGTTATAAGGACACTTTTCTGATGCCCCGCCGAATGTCGTTATTGGCGAAGTTGACTGTACACAGTTCTTCAAAGCACTGCTGGCCCGCTGTCTCACCAAGCTGTTGAATGCAAAACTTCTCTAGCTGAGAGGAATTGAATCCACGCAGTCGATAGTGTGAGGAGCATGCCTTGACCAGATCGTACGCTGCCTGGCACGGGCGACTTGCGGCGATTATCGTGGCGTTAAGCAGCCGGCTAGCAAAAGATGCGCTGCCATGGCGCTGCATCAACAACTTAGCTGCTGATTGGTCAGAGAATCCATCGCCACCAGCTTCATCAATGCCGTCCAAGATGACCAGTACTTGCTTGGAATTTGCCTGTAGGTAGTTCAGTAATGCTGTCTGCTCAACTTCATTCAGACCCATCGCAGGGTCATGCAAGCCTAACAGCTCGCTGCACTTACTGCTCTTGATCCGTTGCAGATAGCGGCATGGAATGTAGAAGACGTAGTTGAACTCCGCCAGAGGTCCCGACTTGGCATCCGTCACTTCAGCTACGACACGCTGGCACAACATGGTCTTGCCCTGACCAGCTCCACCAATCACCATGGAGCTGGTCTTCAGCTGCACACAGCTACTGCTGGCTGCTGAACCTGCCTGACTTGCAGCATCAAGACTTGCATCGCTCTTCTGGTTTACAACAGTATAGTGCTCTGCATTACTGCTCAGCAGTTGTATAGCGTTCTTCAGCACAAATTCTCTCCCCATCGGCGAAATCTCGTCTTCATTGTGTTGCCGGCTAGGCCGCTTAAACGCACTCGCTGCTCTGCTTCCTCGCTGACGTTGCTTTGCAGCTGCGAGTGTCCGTGTCCGACGGTGATGCTGGAAAGTCTCGCGCTGTGCTTCTTTCTCGCTTATGGCTTGCAGTGGCACGAAGCATTGACGCACGTCGGTATTCAAGTAGGACAGACAGCTAGCACCATCCTGGCTCATCCCGCAGAAACTCTCATTCAGGTTGCCAAGGTGATTCTTCAGAATCTGTGCGCATTCATCAACTGTTCGATTTTCACGGTCACCCTTCGAACTCGCGGCTCCACACTCGAGTTTCTTGGCCAGTTCCTCCACCACCTTTCGCTCAACACGTGAATCTAGACTTTCCATGGCTCGCACCAGCTCACAACTGGTCGCATCTTCTGGCCCCATTGTTTTCTCGCAAACCTTCGCCTCTGCTTCCAACGACTCAGCCAGGTTTGCTAAACCCAGATAGTCTCTCAGCACTCTGCAGAAGGCGCTGAAAGCGTGTTCGCACTCCTTTCTCTCGCCAACGCTATACAGATAGTGTAGCAGGTCATCCACTCGACCAGGACTCAGTGGGCTGGTGCTGACCTTGACGTAGTTCAGATCACTGCTACTAAAAATACCGGCCTTGATAAGGTGATCCAAGATTTCGTCCACATCGCCGACTAAACGGCGCTGCAGCTCGAATCGCAGCCGATCCAACGCCAGTACTTCATTCCAGATCATGATGGATAGCCTGGACTGGAGAGGACTCCCCTAGAAACTGAATAGATAATCATTTCTGTCCTTCACCGCCAAGCACAGACTCAGTGTTTCCAAGCCATGTGATAATTGTTAGCCGACAACTGCTGAGTAATACAGTACATGTAGTATCGTATACGTGTGTGCAAAAGAAGGATCCACGAGCGGGATTCGAACCCAGCACCCCTGTCTTTTATTATTATTATTATTATTATTATTATTATGAATACCATGGTTTGCGGCAGGGAGTCGTCAAATATGGTACTTGACGACTCCCTGGTTGTAGAGAAAGACCAAGCGACGAAGACGTACGGATGAATGCGGCTTTTTGGTATCGTCGGGCACCATGCCTGTACAATCATGTCATGTAGATTCTACATGTAGCACTGGTCCCAACCTGTCAACAAAAATGGCATTCTGTAAAATCGGCTTCTGGCACGTGGACTGCAGCCCCACAATTATAATTTATGTACACTCACAGACAGTACAGCTCAGTGGTAAGGACTCGTTTCTAATTCTAGCCTTTCTTCCACATCCAATGATCGCCACAAGTAACAGTTAGTTTCATTGGCGAATATTTTCGTAGGTTGTGCAGACAGTGCAGCGCTGAAGTACTGAGTTCGCAACCTCCAGCAAGTATGGATGGCAATGCTGCAGTCGTCCTGCTGCTAGTACTAGCAATCGCTTCATCGCCGCTGACCGGAGCTTCGCTAACCAAGAAGCCTAACTTTGTCTTCATGCTCATGGATGACGTACGTAACAAAAAAAGTCGTTAGATAAGATTTCTTTGCAGCCTTGGGACAGTCCACTGTTTACTCTGTTGAGCTCATTCTCCTGATACTCAGTTATCACGTAGAGGCAAGAAGTCTGACTCACTGTCCCCGGGGAAAATCGCGGAAAAAATCCCAGAATTTGCGGTGTAATTTGCGCGTAAATATGGCATAATTAGAGAGGTTAAGTTACAAGTTTTTTTACCCTTTTTCAAAACGCGGTGCAAATCTCACGTTACGTGTAATTTTTAGAGGTTAAGCTACACGTGCGACGTGACGTGAAATTTTGCCTGGCAGGATTCGGGTTTAGTTCGCACAAATATCAAACCTTATTAAGGCGATTAATAGTATAAGTGAAGCGGACATTACAAAATGATAAATGAGAATGCATGTATCAAAATTGATGTTCCTAATCGATTTTCTTGAGACTATCATCAGGGAAAAATCGTCTCACAATAGAGGCTATACGGAGAAACAAACTACTTATAGGTCTATAGGATAGCGGGAAGTATACAAGGTGAGGTGTGAAAAGTGAGAGAGAAGACGAAAGAAATTAGAAGAAAAAATGTGAGAGCACTCACACACGTATTCATTCGCATACACCTACACCTCACAGTTCCTCACTCTATCACATTCACCTGCTTCCACGCCTTCATTTCACTCACCTTTTGTAGTAGCTCACACTGTCGGAACACTCTCACATTTTTTCTTCTAATTTCTTTCGTCTTCTCTCCCACTTTTTTCAAACCTCACCTTGTATACTTCCCACTATCCTATAGACCTATAAGTAGTTTGTTTCTCCGTATAGCCTCTATTGTGAGACGATTTTTCCCTGACGATAGTCTCAAGAAAATCGATTAGGAACATCAATTTTGATACATGTATTCTCATTCATCATTTCGTAATGTCCGCTTCACTTATACTATTAATCGCCTTAATAAAGTTATTGTCTCCTCGTCGCCTATTCAAATATCAAACCTTCCAACAAACTCGATAAACTCCGGAAACTCACACAAATTCGATCGGGATAACCAAGCGAAACTTCCAAAACCCACATCATGAACTTACGTGCGGGACAGTCAACTCACGTAAAACACGTCAAATTTTACGTGAGTTTTTTTACTTTTTGACGTAAAAGTTCACGGACGTAAGAATTTTACGTGAAACTTAACCTCTCGAATTGCGGTGAATTTGCGGTAAATATGCGGTGAATATTATTGATATGCAGCAAGTTTGCAGTTGATATGATCATATGAGGCAATTATTGTTTTCAGTGAGTATGTAGTTTGTGGCGTCAACGGCTCACAACGGTCAACCGAACAGTGCACTGTGTGTACGTGTAGTGCAACAAAAAAGTTCAAAAACGCGGGAAAAACGCGGAAAACGCGGTCTTTTAAAAATCGCAAAAACGTGGGGAAAAAAACGCGGCCGCGGAATCGCGATTTTCCCCGGGGACAGGACTCGGAAGAGACGCGCAGATTCAGATTTCTTTCCACTGCACCTTGTGCCTGTGTGATCATCCGGGGTAGACAGTCACCCATTTTTAAAGCACGTCGCGGCCTCACTGGAAGCAAACGTTTAGGGAGACCAGTGTGGTTTTCATGTAACATGGCATGCACAGACTCAGTGTATGGGTACGAGTACCAAGCAAATGACAATGCTGTGGACATAAGTCTTTTGAAACCCGGTGCAATGACCGAGGCCTACAACCTTACTGCCTTAGTTCGTAGACACGCTGTAGTTCACGTACACACTGTAGAACTGGACCAGCAGTGCTCGCGGCTGCAAGACTTCTCAACGGGCTTCAATGTACACAACAGTACATAAAACAGATTAGGAAAGAGGAGGCTAGAATCTCAAAACTAAGAGCACTGGTTGCCTGAAGCGGAGCTCTTCAGCGTCCCGTGTTTCTGTGTTCTTGTGACTGTCAATGTTATGCTTGGACTGTAGCTCCACTGCAGTTGAGTGGGTGTCGGTATCGAGCAATGTGTTGATTGGGTATGGGTACTGCTAATCAACTCGTGCTGCTAGTATACGGTTGCTGATCAGGCAACAGCCGGGGGTGAGTATGGGAGGGGGGGGGGGGGGGCAAGCCTTCTTTTGCTACAAGAACAGGCTTGCTTTGATCAGATCAGACCTTTGTACCATTCCTTGAAGATTATTCCCATTGTTGAAGAAGGTGGATGCTATGAACGTCGAAGCTCGCTCTTCCTGCCGACCGACATGACATTTCACAGACTCGCAACTGCCAGATGGCGCACAAGAGAAGGTTGCTGGACCGCCCACTGGGCAAACCTGCAAGAAAGTACCACTCGCTCTTCAATGTATAGTGTTCTGGGGAATTCACCGCTCGTCACGGTTGAGCTTTAGTAGGCTAACATCAATTTCATAAGCCTAAAAAATGTATTGCTCCTGGAGTACAAATTTCATTTGTGCCGAATCTCAACTGATGAGTGGAGAATTCCCCCATACCACTGTGTGTTGAGCAGGGAGTGGTGCTTTCTTGCAGATTTGCCGAGTGGAAGGCTCATTGGGCTTCTCATGTTCTCCGCCGGCGTTGACGTGAGTCAGTACTGCGTCAAGTCAGTTGGCAGTAAACGCTAGCTCCAGGATTTGGAGCAGCCACCTTGTTCACATAGTAGCTTCGAAGTTGCAGCATCTTAGCTATTCCCATCTGCTGGCAAGCTGGCTTCTTGTAGAAGAGCTAACCCCTTACAAATGCGTAAGACTCATTGATGCTGAAGAAAATGGTGAACAGTCACTTCTTGGATAATAGCCACGCCATAGCTCAGTGATCAGTAATGAGTATCTTTGGCCTTTAACGAAGGCACACTGTACCTGGTGCCAGTCCTGGGGTGTCAATCATTTTTTCTTCGGGTGTTTTCCCTTTTTCATTCCTTCCAACTTATGAATATTGTTATGTTCGTGAATTATTGTGCCACAGATGGGCTGGGGAGATCTTGGGGTCTTCGGCCATCCGGCGAAAGAAACTCCCAACCTGGACAAGATGGCCGCTGATGGAATGACGTTTCCGGATTTCTACTCAGCTAATCCGCTGTGCTCACCGTGTAAGCTTGATAGTCGTAGAATATGTGAAACCGCCACTCCATCGTCAAGTTGACTTCTTGAATATTCCTGCTGTGTCCTCTCCTTGTTCTACGTGCTCGCAGACTCCATTGCAGCCACTTACACATTGTAGTCCCTCAACTCAAAACACTCAAACACGGTCACATTGCTGCATGAAATAGTTTCACTGTGATAATGAGTCAGGCTCGAAAATTTGGTGAACATTTCAAGTGACGTATACAGAAAAAAGACTGTGTGTGGGTATTTGAGTTGAGGGACCCTAATGTGTCCTGTCCTGGTGAATCTATCTTTGGAGATATAAGTATTTCTTGTAGGCTGAATACATGTCCGTGAGATCTTGCAGTGGCGCATTCCAGCTCCAGGCCCGAACGGCCAGCTGCTGAGGGATCACACGGCCCCAGGTCAGCTACTGTGACACTGTGACACTCAGCTACTGTGACACTGTGACACTGGGACACTGTGACACTGTGACAATGAACCTTTGCTAATCATGTTAGGGTGCATCTCTACATGCACTGAGCCCATTGCATGCACTGAGCCCATTGCATGCACTGAGCCCATTGCATGCACTGAGCCCATTGCATGCACTGAGCCCCATTGCATGCATCATGGATTCATGGCTGATCTAGTTTGTCTACACATTAGACAGGCAACAGTCATCCTGCTAGCATAGTACTCAACAGTGCGCAGGTAGAGCGGTTCATGAGGGATAGACTCTTGTGGTGGGTATAGGCGGCCCGGAGGCCTATTAGTACGTCTAGGTTTTGCATTGCACGCTTGGAATTCCAGGAGAGTTGGAATTTGTTAATTAACACTGGCACGTCCATGGCCCTAACGTTAGCAGTGTTATCTCGAGGGGGAAATTGAACTTATGTCCCTGTGTCCTGCAGACATGCTCATTCTATCCATTCAGTGGGATGGTCAGTGGGATGGTCAGTGGGATGGTCAGTGGGATGGTCAGTGGGATGGTCAGTGGGATGGTCAGTGGGATGGTCAGTGGGATGGTCAGTGGGATGGTCAGTGGGATGGTCAGTGGGATGGTCAGTGGGATGGTCAGTGGGATGGTCAGTGGGATGGTCAGTGGGATGTTCAGTGGGATGGTCAGTGGGATGGTCAGTGGGATGGTCAGTGGGATGGTCAGTGAGATGGTCAGTGGGGTGGTCAGTGGGATGGTCAGTGGGATGGTCAGTGGGATGGTCAGTGGGATGGTCAGTGGGATGGTCAGTGGGATGGTCAGTGGGATGGTCAGTGGGATGGTCAGTGGGATGGTGAGCACGTGTACAACGAACAGTGTGGTGTTTTGTCCTGGTGTCGGTGCAGCGAGAGCAGCACTGCTCAGTGGAAGGCTGCCTATTCGCAACGGTTTCTACACCACAAACGCCCATGCCAGGAATGGTGAGTAAGGGATTTGTGCTACACTATGCCTGTGGTATTATGTCGATATCA
The DNA here is from genome assembly GCF_964019385.1 of Sycon ciliatum. Lineage (NCBI taxonomy): Eukaryota > Metazoa > Porifera > Calcarea > Leucosolenida > Sycettidae > Sycon > Sycon ciliatum. The sequence goes on along the minus strand of NC_088650.1, from coordinate 30,769,758 downwards.
AGCAAGTCGTGTTTCGCTTGCTCACGACACCAAGGTCACATGGGTACATGTACATCTATGTATTGCCCTCCCTTTCTCTCTCTGTCTCTCTCTCTTTCTCTCTCTCTCTCTCTCTCTCTCTCTCTCTCTCTCTCTCTCTCTCTCTCTCTCTCTCTCTCTCTCTCTCTCTCTCGCTCTTGCGCTCCCTCCCCCCCCCCTCTCTCTCTCTCTCTCCCTCCCTCTCTCTCTCTCTCTCTCTCTCTCTCTCTCTCTCTCTCTCTCTCTCTCTCTCTCTCTCTCTCTCTTTCTCTCTGTCTCACTCTCCTTTTCTATCTTTCATGTCTATCTCTGTCTCACTCCCACTTCTTCCAGCTTACACACCTCAAGTCATAGCGGGAGGTATTGCTGATGAGGAGATCCTGTTCCCGGAACTCCTGCAGAAAGCTGGCTACAAGAACAAGATCATAGGAAAGTGGTATGTTGACTGGGGAATTGGGATATTTTACTGCCGGGGTACTCACTGCATTAATGGATTCGAACTGCAATCAATGTTGACCATGTAAACAAGATCAATTTCCTTGGAGACTAAACTAAAATGATGCTGGATGGCTTAGAAGAAGGACACACGCAAGGTTCTTCAACATTGTCAGCAAGAGTGATAATATTTCCAGGAATGGACTAACTTCAGTGCTGCTCAATGAAATCCAGTTTCGTTATTCAAGTACGCACTGGGCGTTGCGCAGCCCTAGACCTGCGAACATTGGCCTGGGAAAAGGTGCACGGCGCCAACTTGACTCATGCAACTGGATTTCATTGAGCAGCACTGTACATGCTGTCCTCAGTGTCGTTCTGCCTCCTCACAGTATCGCTGCTCTCTCTCTCTCTCTCTCTCTCTCTCTCTCTCTCTCTCTCTCTCTCTCTCTCTCTCTCTCTCTCTCTCTCTCTCTCTCTCTCTCTCTCTCTCTCTCTCTCTCTCTGTCGCTCTCTCTCTCTCTCTCTCTCTCTCTCTGTGTCTCTCTGTGTGTCTCTCTCTCTGTCTGTCTGTCTCTCTCTGTCTGTCTGTCTCTCTCTCTCTCTCTCTCTCTCTCTCTCTCTCTCTCTCCCTACATCCGCCTCTCTCTCTCTGTTAGGCATCTTGGACAGCAGCCGCAGTACTTACCTCACAAGCACGGCTTTGACGAGTGGTACGGTGCTCCCAACTGCCATTTTGGACCGTTCAACGACAAAGGAAGTCCCAACATCCCCATGTATCGTGACGATCACATGATCGGCAGGCTGTATGAGGACAGCGAGTTCATGATCAATCACACTACCGGTTATTCTAACCTGACACAGCAGTACATTGAGGTAGGCCAGTAGTCAATATCTACTGAGGGGTTACACTGGCAAATGTGCGTGGTGTTTCATGCACTGTACAGGGGCGGATCCAGAGATTTCTACAGGGGGTCCACTTTAGTCAAAACTGAATAGCTGATACGTGTACATGTACATGCATATGGCTTCCAGTAGTACATTTCCATTTTGCAAAATGTATGGGGTTCATTGGACCTCCCCCCCCCCCCCCCCCACTCGATTTGCCCCTGCTGTACTTACACGCCATACCTTCAATCTCAATGGAAATTTCCACTTCTGTATGTCAGTATTCCCAATGAAGTGAAATTCGATTTTGGTCTCTGTGTGTGTGTGTGTGTCAACATTAACTTTCTAGGTGGGAAGTGTTGAACATTTCTAAGCTCTGAGCGTCTTTCTACCTTATCCAGGAAGCTACAACGTTCATCAACACCCAGGCGGCCGCTGACACGCCCTTCTTGCTGTACTGGGCGGTGGACGCAACGCACGATCCCTTGTATGCGTCTCACGACTTCCTGGGAACAAGCGAGCGAGGGCTGTAAGTGTGATTCCGGGCAATCCTGCGCAGGCCAGTCGGAATGGGACCAACTACAGCACTGGCAACTGGAATCCGACCCCCTGAGCGGTGGGTGCGCTCACATCGCAAAGACCCAACACGGGATTGTAACACAACGAAACAGGGACCGCTACGCACCGGCCAGGGGTCGGATTTCAGTTGTCAGCACTGTAGATCACCTGGGACTGCTGTGCTAAGACATGTCTTCGCCTATCCTACCTTGCTCCATACTTTCCAGTATAACGAGAGATGGTGTAGACAATTGAATTTGTTATCATCAAGTAGCGTGTCCCACTGTCCGAAGAGTGCTCGTACCCAATAGAACTTCTCTCAATGCAAAGAAGAACTTTTGAAACTGCCGTATATCTTGTTGTGGTCTATTGTTGATTTCAGTGTTGGAAATAATCAGGGGTTTATATACTGATGTTGGAAATAATCAGAGGTTTATATGCTGATGTTGGAAATAATCAGGGGTTTATATACTGATGTTGGAAATAATCAGGGGTTTATATACTGATGTTGGATGAACATTTTAAACCGTTGAACATACAAAAGTAGGCAGGATTATCCTTGGTAAGTTGGAGTATGTCTGCAGATTTGTCACATTCTGAGTAGTACAGTGGTGTGCTGACTTTGTCTCCGTCCCCCCCCCCTTGCCCCCCCCCTGCCCCCCCCCCCCACACACACACGAACACACTGTTATAGGTATGGCGATGCAGTACGTGAGTTGGACTATGGTGTTGGTGTCATACTGGCTGCAATCAAGTCAGCTGGTGTTGAGGAAAACACACTAGTCATGTTCTCGTCCGACAATGGTGGAGCTACGTATGCCAAGACAACCGGTGAGATGCACTAACAGGCTGTGTGCCTGCCTTCCTGTGAGCTTGTTTGTCTGTATTTCTGGCTGGCTGGCTGGCTGGCTGGCTTGCTGGCTGGCTGGCTGGCTTGCTGGCTGGCTGGCTTGCTGGCTGGCTTGCTGGCTGGCGGGCTGGCTGGCTTGCTGGCTGTTTAACCTTTCTTTCTCTTTTGTTAGTCACCTCGAACCTCCTCGAAAACACCCCGGACTATGCTCCTACTTGCCTGTGTCGCAAAACACATGTGATTCTGAATGCCGCTCCACCCTCACCTTGAATGTGCCCTCTCCTTGTGTTGTTTATGCCTGTTCATTTGTACAATAGGAGGCAGTAACGGGCCATTCCTGTGCGGCAAGGAGACGACATACGAAGGTGGAATGAGGGAGCCAACCATTGCACGGTGGCCTGGCAAGATCGAACCTGGAACTGTAAGCTTGCTATCCAGAGCTACTAGGATACTGTGTGCGGCATGGTCTTCAGGATTTTTCTTTAAGCACATATTCCTGGACTACCACCAACAAGCTCCGGTTTAGGTAGCTCATTGCATCTTTTTGCTGCTCAAAGTCTCATAAATATACTAAAAAGCCAACAAATCTACTTGTAAAAAGGTCTGGGGTTACGTATGCAGCTCTGCGAGAACACCGCAAACATAGAGAAATATGAGCCCAAAGTATCCGCGAAGCGGGGAAGGCTTCGTGAAAAGAATCGTCAATATTAGCTTGCATTTTGCCGGGCAAGCAGGTTTTGCTCAATTGAACAATGCAAGACACTTGGAGAGGGGGGGGGGGGGGGGGTCGCAAAGCTCTGATGTAGTTTGCATGTGGAAACATGTGGCAAGTGGAACCATGCATGACCTGATCGATGCAACAGTACTAAGCTCACCGAGACTACAGCCCAGTGTTCAAAGACCTAGGTCCATGGTGCTCGGGAGGGGGGGGGGGGCAGTTATAACGAGATGGGATTTTACTTACCACCACTGTAGAGTGTGTGGTACATTGAATATGTCCATCCAGAGTCTGACTGCAAAGTGAATATATTTTTCAAGTAAATGTCTGTGGTGTCACCTTTGCCCCATGGCCGGTAGCTCGGCTTACTTAAAGCTCGTGGATATACTGATGAGGCATGTGTGGCCGAAACAGCTTGCTGTCTCCAGCATTGGATAAAAGTATAATATGTATGTATTGGCTGGCTGGCATGGCATATCAACATTCTTGCCGTGCTTTAAACTTGTGCAGATCAGCCGTCAGCTCGGCAATCTGATGGACTGGTTCACGACAAGTCTAGACCTAGCTGGTATTGAACTACCACAGGATCGTATCATTGACGGCATCAGCCTGGCACCAGCACTCTTCAACAATACACCGGTGGACAGACCAATCTTCTATTACCGTGGCAATGAGATGATGGCAGTGCGTGTCGGCATGTACAAGGCTCACTACTGGACATGGACTAACTTCATGGTGGATATCGACAAGGTCGGTGTGCTGCTTGTGACATGCATGCTGGCTTTTCAGAGCAGGAGTACTGCGTATGCGGTAACATGCCCATCTAGTGGGGAATGGCCTTACTGCGGCCAATTCATTTTTTTTTTTTTTTTTTTTTTTTTTGACGTTCAGCAGATTCATTAGGCCGCAGCAGAATCCATTTGCCTTTTACGTAAATTTCTATTTCACAGATTTCTGTTTTTACCCTGATGGTAGGCCATGCCCGAAAATTTGGAGAACACGTTTAGTGAGGTATGCAGTGAAGAGATCTAGTAGTGCAATGGCTGTATCTGGCTCAAGCCCTCCTCGTCGAAATAGAAACCACTTTAAAAAACCCTTTCAACGTGCACAGAGATCAAACTTACTCGTGGCGCATCATCAGAGGAAAAGATAGGCAAGGCTGGAAATTTGGTGGAATATAAAGTGACTGGCAGTGAAGAAACCGTTATTGGAGTAGCACTATGATGTGGAGATAATGTGTATGCTTGAAATGTTGTTTTAACAGTCGTTTTGCAGACAAACGTTTCAATACAGCGACAAGAAGGATGAATTGTGCCATAATCAACACAATGCGTACGGCACCGGCAATCAATCCTTCTGGTTGCTGCGTTGAAATATTGTTTGTTGGATATTATTTGTCACAGGGTATAGACTACTGCCCAGGAGAGGATGTGTCCAATGTGACTACACACGATCAAGTCAACAACACGGCTACACCGATACTCATCCACTTGGGTCGAGATCCAGGGGAGAAGTACCCAATAAGGTGAGGACTCTGAAGAAATGGCATAGTAATAACATTTTGAAAGGATTGGGAGAACTTCAAATTCAAAGGATCAGTCGGAGAAGTGAACTGCCTGAAAAGAGAAAAAAATACCAGAGCCACTAGGACTCGAACCCAGGACCTTGCTTGTTATGAGCAATGCTCTAACCATCTGAGCTAATGACATTATTTTCATCTTATTTTAATGTTCAACTCAGTCGCATAGCATATGCATAGCAGCGCTAATGTGGGTATCAACCCCAGAGATGGGGTTGATACCCAGCCTAGCCATGACAAAAGTACAAGAAGACATACTGTGTTCTTAAAGTCGGGGATCAACGGATTTGTGTTCTTAAAGTTGTATTTCATGAAGTACATCTAGCAATGCCCCATAAAGTGGAAGCAGCTTCAGCGCAGGGACAACTGACGTCTTCTCCATCTTCCAGGAATACACGTTCAACTCCCTCACATTCATGAATAAATGTTTAGTCATCTAAATCATAGAGTAATGCCTCATTGTACTGAGACAACCTACTTTGAAATTATATCATCACAAAAGACATTGCTTACACATGACTGACATAGGGTGCTGTCTTAATTAAATCCTCCTGTCCTAGATCGGGCACAGCGGAGTACAAGCAAGCAATGGCCATGGTACGGCCAGTCGTGGACGACCACAAAAAGAAGATGGTTCCTGGCAAGCCAGCGTTGAACAAATGTGACAAAGCAGTCCAGGTATGGAACTAGTCTAAGTGTGAATAAGAGGCATGTGTGCAGGTTTTCCAACCTCACCACTATGCCAAACCAGCACTTCCATGCATAAAGCACACAACTTCACCATTATTCTAAACCAGGACACCCATGCATAAAGCATACAACCTCACCATTATGCCAAACCAGCACACCCATGCATAAAGCAAAGTGTCTACCGCATGGCATGTATAGGAATGTCTTCTTCCAAAGCGGGGCTGAGGGCTGGTAGGGGGGGGGGGGGGTGGCTGGACATTCTGCATGTACATCAGGAAGAAGTAGTGCACTGGGAGACAACACGGGCATCTGCAACGGTAAATCGTGTGGGTTTCGACCCCGGGCAGCCCGTTGCAATCCCTCTTGGGGCAGGGCCAATGTACCCAGGCTCGCATATGGCACTGCTTGTCTGGGCCGTGCTTGGGGGTCACCAGGTCAAGGCCGCGATTGCGAGTTGCATCCGCAATGGATCATGTAGAACTTCCAAACCCGGCATCGAAATGCACATCGCGTTGGGTATTATGAAGTATGACCTCGTGTTTTCCCCCTGTACGCCGCAACTCCGTGAGGTACAAATATTGAATGCTATGGGTGTGTGTGTGTGTGTGTGTGTGTGTGTGTGTGTGTGTTCGTGTGTATGTGTGTGTGTGTGTGTGTGTGTGTATGTGTGTATGTGCGTGTGCCGTGTGTGTGTGTGTATGTGTGTGTGTGTGTGTGTGTGTGTGTGTGTGTGTGTGTGTGTGTGTGTGTGTGTGTGTGTGTGTGTGTGTGTGTGTGTGTGTGTGTGTGTGTGTGTGTGTGCATGTGTATGTGTATGTGTGTGTGTGTCTGCATATATGTGTTCACTAACACAGGATATGTGTAGCCTGGCTTCCTCAGTCATCCCGGAATAGTTGTTTGTACACTTCTAATGGCATCCGAGATGTGTGCCAATGTGCATGAGTGTACTCATTGCGGCATGACAGTTACACATGCATCTTAGTGTATAGGATGTTTTCTTAGAGGAAAACAAACTAACACACGTGGCACAGAAGAGATACTGGAAGTTTGGACGTGGCATTTTGTACCATTACTAGTACTCTTCAAGTCAAATACAATGGTGATGGGAGCAGCAGCAAACAAGACCCTTATTATATCGGCTTATGTGGGACCTTTTGGTGGTCAGCAGTGGCTGCTCCAGAGCCGGATCAGCCGGGTCAACAACCCGATTGGGGGGGGGGGGGGGGGGGTACTTGGACCCGTTTGGAAAAAGAACACCGGATCACGTGTGACCCGGTTAGGAATGCATAATCTCGGGGAGTCCTAAAATAGTTACGGCTCCCTGATGTCACATTACATGCAGTAGCCGCACTTGAACGGACCCGGCTCTGACCCGGTTACAAGAGTTGTGCCAGGTACACGTGTACCCAGTTGGTTTGAAATCCTAGAGCAGACAGCGGTCACAGCGGTGACAAAATAGCACCTAAGAGAGCATCTGATTGTGTGTGTATGTGTGTGTGTATTTGCGGGTGCTTCATTTGCAGAACTGGGCACCACCAGGCTGTGAAGCACTGAAGAGGTGTCTGCCTGTTCCTGCACATAATGAAGTCGACTGCACTTGGGGCCATTGATTAGCGAGTCTTTGTCTTTGTCTTCGCCTGGTTTTGCTGGTCTTTGCCGGGTTTTGCTGGTCGTTGCCGGGTTTGGCTTGTCTTTGCCAGGTTTTGCCGGTCTTTGCTTGGTTTTGCTGGTCTTTGCCGGGTTTTGCTGGTCTTTGCCGGGTTCTTTCCAGTTTTGAGTGTGCAAGCACAGTTTTCTTGCTCTGTGCCAGGGCTGGACTCGACTTTACGTGCCACCACTGCACATTTATTGAAGCACGCTGTAGATAACAGCATCATAGCACTACTCATTATAATCATAATTATTTTATCATGCATCTCAATCTCAATGACGGGCTGAATTCTTCTTTGCATGGCTCCAAGAGTACACATAACCCGGGTAATGTACTATTGATGTCTCATTCCGGCGGTTTAGCAATGCAAATTGCAATGTACACACTACACACAAGCTGGTTCAGTGGAAGAAAACCTGTCCGTACAGTCAGACCTCGCTTCTCCGGTCCTCTTTTATCTGGATCCCTCGCCATCCGTAAGAAAATAGCTGGTTACAGATGTACACCATACGTGATGCATCCAACAAAAAAGGTGTTCGATTATCCGGTTCCCTCGCTTATCCGGATATTTTTTTGTGGAAAACGGATCTCAGATCTCTGCAATCCTCGGGAAACTAGTATTGCCAAAAGATTGCACAGTGGAATATACATGTACATGTACTGTGTACGTATTCATGATATTGCATACTAAAATTTAGATAGCGACATTTTGTTTTCTCCCGAAGAAGTGTTGTTATCCAATCTCCACTAGCACTGTAGTATTATGGTGGAGATGTACGTGTACGTGATCATGTCACATCGGAGTCATGGTGATTGAGTGATTGACAACAGCACAAGGACATGATCTCTTCAAACTTCCCTCTTGACGTTGTCCAAACCAGGGATCCGGAGTCGTGCTAGTCTGCTAGACCCGTCCACATGAACGTCACACTGGTTTGGTGTGTCCATCCTACGAGTCCGACTGTACGAGCACTGTCTGCATGACTTGTCATGGTCTACCATGGTCTGCCATGGTCTGCCGGGCTAGCGAATCCGGCTAGCTGCATGCAGCCGGTGTCCTGCATGATGATAACGAAGTACGAACCGTAACAAAAGTGTGACATGAAGTAAAATTAGTTGAAGTAACAGTTGAAAGGGAGATCATGTTTTGCCTTGGAAAATATTCAAACGCAAGTCTGCTCCGATAGGGGATTCGCCTCTTTCCTGTAGATCTACTGTCTGTAGAGTGTAGTGTGATGAGCGCGCACGTCCGTGTGATTGAGTGAGGGTTGCCCAGCGAGCGGAATGGAGCGCAGGACAACAGTTGCCTAGGCGAAAGAGTGCATTGGCTAGCGAGGAACCGAGACACCTGAGACGCTGCGTCTGTGAATGTATGCAAGATTCCACGAGAAACTAAGTGAGTAATTAGTTCAACAAGATTCCACCGTGAAGGTGAGTTACGGCGACGCAGACACGAAAGCACCATAATCAACAGAGCCTGTCGCTCAACTTCCCATCTCGAAGAGGCAATAACCGCCGAGTTATGCTTTAGCTCGCGCTATGGTGGTTGTTGGCGATTGGTGCCGCAAAGAGAAGCAGAGGTAAAGCCAATGAGTCGCGTTTGGGTAGTTCTTGTGAATCTGAGCAGATGCTGGACGATGTGTGTTTTGCAGCCGAGTATTGCAAAGCGTAGTGTGTCTTATCTTACCGCGATGCAGAAAAGTTCATTCAAAACTATTCATAATAATAATAATATTTTATTATATGTACTGCTAAAATAGAGAAGACTGACAGTCACGTGTAGGAGCCATGTTGCTGTGGAAAACCTTACTTGGTATTGAATTGATCCAGAATGGCAGAAATACTCCGGCCACATAATATTCCCCGTTTGCATCTTTCCCTCAAACCAGTGAACATAATGTTCACAAAGGCAGAACACGTTGCTCTGTTGTTACTTCGAGTTTCATGGCAACAGGGCCAACAACTGTTGTTCAAAAATATCGATAAAAAATGTCTATGCACAGTTGCTGTTGTCTTTCCAAAGTGCTCAACCCGCAAAATGGAGTCTGCCACCGTGGATTCACAATGGACGGAAACTTTGTAAACTTTGTTCAGCTCTTACTCCGTGGATAAAGGGCAGATCATCAGTTGTTGAACTTGTGTTGCAGGCTCCTCTTCGTGGTTTGACCAACTCTGCTTTGTAATACTATAGATACAGTCAAACAGTGGACAGAAAGGCGCTGTGGTCTGTGGATGCAACCACGGAGCCTTTCTGTCCACTGTACTACATAGATATATTGCTACAACTTGATGCTGTCGGTACTGCTGCTGCTGCTGCTGCAGCCGCCGCTTCTATTGCTAATGTTGCTGCCGCTTCTGTTGCTGCTGATGTTGTTGCTGGTGCTTCTGTTGCTTCTGATACTGCTGCTGCTGCTGCTGCGACTGCCACCACTAGTGTTGCTGTGGCTGTTTTGTTGCTGTTGTGGTGGCTGCTGCTATTGGTCTTCCTGTGAATGTTGTTTCTGTCCCTGTCATTCATCATATGCTTTATAATGTTCTCTCGTTGACATGATGCAGATGGCTTTACCTTTTCCTGTGGCGTGTGTGTTGCACAGATGAAGATCTTGTCATGCTGTTGTTGCTGCTCTGCGGAGAGGGAACGCAGGTAGGTGACCAGTGGAGACATGAAGATTGTCAGTCATGCGGTGTTCTTACTGGTGTTTCGCTAGGCTTCTGCCGCACGCAGTCCCGTAATGGGCCGTATACCAAGCTCACACTCGACGGAGTCACTCACAACACGAAAGACTTTACGGTTGATTAGAAGTAGAACGCCATGTCACGAACCGACTATTTCGTTCTAAAAACTACATGAGCAAAGAAAAACTCTCTGGAAAACAAAAGGCAGCGCAGCCAAACAAAGGTACAGCTAAAAACCTCATGCCGCACGCACAAGAACACAACAACCAAAAAGGCTACACAGTGCCAAGGCTGGCTCAGCGAAACCGACCGCAGCGGAACCTAAATGGTAGCCCGCTGTACAAATTAGATATTACATCAGGCATCAAGGTGCCCCCAAGGGGAGCACATGAAGACAGTAAGATGCCAGGAGATAAAGGTCAAATCACAGAGAACAGACAGCATGACCGCAATGGCAATCAGGAAGAGAAAGCAGATCGCAACTGAACATGACATGAACGTGTAGACTGAACTCCGTGGCATTCTCGCCACGCCATTCTCCCCTTCCTGATGTGTCTACGGAGAGATACATCACCAACACTCGAAGCGGAAAAATGAAAGAAAAACAGAAAAGATTGCCTGAGTTGCTAGTGCTCAAGCAAACAGAAACAAAAAAAAACAAAAAATCTAAAAAAGATGATAGGCAACGGAACAAGAAATGAAAACAACATGAAAGAACATGTGCGAAGCAAGAGAGAAGCAAGAGAGTGAAAAGACATGACCATACTTCAATGGCGATGGTCCAATGCTATTGCTACTCAGTAACTCACTGATATGCTTCCAGCGGGCAGATCTTGCTTATTGGGCGACGTAGCGTGGTGTTCTTCACCTTTACGTCCACGACTCGTACCAGCCCGTCACGTCCTGGGTGAACATCGACAACGCGTCCCAGCTGCCACTGGCCACGTGGTGTGTCTTTGGCGAGTAGGATAACGACATCACCGACTTGCACGTTGTTGTAGGGTTTCTTCCATTTGGCACGACCACTCAGCATGGGCAGCCATTCTTGCATCCATCTTGCCCAGAAATGTCTGACCAGCTCCTGGACTCGTCTCCAGCGTCTCCTCAGGCTAGCTGCTGGGTCATCACCGGGTACATCAATACTGTGACTCGCGTCGCCTAGCAGCAAGTCACTTGGAGAGATAGGAGTACAGTCTCTGGCATCTGAAGATACCGTTGTCAAGGGCCGACTGTTGATCAGGTGTTCTGCTCCAATCGTTGCCGTCACTAACTCCTCATCTGTGATGTCACCTGACTTCAGAATGGCGTACAGTGCTCGTTTGGCAGCCTTCACCATGACCTCAAATGGTCCTCCGAAGTGCGGTGCTGCGGGTGGGTTGAAGTGCCACTGAATTCGTTGACCGTTGGTTGCCTTGATGATCTTCTTCTCGTCCAGTTCACTTCTCAACTCGCGTAGCTCGGTTACTGCACCAACAAAGTTCGTGCCATTGTCAGTGAGCACCTCGTGTGGGGCGCCACGTCGTCCGACCATTCGGAAGAATCAGTTCAGAAAGCTTCCAGTATCAAGACCATACGCTACTTCGATGTGGATAGCGCGTGTGGCAAGACAGGTGAAGATGCACAGCCATCTCTTTGCCTGCGCTCGGCGTCCCTGCTTGGTGTACATCGGTCCTGCAAAGTCGATTCCAACCCTTTCAAACGCACGGGTGCCGGGTTCAATCCGGAGTGTTGGCAGTGGCGCCATGAGCTGCTTAGCAGGCTTGGCCTTTCGGCGTTGGCATTCAGGACATTGACGATCCACTTCCTTGACTGCTTCGCGTGCACCGACAACCCAGAACCGCTTTACTAACTCGTTCAGAACTTGATTGTTGCCGAGTGCGTGATGACCGTTGCCATGGATCCGCGTGATCACAAGCTTAGTCGTTGGATGCGTCCTGGGAAGGATGATCGGTGAGATCGTGTCAGAGGGCAAGAAGTCCGCGTACTGAAGACGACTCCTTGCACGCAGCAAACCACTGTCATCTAACTGTGGATGGAGTGCTGCAATCTTGCTCTGGGAACTCACAGGTTGTCCCTTCTTGATGGCTTTGATCTCATCTCGGAACTCAGACTCTTGCGCTGATTTCACCAGCATCAACTCAGACTCACTCAATTCGTCCACTGTCAATTCACCCAGTTCGCGGCGTTCGTGTGGCGCGCGAGCGTTGTGAAGAAATCTCATCACCCACGCTTGCACACGAATCAAGCGCTCCAAATCAGAGTATCGCTGCGGTTCCAGTCGCCAAACACTGGGCTCCGTTGCGCCTGTGCCCTCATCATCAGTACCCGTCTCAGTGCTGCTCATCAGAACGGTCTCCTTCATGGACTTTGTTTCCTTTGCTTGGGCTGTAGGTAACTGTCGTACTGGCCAGTCATCAGACGGCTTGGCCATGAAGCTAGGACCGGTCCACCACATACTGTCCGGCGTGAGCGATGTTGGGGCGCATCCTCTCGACACAATATCAGCCGGGTTCTCTGCCGTAGGGACATACCGCCATTGATCTGGGCTGCTTGCCTGGTGAATCGTGCTCACTCTGTTGGCAACGAACGTCTTGAACAAGCGACTCCGGCCACGGATCCACCAGATCACGTCCATACTGTCAGTCCAGTAGATGATGTTCTGCGGGTTGATCTGCAACACCTTGGCTACTTCGTTGGCCATTTCGACTCCCAGCACAGCAGCCATCAATTCGAGCCGTGGGATGCTTGTGGCGGTAGTTGGCGAAACTCGTGACTTAGCAGACACAAATACGGTGCTGATCTCGCCGGAGGCGTAGCGGATACGTTGGTAGATGACGGCACCATACGCTAACTCTGATGCGTCGCCAAATACGTGAAGCTCGACATCTTGCGGTGTAGCGCCTGCAATGGCCTGCAAGCAGCGTGGCACTTGAATTGAGCTCAGTGCAAGGAGATCCTGGAACCACTGTCTACAACGTGAGCTCAGTTCGACGGGAAGCACTTCGTCCCAAGTTGCACCGCTAGCCCAGATCTCTTGCATCAGTATCTTGGCACGGATGATCACTGGTGCCAGAAATCCTAGCGGGTCGAAGATCGTCGCGATCTTTCGGAGGATGTTCCTCTTCGTCATCATCATATCGTCAGGTGGTATGACAGCCTGAAAGCTGAACATGTCGCTGTCGCTCAACCAGCTGATCCCTAGAGTCTTAATCTGGGATGGGCCGTCTCCGTTCAGGCTGAGTTGCGTTGCCTGATCTTCTCTGGGTATGTGACCCAACAGCTCCGGAGCATTCGACAGCCACTTCCTCACTGCCATGCCTGCTCCCTTCCATGCTGCTGTCACACTCTTGTACAGGGCCACACCCTCGGCAATCGTAGAGACTGAGTCCATACCGTCGTCCATGTAAGTTGATTCGAGCATCATCTCGGCTGCACGGGCGAATTCTGGATCTAGTGTCTTAGCGTGCTCTCGCGCGACCAGTTGCGCTAAGAACGGGGAGCAGTTCAGACCGAATACCACCCGGTTGAATTCGTACACGTCTGGAGCCGACTGCGAGTCTGTATTCCACAGGAATCTCAGATATGGCCGATCTGATTTTCTGACTTCAACCTGTAGATACATCTCCGTAACATCACAGCCAATGCAGATCGGATGCCGCCGAAACCTGAGCAGAACAGCCGATAGATCCCGTTGTAACTTCGGACCGGTGTGCAGCAGGTCGTTGAGGGCGGTGCCATCATGCTTAGCTGACCCGTCGAACACAATGCGAACTTTCGTCGTACTTTTGTCCAGTCGGACGACCGGGAAGTGTGGAAGGAGCCACGATCCTGCTTCACGTGGGTTTGCATTCACCTTCACCACGTACCCTTTTCTCACGTAACTCTCAATGGTCTCTGCATAGCGCTCTGCAATTTCTGGGACCCGTTTCAGCCTCTTCTGTGTTTGCGCAAGTCTCTTCGCTGCCATGTCGTAATTGTTGGTGGGCCGTGATGCATCTGCCCGCCATGGCATCCCGACACAGTAGCGACCATTGGTGAACGTCATTCGTTTCTTTGTCGCTGTCAGGACGTCCAGGTTTTCCGGTGACATGGGGTGTTCTGGGCTGGTCACTTGCTCAATTTCCCAGAACTGTCGCAAAGTCTTATCCACACTCAGGAGGGTCTCGCTGCTGGCGATGATAGCGCTGCAGCAGTGGTTTGTGCCCCCGCCACGGCTAACCCCTGCTCCGACGCAGGTCCATCCGAGAGGTGTGAGACGCGCGATGGGCTCTCCGGCTGGTCCAGACACTTCATACAACGCACGATGAAGCTCGGCATTGTCGACGCCAATGAGCAGCTCGATCCTTTCAGGGGTGGCCGGTTCCGGAAACGGTATATCAGCCAAGTGCTCATAGCCAATCTTCTTGCTACTCCAGTCCGTTAGCTGCAGACGTCCTGTTACCTGGTTGGGAGTTGTGAGTCCGACTACGGTTGTCCGTGATTGACCGTTAATATTGGCGATATCAAACTCCACTTCCATGGATTTGAAAGTGCTCCGCTTTCCATTCAGCATATTGATAGTCATGTCATGCTGCTCACCACTCATTCCTAGCGCTGTGGCAACGTCTTCGTGGATGAAGGTGTTGGTACTTCCGTCGTCCAGAAGCGCATTGACGACGAGCCGCTTACTACCGGACCTGAGAACGACAGGCACAGTGCGTAAACTGGTGTAGCTCGTCTCGGCTGTTGCATTGCTGCATTGCTGGGGGGACTCCCCTTCCGTTGGAGTCTCATGCGCTGTTGCGACGCCACAGTGTCCTTGTTCAGCCTTGGTGTTTGCTTTGTCATAACTCCTTTCCTTGCCATCGGCTCTCGGCTTCTTCCTGATCTCAAAATCTGATCGTGCCAAGCCGTGTCGTAGACGATGATGATTCCGTTGGCAACCATCGACACCACAAGTGCGAGTTCGAGGACACTTGTCGCCTCTGTGCCCTGTTCCCAGGCAGCGATAGCACAGGCTTAATTCCTTTGCTCTTGTCCACCGTTGGCCTGTGTCGTGTCCTTTGAAGGTGGAGCATTCCCAAATGCCATGGCTCCCGCTGCATTCTGGACAAGTGGCGCGAGAGGATATGAAAGAAGTCTCCTCGTCTCGTGCCGTCTGTCCGTCTGCCAAGTGTGTATGAGCGTTGCGCTGCTGCAACGAGCGATGGCTACTTGGCCGGGATGATGCCGACTTCTGGATACCGTCTACTATCTCTGTTGCCGTAGTCTGGAATTCAGCCTCCAGTGTCACCCATTTCAACAATGATAACACATCCTCGGTTTGCTGGTGCTCGTACAACCAACGTTGGTACTGAGCCACCATCTGCTTCGTCAGCTTGCTCAGGAGACGGGAGAAGAATGTGCCGTTCTGTAGCTCCATGTGGCGACCTGCATCTTTGAGGTTCACTACGGCAATCTCGAGCAAATCTGCAAACTTCTCCAGTGCTTGCGGGTTGTAGCGCTGTATCGGCTGGAATGCTTCCAATGTTTCCAGCTGTATAGCCACCTGACGTCGTTGTCCGCCGAATTTTCTTTCAAGCCGCTCCAGGGATATCCTGTATGCCTCTGCGGTGTAGCCAAGCTGCTCTATTGCTCTGAGTGCCTCACCAGTAACATACTGCCGAAGCTGTAGAAGCTTAAGTTGTGGAGAGACAGGTGCAGCGTCAATGCATGCCATAAAGGCGGCCTTCCAGGTCTCGTACATCCGCACATCTCCGCTGAAGGTCGGAACAGCTACTTTCTTCAGCCTTCCAAAGACATCACTGCTGGGCAACCCAGTGCCGTACACAGGTGCTCTGCTGCTTACTGGTTGAGCTGCAGGCCGGAACGCAGGGGCCTGAAAGTTGAGGCTAGCTCCAGGATGTCCTGGAAAAGATCCAACACTCAACACAGACTTGCCTACATGACCACTGCTTGGGCCTGCAAGTCTGGCATGAATGCTAGCAAGGCTAGATGGCTGACTGGTACTAGATTTGACCAGAGAAACATGGTCCTTCACAGGTACACCTTGTCCAGAACTAGGTATGGGTCTAGTCACACTTGAGCTTGTGACAGGTACATGCTGTGCAGTGGTAGTACAAGACGTGATACTAGACTGTACACTGACACTGTGACTTGAACTGGGGAGGCTGGTGACAGACTCAGTGGTGTGTGCAGGGGGAAGGCTATTCTCCGTTTGATCAGCTCCTTGCTCACCCGGTTTTGGACTGGTGTCGGTCTCTTCAGCTGCTGTGTCCTTGCTGTCATCAGTACTAAAGCCTCTCGGCGTCCTCCGTGACGGTGATCTTTCTAGTAGCAGTCCAGTCCTGCGATCTGTTTCCATTGTCAGCGCACTCAGTTCACTCTGCATTTGTCGTAAACCGACTCGACTAGTTGATCTACTGCCTTGGCGTAGTCCGAATTCATCCACACCCAGTAAAGGAAACGACTCCCCTCGTTCAAACTGGCTCTGTGCTGCTTGAGCCTGTCCATACTGCTTCGCTCTTGCAGTCCACAACTCTACAAACTCGTCGTATCTGTCAATTGCCGTCTGCACATCGCGATCGACTTCCTCCATTTCCTCCAAAGTCCGTATCACGTTCCTTTTATCGTTTACGAATTCATATTTTCTTTTCAGCTCGGAAAGCACTGCTGTTACTGCTTGCTCACAGCAGCGCAGCTCATCGTAAAGGTGTCCTGCACCCACAGCGTCGACCTCATTGTCGCGCATTCCTATCGTCAACCCACGTCGGGTATTCGTTAGATTGCGTTTCAGTTGTATCTTATCACTTTTCAGCTTCATGATCAGGCTCTCCATGCCTTCCGTAGGTTCACCAGAACCAGCGCCATCCTCTCCGGTCGGCTCTGACATCGATGCCGCCGTCGCTGTCTCAGTCTCAGCACTATATTCTCCGCATGCACTACTTTTCTCTCGTTCTTCCTCCATGGTTGGAACTATTTTTGAAATCCAACCTCGTAACTAAATTTCTTCGATCGAAACGTGTATCAACTATCAAACCATCCTCTGCTACCAAAATGGTGTTTCGCTAGGCTTCTGCCGCACGCAGTCCCGTAATGGGCCGTATACCAAGCTCACACTCGACGGAGTCACTCACAACACGAAAGACTTTATGGTTGATTAGAAGTAGAACGCCATGTCACGAACCGACTATTTCGTTCTAAAAACTACATGAGCAAAGAAAAACTCTCTGGAAAACAAAAGGCAGCGCAGCCAAACAAAGGTACAGCTAAAAACCTCATGCCGCACGCACAAGAACACAACAACCAAAAAGGCTACACAGTGCCAAGGCTGGCTCAGCGAAACCGACCGCAGCGGAACCTAAATGGTAGCCCGCTGTACAAATTCGATATTACATCAGGCATCAAGGTGCCCCCAAGGGGAGCACATGAAGACAGTAAGATGCCAGGAGATAAAGGTCAAATCACAGAGAACAGACAGCATGACCGCAATGGCAATCAGGAAGAGAAAGCAGATCGCAACTGAACATGACATGAACGTGTAGACTGAACTCCCGTGGCATTCTCGCCACGCCACTTACCATACTTACATACACACAGTATATTAGTACCAGTGTTGCCAACCGCCCGTATTTGTCCGTATTTTTACGGAAAAAAGAAGTTTTGTCCGCAGTACGGATTTCAATCGGATATCCCGCAAACGATCATGTATATGATCAATTGCTAAAACCTTCGTAACTCCATCGTTTCTTGTGCCAATTCAACAATCGAAGGATCTACGTGGCAGCCAAAACTCCAAGCTGTCCAATGCAACACTCACGGAAGCGTTGCGATATCGGATTCCAGAAATATAGACCAAAGTTATGACCTGGTGAAGTTGAAAATTGTACTGAATTCGTAGGCTTCGCAAGTGAACTCTGTGGCTGGAAAAGTTGTACAGTATCGTTTTTTCTTCCAAATTACACTAAATCAGTCAAATTGTTGACCTGAAAAACGAGTACGGAAAACTCTGAAAAATTCTGCAAAATGGCACTGGGCAGTACGCATGGGGGTAGAGGGCACTTGGTAACACTGTAGTACGGTCAGCAAATGTGCAGGCGGTCCAAAGTCTATTCTGACCATCAGAAGCCGCAGGAACCTATTGGTCATTGGAATACCAGTAGTCTCATCAGTACAGCTGTGACTGTCCTTGTAGCGACCACCTTTCATGTTTACCATTTCCTTTTCTATTCCAGCTGTCCTTGTATAGGCTCACTTCCTGTCGTCTCCTTGCCTCTGTTTCAATCTCATCCAGTCTGGTGCTGTGCTCTCAAGTACTAGTAGATAAAAAAGTCACTGAGTGTAATTCGAAGTAATAGTATGAGAGACTGTGTCTGGCTCTATTGAGGTTGGCATGTGAGGGTGGTGCTCGTTTCCTCTCGATTGTCACCTTAGCCTTCCCTGCTTGTCTGGCACATGGCAGATGTAATGGGATTTCCTTTCTCTACAACGTTGTTATGCTGTGTGGCCATGTCTGCATCCATTGCAGGCGCGTGATTGCTCTGATCGAATTTACTTTCTTCGGGCAGGGCCTTTGAAGGATAATATCAAAACACTGAAGACTTGCATCTCATCCTGCCAATCTGAATGAACTATAGAAACTGTTGACACTTTCCTGCCTATGTACCAAGACAAAGTGTACTGGAAGAGGAGAAAGTTTTCAATATCCTCTAAGCGGGCACCACATTGAACGATCCAAGCCATCACACCCGTTTTTTCTACTTTTCTCTAGCACAAAGAATTTTCGTCTAAAGAGTGAACAAGGCCGGAAGAGTGTGTTGCTCCCTACATGGGAGCTCGCGCTTTTCCTGCCGACTTGAATTCTCACTTGACTGACTCACGACTGCCATCCAGAGCACACGAAAGTCCATCGAACCGTCCACTCGGCAAACCTGCAAGAAATCACCACTCCCTGCTCAATACACAGTGTTTCGGGGAATTCACCCCTCATCAGTTGAGCTTGAGTAGGCTGAGGAAGATTGTGCCTGAAGAGCACCACTTATATAGTGCTCTCCAGGCACAAACATCACCAGGTATACAAACTTACAGAAAGAGTGAATAGCAACTAAATAGAGCGGTTGTCAGTTGACAACCCCCCTTTTATTTTCTCTAGCACAGAGGAGAGAAAGGAATAGTCACTTTAGGTTACGTTTGTGAAGCTGACAATGGATTTGTTCTTGTAAAATTGTTAGGTTTTTTGCTTTATTTGAGATTCAACTCTTACAGTTTGCTTTTGAGCTTTTGTGGATTTGAGGTGATGTTTTCAATTGCCTGTGTGCTGTACATAGGGATATTACGTTCATGGTGATCGGTCTAGACGGAGCTGGCAAAACCAGTGTAGTGCGTTGCTTGTCCAAAGGTAAGAATTCGCAGAGTCAGGTGATGCAATACAGTACAATTTCCCTATCTGGACTCCCAAGATCTGCAGTAGTGTATATTGATCATTCTAGCCCATCTGAGTCCCAAAATGGCTTTCTACAAAACTGCACCGAAAAGATTGATTGGCATGAAAAGTGCTTACTTGTGCGCAGTATACAAGTACATATTAAGTAGGGCTGCAACGGGTAGGGGTTTGGTCGGGTAACGGTTTCGGGTATTTTTATCCGGGTAGCACGGGTACCCTATCGGGTATTTGTTGACACAGCATGTACTGTGAGTGTGCACTTGCACTGCATAGAAAGTGAACAGTAAGCAGGTATCCGTTCTGTTTACATGCACCGTTGCGAAAACACCGTACTCCAACTACCCGATCGGGTTCTCAGGAGAAAATTGCTACCCTACTACCCGATCAAATTACGGGTAGCACGGGTACCCTACTACTCGTTGACACCCCTAATTTTAAGTTTCTGGCAACTCCTAGTTGCGGACTGGTTGCCTTTATAATTGGACCCTTGCCAACCATGCCTTCTTTGGAGTACATCAGAATATTACTCTACACTGTTTCTTGTTGAATATCTGACTTGTCTGTCTGTCTGTCTATCTGTCTGTCTGCCTGTATGTCTGTATGTCTCTGTCTGTCTGTATGTCTCTGTCTGTCTGTCTGTCTTTCTGTCTGTCTGTCTGTCTTTCTGTCTGTCTTTCTGTCTGTCTGTCTATCTGTGAGTATCTGTTTCCCCTTCTCTCTCTCTCTCTCTCTCTCTCTCTCTCTCTCTCTCTCTCTCTCTCTCTCTCTCTCTCTCTCTCTCTCTCTCTCTCTCTCTCTCTCTCTCTCTCTCTCTCTCTCTCTCTCTCGATCTATCTATCTATCTATCTATCTCTCTCTTTCTCTCTCTGGCCTGTACTGTAGATGTTCAATCTGGACCAACTAGGCGGCCTGGTTCAGCTGCAACTAGTCACCACTCGACTCACATGAAGCAAGGCCACTACGATATTACACTGCTGGACATGGCTGGTGCTGTTCGCCTTAGGAGCCTCTGGAAAAACTTCTTCTCTAAGGTAGGCCTTAGGAATGGCATCTTTTTATCAGTGGTTGTTGGAAATATTCTCTTTGCTGATCAGGGCATGCTGCTTGATGCAACCCTGTACTTCAAGTGTCCCCAATTTCAGAGTTGTGGTTGGACTTATCCTCAGCCGGATCGGCTAGAGCGGTATATGAACACACTCCGTTGATACCCAAGCGTGCAGCCTGGGGCAGGTGTTATGAACTATGGCATGGTTGTTGAGTTGTCGAGCAGTGCAGCCACAGAAGCCTTTGCCCTGAGCACAAGGAGCACTTGGTGCCACCAGGAGAAGAGACCGGGATACGAAGAAAACTTCACTTGGGTTGCTTTGTTGCAACCCTCAGCTTTGTGCACTGAACGAAGCACTGCTATGAGCCATCAAACAGCAGAGTGCTGCACTGCTCAGGCCCGTCGCACCGACTTTGGAGGTGGGGCAGCCATGGAAGGGGGGGAGGGCTCAGGGGCCCTCCCCTGGGAAAACTTTTCAAAAATTGAAGCCAATTGCAAGCATTTCCGTGCATTTGGTGCCATTTCAGCGTATCTACAATGAAATACTTTTTGATTCTGCAACAAACCAAGACGACGCTACGATCGGGGACAAGGATTCTTCATTACCCTCCCCCGGGAAAAATTTCAAAAAATTGAAGCCAATCAGTGCAAGCATTTCCAGGCATTTGGTGCCATTTCAGTGTAACTACAATGAAAGACTTTTTGATTCTGCAACAAACCAAGACGACGCTACGATCGGGAACAAGGATTCTTCATTACCCTCCCCCGGGAAAAAATTTCAAAAATTGAAGCCAATTGCAAGCATTTCCAGGCATTTGGTGCCATTTCAATGTAACTGCAATGAAAGACTTTTTGATTCTGCAACAAACCACGATCGGGGACAAGGATTCTTCATTATTCGCCGCGTTTGCGCTGAGCTGGGATCATCGTGCTTTGTTGCAGTGTGCTAAAAATATATAAAAAAAGCCGGCAAAGTGGGGCAGCCTCAGCCGCCCCACCTGTGACGGCCTTGTGCTACTTCGAAGCACCAACGTTGTGCGATGATGACTTAGCTGTCAGTGCGGGAGACTCGGGATTACTACAAAAATAGCTTGCTTGATGCCAAGGGTTTTCTCTCAGTAGCTGCTCTGTGGTATACTCTATATGCCGGTACATGCACTGCACAGGTCCATGGATTGGTCTTCGTCGTTGACAGCAGCAATAGTGAGCGTATGAGCGAGGCACAGCGTGTCCTGGAGACAGTTCTGGCCGACAGCCAGGCTAGAGGAAAACCAATTCTAATGTAAGTAAGGCAGTACTCGTAAGGTTGAGGGAGACGAATGCAGGGTTGCAATTTGTTATGCTGTCTCAAGCATGCCTCTTGCGAAGTGTCTCCATCCCAGGTCAAGAACAATAGGAGCAGAGACATGTCTACATGCATATGTACATGTAGACATGTCACTGCATGCTTGGTTGATAGCCCTATTATGATTATAATGATGCCTGTAGTTGAAAAGTGCTCACTGCTAACCCTTGCTTTCTACAATGCTCATGCTCATAGCCAGTGATGGGGTAGTTGGGTTTCAATCGACTGCCGTCATATTGAGCTTCTACCAACTGTCTGTGTATAGTATGGTGCTGGTTGTTTTTCTTCACATTGTCCTTCTGGCAACTGGCCGTGTATATTCCGTCCTATCCCTACTGTGTCAGGCTGCAAGTGCCCTATAGCAGGGCCTGCTCTAGACATTCAACACAGCCCGGTCAGAGTGTACCTGGCGCTTGCAGGCCAGCCGGGTCAAGCCGAGTCAGATCATCCGGCAGAAAAACAACCAAAAGCCTGCTCAAAACGCAGGAAAACAGAAAGGCGAATTTATCACTGGAAATCGGAAATTTTAGAGAACAAGGCGAACTATCAAAGTCCGCAAACGTTGAAGGTAAACGACATTACGTGAGGGGGGGGGGGGGCACGTGCACCCCCCCCCCCCCCCCCAAATTCCAACCTAGGGCTAGGTTCAGCATGCACATAATGACCATGAATGACATGCACCAGCCATCCAACATACATATATGCGGCTAAAAGGGGGACCAGCTTTGCCCCTGCTTGACATGCGTGTCTACATGGCCGTCTTACCAACACATCGCAGCGTCTATAGATTGTAGAAGTGTGTCACGCAGTGTGCACCTGTGCCATCCCATCCCTTCCAGACTAGCGAATAAACAGGATGCGGATGACCCGCTTGACGAGATTGCGGTCTTCAATCAGCTAGGACTGGAGTTGTTTCAAGCTAGCCACTCACTACGCTGCCAGGTGGTACGTAGAGTGTTGTGTGTGTGTGTGTGTGTGTGTGTGTGTGTGTGTGTGTGTGTGTGTGTGTGTGTGTGTGCGTGTGCGTATGCATGTGCGTGTGTATGTGCGTGTGTGCGTGTGTAGGGTGTGTGTGTGTGTGTGTGTGTGTGTGTGTGTGTGTATGCGTGCGTGTGTGTGTGTGTGCATGTGTGCGTGTGTATGTGCGTGTGTGCGTGTGTAGGGTGCTGTTAGAGGATGTGTATGCATTATGCCATGTACATGACTGTACCGTACAGTCGAACAGTGGGCAGAAAGGCTATAAGGCCATCATTTTTTATATCTATGTTTCGCGTCAGTTCAACTTCCAGAATCATATGCGAGAGGTGGAAAGAAATAAAAAGTTGCAAAATAATAAAAAGGATCATCAGATCAGGTGTATAGCACTGTACATACTACATAGCCTATTGACTATTGTCAATAGCTCGTGCATGGTGTACATTCGAAAGAAAAATCGTACATCGAAGCACAAAATCTGGGTTATCAGCAAGAGTAAATATTCACTTTGGACAGAGGAGGCAACCGTTGGTGCCCATGCTTCGCTGGATTATTGTACTCAGCCTTCAGCAGCGGTGCAAAGAGCTCCGAAGCGACGCATCCTCTCAGCTTGAGGTGATCGTTGCGGTCTGGTGTAAGCTCAGAGAATTCTGCTCGCAGATGCAGAACAAACGATCTATCAACGCTGGCCTCGAGGCCAATTCTGAATCCCAGCTTCGCCGTATGCAACCAGTCCACACTAGCACTGATGACTCGCACGATCGTACACTCACTGTGCATGTTCGATTTTTTTATTTTTTCCCGAAAAAAATCAAAACGTATGCGTGCGGACGACGCGAAACATAGATATAAAAAATGATGGCCTAATATGGTTGTGACCTGGAGTTCAGTTTCGTTTAGCTTACATTTTGAGCAGTATTGACACCCTGGGCGCATCCTTCGTGACTGCACTGTATGTAGTGTAGTACTGATCTGGACTGAAGCCGGTTGCCATGGTTATAGTGACATGCACTCACAATACAAACTGTCCCTAGCCCGTTTGCTCGCAACGATGCTGAACAATCACTCTGTGTGTGTTGTTGTTTTTGTTGTTGTTGTTGTTGTTGTTGTTGTTGTTGTTGTTGTTGTTGTTGTTGTTGTTGTTGTTGTTGTTGTTGTTGTTACCACTGCCTGATGTGCAGGAGTGCTGCACGGCATCATCACCGGAAGTCAAGTCTGTCAACACGGGGTTGAAATCAGGTCAGTGATACATGTTTGACACTACACTATACAACACAGTGTTTGCAGAGCAAAACAACAGCGATACCCGTTCAGGGTGTTCTTACGGCAGGCACTGGTTCTAGTGGTGCCAGGACATGATAGGATGTGTAGTGTTACTGTGCTGATGTTAGGAGCTTGAGATACAACGGTTAATGTGATAGGACTCATGTTGCAGCTCAGCTCTCAGCTCGGAATGATGACGGCGGAAATCATTTACTCTCGTGTGTCACAATGGGTGCATATATTGTCCAGGGGTGTCAGACACACTATGGTCACCGCACCACTTCTCGGCTCTGGTACTCACCGTTTAATGAAATCCGGTCCTTTTTGCTCTAAATTTTTGAATTCTTACACGGGAGGACCCCGGAATGCCATCTGCAATAATGGCTGACCACGCCATCGTAGAAAACATTCCGATGCCCCTGCTTCCAAAAGTAGTTCTTCACAAGACTGGTGAATGGCATCCGTGTCAACATGAATTAATGTTGTCTCCTGCTTATCTCTGCAGGTCTGCAGTGGCTAACACGAGAGGTTAGTCTTCAGTACGGACCACTGACGGCCCGAGTGCAATTGGAGTCTGCACAGCAGGTGAGCTGTAGCTGCATGCATACGTACAGTCATGCCTGCCTGCTATGCACACACTGTAGCCATGATGGCTTTATGCAGAGTGTGAGAGAAGAAATGGGGTTGGGGACTTACCGTGTATATTCCCGATTTAATAAGTCACACCCCGCATTTTCAGGTCTTAGCCAAATTGTTTCAATATACAGTGAAACCTGTCTAAGCCGACCACTCAAGGGACCTTCAACGCGTGGTCTTTGTTACCAGGTGGTCTCCTTGCCCAGGGTCATTAGACTGGAAATAGCATCTCTTGGTCCTGGTTTCAGTGGTTCTTTAGGACAGGTGGTCGCCTTATCCAAGTGGTCGCCTTGACAGGGGTTTTACTGTTATCACACCAGTAACATGTCACGCTCAATGATAACTCACATCCCCTTCTTCGCTTTTGAAATTTGGTGAGAAAATGTGTGCGCCTTGTATTCGAGGAAATGCGCCGGTTCACATAATCCCACTGAGAAATCTGTGTAGGCTTGATTCAGCGGGCTGAGTCATGAATGTTTTCCATGCAGAACCAGGACCGGCAGAAGTAGTTTCTTGATTGGTCTGACCATACCCTAGCCATTCATACCGTATTATCTCTAATATAAGCACAGTCTCCAATAATAGCACGTCTCCAATAATAGAACACCTTGGGGCGACATTCAAAAAATAAAGTGCTCAGTCTCCATTATAAGCACACTGTGTAAATTCGGAACAAAAAATGGAACAGTCTCCAATAAAGGAACGTCTCCATTAATAGCACGGGGCGGAGGTACATCGAAAAAATAAAGGACCGTGCTTATATTAGAGATAATACGGTACTTGTGTATGATATGGGGGTATACATGTATACTGGTATGCACCACCTCTCAGCAGTACACACACGTTGCTGTCTAAAATGTTGGTCCGGCCATGGCCTGGCCAACCGGACCGGTTCCGCCGAGCCTGAGAGAGTTTCTCTGATCCAGCTTGCTTGCCCTTACCCCGGCCCTGTGCTCGGCTCTGTGCTCTCCATGACAGGAGGCCGCTGAGCAACGTCAGAAGAGAGAACGACTCAACAAAATGCACTCGGTGCGTACAGAACGGTAAGTGGACCGAGCACTGCAGCACATGCAGGATGGGCAGAGACAGCCTTGTAAGAATGTGCAGCACATGCAGGATAGGCAGGGACAGCATTGTAAGAATGTGCAGCACATGCAGGATAGGCAGGGACAGCATTGTAAGAATGTGCAGCACATGCAGGATAGGCAGGGACAGCATTGTAAGAATGTGCTGCACATGCAGGATAGGCAGGGAAAGCATTGTAAGAATGTGCTGCACATGCAGGATGGGCAGGGACAGCATTGTAAGAATGTGCAGCACATGCAGGATAGGCAGGGGCAGCATTGTAAGAATGTGCAGCATATGTATGTCACCATGGGACTGGTGAAGATAAGAATATCCCGGCAGCCGCCGTAACATGCAGTGTAGCCTTATTGCGTGCATAGTATCATAATTATCGAATGACATACACATGATTGTACCTATTGAGTGGAATTACTTGGGTGCTGTGGAGCGAGGAAATAGAAATATCTTCAATGCAGCATGAGCACTGCCCACGCTTACATGAGCCCTACAGTACAGCCATGGTCTCGTGTAATGGAGGAGTGTTTCTGCATGCCCTGGTCTACACTGCTTATCTGTAGAGTGTCCGTTGCGGAGGAGTCGGCGGTGTCTGAGGTGCTCGCAATGGCGCCGGCAACCACACTGAGCGCACCACAACCACGGCGGGTAAGGGTGTGTGAGTACGAATGTCTTCTAACTGCAGGGTGTTTCTTTCTTTCTTTTTTATAAAGCCCTTGCTAAACCGCTTGCTGATATTAATCTTGAAGATGCAATCTTGCTCGCAACAGCACGTACGCTCCAGTGTGATGCAATACACAATGCCCTTGCAGGTAATCAGCACGAGCCAGGAGCACTGAGAAGTCGATCCAGCTGTACACTGTCCACTGTCTGCTACTGGAAGACGGAAGAGCCGGGCTGATCTGATAGAATTGGCATGAAGATGTGTGGACGGGACCAATGACCATTGACCTACTACACTGAGTACAGCATGTGCTATGCATTCAGCCTGCCGTCCTGTAATGCAGCTACTTTCCATCACATAGGGATGTGTGGATATACAAGTGCACCTCAGTGCTGGACCATGACACTCAATCAGGCAGCTTACTGAGTACATGCAAGTGAAGTTGAAGTAGTACAGTTCACAGCAACTACCGTATATTCTCTATTATAAGCACAGGTCTCCATTACTAGCACAGTCTCTAATACTAGCACACTGTGAGTACCTTTCGAAACATTATAAGCACAGTCTCTATTACTAGCACGGTCTTTGTGAAAATCAATGCTGCATGCATAATATCTAGCATGTATTTCTTCTTGCTCTGTATGGATGTATTGGTTGAAAAAATATAAGCACGGTCTCCAATATAAGCGCGGTCTCCAATAT
Source organism: Sycon ciliatum (assembly GCF_964019385.1). Taxonomy (NCBI): domain Eukaryota; kingdom Metazoa; phylum Porifera; class Calcarea; order Leucosolenida; family Sycettidae; genus Sycon; species Sycon ciliatum. The sequence goes on along the minus strand of NC_088650.1, from coordinate 30,742,567 downwards.
AAGCACGGGGTAGAGGGGTGTTGAAAAAATATAAGCACGGCGCTTATAATAGAGAATATACGGTATGTTGCTTTCCTGCGATGCCAGGGGCTTGATACGTTCCGGGCTCAACATGCGAGTGGATTCAATACACCCGCCCATGATGGCTGTGCTCTGTCGCTCTGTAAGTTCTCTCTGTCTGTATGTCTGTCTGTCTGTCTGTCTGTCTGTCTGTCTCTCTCTCTCTCTCTCTCTCTCTCTCTTTCTCTCTCTCTTTCTCTTTCTCTTTCTCTCTCTCTCCCTCTCTCTCTCTCCCTCTCTCTACTGAATGCAGCGGCACAGTGAGGATACCGTAAGAAACACGTCCGCAAACACCACGGCAGAGGCTCAGCCTAGCACCAGTGCCGTCCCCGGGGCCCCCGTTCTAGGCTCGAAAAGAGAGTCCACACAGAGTCTGCAGCTACCGGAGGCGGAAAGTCCAAGATCGGAGGATGCTTCGTCGGGGCAGTCATCACCACCAGTTAAATTCCCTGTGACACTTGCCCCGGCAGACCCCATATCTGGCTCTGGTATGTCTGACTCGCATCTGGCACCATCACCGGAGAAGTCTCGCAGCTACAAGCGGCGCTCAAAGGGTGCCGTGGAACCCATCATGGCCCCCCAGGTGCTCATGCCCATACCGCACCACCGAGTCAATGTAAGTCTCTTCTCCAGCCCCGTGGACACATCACTGCCCCGTGGTGACCCGTGCATGGTTGCAGCTAACCGGGGACTGCCACACGCCACCGCCGAGACCCGCTCAGAACTCGACCTGCATGGCTCGGCTCATCCACAGTTTGTGCCAGATGAGGCCGGGGGCTCTTTCGCACAGACCCAGGCTAACTCAAGCGCCAGCAAGGCTGGGAGAATACGACTGGAGCCGATAAGGACTAAGCGCAAACAACAGTCGTTCACTGCCGCCAATCAGAGCAATTCCGCACAAGCTCTCTTTACACCGCGGAGAGTGAGTCCGCCATCAACGAAGGGCCAGTGAACGAGTTGATGAGTGATATGGGTAGGGAGTACAGGCTGTATGTGGCGGTGTTTGGACAATGCCACATCTCTCCACGGGCTGTGTATGGTGTGCTGGGACAATGCTACATGGCACCACTCTCCATCGACTCCAACTCACTGCATACATGCACTACTGCACCGATGCTCTTTTCCCTGTCTGACGAACAGCCGATGGGGACCATGCTCAGCATGCAGTACTGTGCCTGTGTTTTGCGTGGACTGGCTGCGCCAAAACTCGGCGATAAAGCTGTATTGGAGGACCGCCGTCTCAGCTTTGAGTTGCCGTGACAATGCCGGCAGCGCTTACATCAACATTGGATTCACTACTGGCAGACGAACAGCTAACAATTCAACTTAACAACAGGACCCGATGACCCGATGACAATGACACCCTTGAGCTCAACTAGATGAATGGACCCCATGGCTATAATTATAACTTTAAATGTAGTATTTGAATCCGCTACGATAATAATTCTCTTGATTACCGGTATCCCTATTTCATTTTAATAACGCTCAGCTACATACACACTCCTGAGCATCCAGCAGAGTGGGAACTGAAAACAGCTCCATCGGCCACTCTCTTTGGACTGCACTGATTTATAAAACCATTGAATGATCGTCTGCTACACATCTCATGCAACTCATGCATGTGCTGAGAAAATCTCTTGACGTTTATTTGACACATACCGCACATGTTCAGGTTACAAGAAGAATCCATTGATACAGATTTGTGGATTACACAAGTTGACAGTGACAAATAAGCACTTGCGCATACGAAAAAAAGTTTAACCCCCCCCCCCCAAAATTTAAAGCATTTTGCCATAGGAACTCGAGCTGAAGGTGCCCGGTAGAGAGATGTGCCCGTATCTGAGGCAGCCGGATAAGAGAAGTTTGAGTGAACCAGCACTTATAATTATTAGAGAGGTTCCGCACTACGTAAAGTTGAGCAACTTTACGTTAGTGGGCGGGAAAAACCCGTGAATTCGCGAGTTTGCACTCCACTTACGGAAAGTTGTCTACGGAGAGTACGTAGATAGGGCTCTGATAACGTAGCTGGTCCGTAAGTGGATTGGGGTACAAATTTATGACTCTCTCCCCAGGTCGATCTGGTCATACACTGCCGTGTTCGGAGTTGCCAAGGGCAGCTACGTGATTTGAAAACTCCGTATGGCAGAACCCAGATGCACATGCAGTTTACGTAAGACTTTCCGTAGATCGACTACGTTTTTTACTAACGTAATTACGTTATGCGGACCCTCTCTATTATGTACATTAGCACACGACGTGTGTATATCAGCATCACAGTGAGTATCAGAGTGAGATGTGTGCATGCAACCAGTTCTGTGGCTTGACTCACTGCAAGGAGTTGCCCAGCTCAAGAATGATGTTAAACCCTCGTTTCCATTTTCTTTCCAAAGCATTTTTTCTAGTTTGTTGCATGACATGCTGCAATAAGTTGCACTTTTGTAGTCTCCGCTGTATGCCTGGCCTTACAAGGCCCTGAGCATAACCCTCTGTAGGATCATGTGCGCGATTCCGTACAAGACTCTTTCCAAGATCCAGTACACAGAGAGTCAGCTGGCTTGTGGCTGGCTTGTGACTGGTGACTGCCACACAGTGTCAAGGGAGAACCAACAGCGAAACACACTAGTCATTACGGGTAATTTAGATGTGGACTTGTCTGATTCTAGCCCAACGAACAGAATGCTAACACCGCCGTGAATTGTGAATCAACAATAACCTGCACTGGTCATTGCATTGTTGACTTGTTCGGATTAATGAAAAGCTGAAGCTGAAGATCGAGACAGTTGAAAGGAATTTTGGAGATAACAATAATGAACGAAGTGCCTGCAATTGAGTCGACGCACCCTTCGAAAGGCTGAAGATAAATTAGATAATACTAAATGTTGAGATAACTTGTTCCACTTGCTGGCTTAGAGCAGCCGGAAATAATTGATTATAGCAAGATAACGAGATAGGCGTTTAGACTGTGGAAGTCATAACCCAATAAATACTTGTAGGGTGCTTCAACTGCACCTACTGCTGCCGAGACGGAGAGAGAGGACACAAATACACACTTGAGTAGAAGCTTGTGAGCTTTGAGTAGAGGTACCAGCTTATAAGGATGACATGGTGTTTCAAACCGGTCTGATACCTAGGATGGATAAACCTCTGCTTGACGGCTGAATTTCACTGGGTTTCTACACCCCGCTCGTCGTTGGAGTTCTTGTGCAGCCGTGTTTTCTAGTATGCATCACAGGGGGGACAGGGACCCGCTCCATGCCATCATTCGGACTTGATGGACGGGTACAGAGGGTCGCAGCTATTTCCAGCTCTACCTGGGGGCTGCTGGATGTGCAAGGAGTCAGGTCGCTGGACGGCGCTACAGACGTGTTGCATTCGCCACACATTCCAGTACCCACATCAGGTGAAGCGCCAACATTGAAGCCGAGTCTACTGCTCAAATGCTGCGAAGATACCGGCTTTGTCTGTGTGGACTGGCAGTCGCAGGAGATCAGCACGCGATGAATTCAATATAAGTTGGGTACTATACCATACTCCCATGCTCGTGGTAGTCTGCTTATCAAGGCGGGCATGCACCCCTGAATTGCATCGTGCTCACACTGCACCACCAGTTACTGCCGTCGTTGACCAAGGAGTGCTGGACAGCCACGGGAACCAGGTCTTGCCGAAGCTGAGCAGGGTGTTGCGCTGCGGCGTGCGCACGCGTCCGTACACTTCGTTGTCGTCTGTCGCCGTCGCCGCTGAACCCTACACGTATGAGCGTGTGTGACAGGGCAGAACAAATGAATTAGTACGTGCACGCGCACAATGTACTGACGACCGTATTACAGTCAAACTTCTACAGGACAAACACCGCGTGGTGGAAAGAATTTGTTTCCATTAACAAGGAGTTATTTTTCTTCATAACCGAGAACTTCTTCTGCGGACTTTATACGCGATGAGAATGCCGCAGCTGGTCAATAGTTTTCTTGTTTGTCAAAAGTAAAAGTTTGTCATATCAGTGCTCTTCTTTTTGGAAACGTTCCATTGGGCATGTACTTGAAGTAGTACAGTCAAACCTGGTTAGGACGAACTTCAAGGGACTGAACAAATTTGTTTGTCTTATCGGGAGTTCTTCTTATCCAGATCTGACAAAAAATCGATATGCATATCAGATGGATTGTATTTACGTGAAGGTGCATGCTATGGTACATGGGAAGCATGTTATTCTTAGCATAAGCCAGAAACAGGTACATGTAAGTACAATGACAAAGTGCAATGAATCACGACTGTGTCGAAAGTTAGTTCGTACAACGCACTGATTATTTTGTTCAAAACACGCTTGAAAACAATTTGCACTGTACGTAAAGTAATGACCTCGACTATTGAAAAAAAGAAGAAAAAAGGCAGCCAGCGCACGCGCACGCTCGTGGACCGAAAGTTCGTACTACATGTACATGACCACACTGACTTTGTTCAAATCACACTTGAAAATAGTTCGTCTTCGCGAAAGTTCGCTGTACAGAAGTTCGTCTTAAACGAATAATTTTGACTAGAATTGATGCCTGGCCAACCATAGGATTGACCTTAGTTCTTACTAATGGAAAGTTCGCCTTATCAGTGTTCGTCCTAACGAGGTTTGACTGTAGTTGAAAATAGGTAGTGATGAGATACGCATGGTGGCCAGCGTGCGGCCATGGCTCACAACGAGAGTGAGTCTTTACTGAGATGACCACACGTTTGCGAGCAGCAAAGTGCACAAACAATTTCTACACATGCATACCCCCCCCCCCCCCCCCCCCCACACACACACGTCACACTTGCATGCACACTTGCATGCACACACACATACACGCACGCACGCACACACACACACACACACACACACACACACACACACACGCGCGCCACACTTGCATGCACACACACAGATGAAAAAACGCATCAGCTAGACCGTCTCACCTCTCCATTCATGTTCTCATCACTTTTGGCATTCTGCGCAGCAAGAGAGAAAGCCTGAGGAGCACAGAACACCAGATAAACACACGTATTAAAGATGGGTAAACAATGCCAGCTGCAATTACATGGTCAACAAATTTTAAAAAAAGGTTGAGTTGACATTGTAGCAAGAAGGACCCATGAGTGTGTATGATCCCCGGTAGCCTAATCCGTAGGGCACTGTCCCGCAAAGACAGGGGCGCTGGGTTCGAATCCCGCTCGTGGATCCTTCTTTTGCAACAACATGTACAGCTACACATGTGTATTGGCATGGTTTCATAAAGCAAGCTTACTTTTCGACAGGCAGCGTACGACTCCAATGCAGGCGCGCAGTCCTTCGTGACATTCACGACCTTAGGCAAGGGAGACACACATACACACACACACACAGACACATTGCATGAAAACTGAGCAAGAGTCAGCAATAGTACATGTGTACGTTGATCAGGCTTCCTACTGGCTTCAAAACACACACGCAATTCTCGTAAAATCCTCAGAATAGATGTTCCCTCAAACCTGTCTGTCCCTCCCAAACCAGTGAATAGATGTTCCCTCAAACCTGTCTGTCCCTCCCAAACCAGTGAATAGATGTTCCCTCAAACCTGTCTTTCCCTCCCAAACCAGTGAATAGATGTTCCCTCAAACCTGTCTTTCCCTCCCAAACCAGTGAATAGATGTTCCAGTGGTGATTATTCCCCTAATCCAAACTTCCCAGATTCAGGCACTCCCGTCAACTGGGCACCTTTCTTACCCATCGTGGCTTACAAAACCGGGCCTTTCGAGGGAAATGGCGCCACATATTATTGATAGGCGTAAAAAAAAAAAGTTGTGCATACAATAAGTATAATTATAATTAATTATGTTCTGAGTTGTGGGCAATTCTTAATTACGCCCCAGTACACACACGCATACTCGAACCACCAGCAGCACTACCATGCAACACAATCATACCTTGTCAAGGACAGCCTGTGCTCTCCGCCGAGCAAACGATGATGATAGGTGACAGCTGAGCTCTATGTGACACCTGGAGCGTGCACATAATATACACCCATGCACACATGCACGCACGCACACATGCACGTACACACACACACACGCAGACCATCAGAGGTGTACACATAATTGCTGTAGCGTGCAGACATAAATGCGATATCGGTACATGTACTGTACTGGGTGCGTGTATTACAGTCACGCTAAACAAAACATAGCTAAGTAAATAAAACAATGCCTGAGAAACACACACACACACGCCCCCCCCCCCCCCCCCCCCCACACACACACACACACGCCCCCCCCCCCCACACACACACAGAAAACCTTGTCGAGATTCCTACCTGGCATGAGCGAGACAAGCTACCGCCACCTCGTGTGTTCCTTGACAGCGTTGGCTGGTGATTGGTTGCAAGTCCAGTGCTGCAATCCGACTCAGTGGGGAACTCTCTGCCGGGGTCTTCTTACTGGCGGCGAGCTCACCATCGTTCTCAAGCTCCTTCTCCTCACTCTCCAGCACATGTTTAGGCTTGAGTAGCTGAATGATGGGTGCGGGTTCATAGCGCTGAACAAGCTCTTCGGCGTCTACCTGTGCATCGTCAGCGCAGCCAAACGTCTGCGACCACTGCTTCAGGACGGCGTCGTAATCAACGCGGTCCAGTCCGCGCAAGCAGCTGCAACTGGCGCAGTCGGTCGGCTGCGCGATGTGCGTGCCTTGAGCCTGCTCAGACTCCCCACCAGTGCTCTCTGAGCGTGGCGCTGGACACCGGCACGGGCCTAGATCAGCGGCTGAGGTGTACGCCGCGTAGAGCGCTAGCCACGAGTCGAACGTGATGTGATTGAGCCAGATGCAACGCTGCCGACAAAGCAGCTCGTCTGTACGTGATAATTGTCCCGGTGATATGAACGAGCAAACACACATACACACACACATAAACATGCATAAACACACGTGCACACACACACACACACACACACACACACACACACACACACACACACACACACACACATACACACATACACACACACACATACACACACACACACACACACACACACATGCGCGCACGCACGCACGCAAGCAGTGGACAGCATCAATATGAAAAAAAGCTGAGATACCACCTGCAGAAGAAGTGTGATGAATCAAAACCCATGTGCGGGCGAGTGACTTGAACCGATCATTCTCAGACTGGGCAAAGATGAAAGGTTTTAGCAGGGTTCTAGCCAGGTCCAAATAGTAGGGGGGGGGGGGGGGGGGGGGGGGATGGGAAACAGCTACCCCGTATCCCATTTTTTTCACTTTCCAATATTGTCTTGCCACGCTGAATGCAACGTATGGGGCGAATCCCCGACTTCGCCCGAGACAGATGTGCCTTTATGAAACATCTAATAGTGACTTTCGATAGCATTTTTTTTTAATTGCAAGGGAACACGAAAATCGGAAAATGAGTAGGGATCGCGGCGCCCCCTACTATTTGGCTAGAACCCTGGTTTTAGCAATAGCGACTTTGCAGCTTCATAACACAAAACAGACTTTTCAATTTCTAAAGCCCCCCCCCGGCATGCACACCCCCGGCATGCACATCTAATACTGGTAGCAATGCATGTACAGTCTGTGACCTTCACAATAGCCTGCCCATACCGTGAAGTCGTCCAGCACAGAAGAAGCAGTCAGCCACCAGCTGCCAAAGCGAGAGGTCATTAGGAGTTGCAACCAGCTAAATTAATGAGTGACGTAGCACCACACACACATAAACGCATGCACACACATACACACGCGCATGCACACACACACACACACACACACACACGCGCGCACGCACGCACGCACGCATACATATACACATGCGCAAATACACAGCGAAGTTACCAAGCAGTGTGAAAGACACCCAGTAAACTTATACACAATCGAAATAATTGTTACACTGTTGAGCTCGAAGTGTGGTACATACCGTAGTGACGCACATAAAGGCCCATGCACTTATGAGTGAGTTTTTGCGTTATTTGCTATTTTTTGCGGGTCGTTTCGTCTCACACATAGGCGCGTGCGCTTGAGTTGCTAGTGTACCGGTACCATGCATAATTATGCACATAGTGCAATGCCACAATGCGCATTGAACTATGTGAATATGGTGTTTTGTGGTGTCTGTTTGTCGCGGGATGGACTGCATTTAGGTTCACTTAAAAGCCCATGCGCTGAGGGTGCGCTTATGCCCGGGTATAGGCACATGTGCTTATATGCGTGTCACTACGGTAAATTCAAAAACTGTAGCGGAAGTGGACAAAACCATCAAAAGCGTCAGACCATCTTCATGACGAGCAATCGTTCATGTCCACTGTTTGGGAGCTACAAGATTGGTAAGTGGTGTGTGACGGCACACCATTTTCACCTCTATCAGTGGGGATCGAAACCAGTGGAGGAAGGGGATACTGGAGGCCCTACTATCGATCGAAGTTTTACTTTACATCGCAAAACCGAACCGATTGTTGTCTTCTTGTGCGACGTTGTGCTTTGAACGTTTTCCGTGATCTGTGAACCCTTTGCGTAGCTTTTACTTCTTGTCATGCTGGCTCAGCCGCTGTATTTTTAATTCTGTAGTTTGAAAGTCGTGATAGTGGTAGCGCCGGTAGCAGAAGAACGGTGGTACATAAAAAATAATCATGAATTTGGCGTTTTACAGCAGAGTAGGAGCTAGTGAGGTACAGTGTAGTAATGTCACGCCGCTAGTTCATTTCTTGTTTTTCCAAGAGTGGCCCTTGAGCCGGCTCTTGTGATGGAAACTATTAGAGGACGTATCGACGTGATTGGCTCAAAACGTCCCTTTGTCCCTTTTTGTGGAAATAGTGACGCCATATGCCACATCTATGGCATTTCCCCATCAAAATGTATGTGATTCGGAGTTACGGACATTTCAAAGTTACGGTCAGTGCCCGGTCCCGGACCGCTCGGATAAACGAGGTATGAGTGTACTTGCTGTGTTTTATTGATGCATACCTCCATCACCGTGTAAGCCCATCCGATGGCCCTTTTTTGTATCAGATCAGTCCTGAGCTTATCTGCATGATTCTACCGTCTTATTGTGTAAGTTTTGGTTTGGACTTTTGATTTGAACTTTTTTTGGTTTGCGTTTGAAAATCTTTATGTTACACCACTGACCAATGATATAGCGAGTGGCAGTGCAACGCTGGCATGCTCCAGACGCAGTGCACAGTGCACAATGGTCTCGGTGAAGTCACGCTGCAAGCTAGTCCGGTGCTCCGGCGTGCATCTATATCCGTTTGTTGTACATGCAGAGACAGACAGACAGACACAGATACGCAAAGACACACACACACACAGATGTAGACAGACATAGACAGACAGACATAGACAGACATAGACAGACACAGACAGACACAGACAGACACAGACAGACACAGACAGACACAGACAGACAGACAGACAGACAGACAGACAGACAGACACAGACAGACACAGACATAGTTATACAGTTGTACTTGTACTTGCTCACTGCCAAAACTGGTCACGTGAGTCTCCCCGGGAGAGGGGAGAGAGACTCAAAAGGAATCTTGGAATTCTGACTCAACTGACTATCAAACCGCCCAACGGTCGATATCCCCTGAAATCCCGAAACTCTGAGTGGACTTGGAAATGATCCCACTCATGGGATCATCTCACGTCAGCAAGGGGGCGAGGACAAGGTGCAAACACACACACACACACACACACACACACACACACACACACACACACATGTACATGTACGCATACACAACGTTCAAACAATACCCATACAGCGTGATAGGCATATCCGCAAGCACACACACACGCGTGCACACACACACACACACATACACACACACACATAAACACACATGTAGTAGAGTACACACACACAGCTGCCACTATGTAACTAACTTGTGTCCAGCCAAGGCACAGGACAGTGCAGCGTGATAGCTTTTCCGATGATAGAAGTAGTCTGTGCAGTATTTCAACTTCTCACATCCAGGCTCAAACGAAGGCTCGGTCGACTTGGGGACGGCGGCGGAGGCCAAGCTCGGTGTTGGTGAGTCGGGCAAGGGTTTTCCGTTCGGTCCCTTGATCAGATAAATACTGCTCATAAACCACTGTAAGCAGAACGAATACACAACACACGAATACAGGCAGAATGATGTCTGGTGACAGTGGCTGCAGCTTGCCACGCAATGTTCAATGCTACGATGCCATGCTGGGGTACATTGAACACCGGCCCGGGGCATGCTTGGACATGCAGGATGAGTGTTTCATTTACGGGCGGTACATTACAGATCGAGAAGCCCGTTTCGGAATAGTCGGCAGTCTGCATTCCAATTGTGCACCGGCATTTCGTTTATGGACTCTGGTGTACTTGTCAGAACAGTTGCCTACTCCTGTTTAGTTTCCAGATGCGGTGTCGATCTCATGATTATCACCATGGAAATGAAGTTGAGGAAGTGGGCAAACAGCAAATGTGAGTGGTATGAGACAGATGGACACTCCTATAATTATCAGTCGCTCCACCACTACACAATGAGCTTCAGTCATGGCCAACCCCTCCACTTGTTATCACCACCATTCCATCATGATTTGATATTATCAGACCCTCCGGACAGCCGTTTCGTGCAAACTGAGCTTATCAATGAAGGTACAGTCAAACCTCGCTTATCCGGTCCTCTTTTATCCGGATCCCTCGCCATCCGGAAGAAAATAGCTGGTTACATATTTGCAGCATACGTGATGCATCCAACATAAACGGTGTTCGGTTATCCGGTTCCCTCGCCTATCCGGATATTTTGTGGAAAACAGATGTGTGCGGTTAACCGAGGTCCGACTGTAGTAGATAATGAATGATTGAGGTCAATTAATGATCTTGTAGTTAGGTCAAAACTGGCGCTATTGCGCACTTTCTACATAGCAGTATGTCATCCCCTGGGAAGCTGAGGTGCTAAAGGTGATAACAGTTCTAGCAGAGGTGACAATACCACCGCCCATTGCTAGGGCATGGCATGCAGTGCTCGAAATGGTGTGGAAACTAGTGGAAACACAATCAACAGACAGTGACCGTGAGAGGTACTAGCAACTCACAGTAAAACCTGTGGCTAACGACCACCCCTTCGGGCCAGAGAAAGCGGTCTTTAGTGGCAGGTGGTCCTTAGTTAGAGGTTTGCACCGCACAACCATAATTATATGAATGTGAGACCGCCCGTGCCTGGCGAAGTGGTCTGCAGTACCAGGCTGGTCACTAGTCACGGTGGTCTTTAGTTACACTGTACTTCGCAACACACATACACATGAAAAGGAATATACGGTGCTGCTCAACAAAACCCAGTCGCGTCACTCAAGCACGTGCTGGGCGTTGCGCAGCCCTTTAAGACCTGCGAACATTGGGCTGCGAAATGGTGCAAGGCACAAGCTCGACTCGCGTGACCAGATTTCATTGAGCAGCACTGTAGTTTTACTGTTCATATGTATGCGCCATTTTCGTCTGTTCGTATGTACGTGTGGCGAAGTAACTCACGCTTACTTGAGAACGGGTTTATTCACAACACCAATAGCGTGAAACCAAGAAGTAAGAAGCAAAGCAAAAAGACAACCCAAATTTGGAAATAAGTAGAAAACCCCAATTCGGGAATAAGGCCACACCAAGTTTTTTCATTGTTTCTCGTCACCGCGCGCGTACCTTTCTTGAGGATAGGACCAAAAAAAAAAATCTCGCGTCCCGGTAAACACGCATAAAAAGGCGTTGTAAAAGTACGCGCGGCGTCAAATCTGGAGTGCAGTGCTAGTGCACGAACCGAAGGACGACTTTTGCACCGTGTATGTACGCATACCGGTAGTTCAAGTACCACACCACCACACGACCTGGTCGTCTTCTTTGCTACACACAGTTCCGGTACAAGTCAAGACAGTGCATGACAGTGCACCGTTTTGGACTGACAGTGTTCCGGGCATCGGTAAACTTGCGGCATTGCGGACTACAAGCACTGTGAAGTTGCCGTGATTCCTTGAGTTCGATTTTAGGTCATAAATTGGGCCTTTGTAGTGTAAATAGCAGTTTTTGTTTTTCAAACCCTATTTTGTTTTTTTTCCGCCCGCCCGCGTTCCTTTTGAGATTTTCAGGTGACGAGAAACAATGAAATAACTTGGTGTGGCCTAAGTAGAAAACTCAATTGAAATGTAACTTACGTATTAAAGATTGAACACAAAAGCTTGACAAGAAATCATTACCTCACGCCTAATAGTAGTACCTCTCACAGTCTCTGTCTGTTGATTGCGTTTCCACACCATTTCCAGCACTGCATGCCATGCCCTAGCAATGCACGTTGGTTTTGTCACCTCTGCTAGAACTGTTATCAACTTTAGCACCTCAGCTTCCCAGGGGATGCCACACTTCTATGCAGAAAGTGCTCAATAGCGCCAGTTTTTGCCCAGTACAAGACACAGTCATTCACCTCAATAATTCATGATCTACTACTTCCGCTGATGAGCTCTGCTGGAATGAAACAGCCGTGTTGATGGTCTGACAATATCAAATCTCGGCGCAATGGTGGGGACGCGCAAGTGGAGTGCATTGGCCAAGAGGGGTGAGTCACTGATGTATTATGCAATTGCCATGTTTGTGGCTAATTTCTCTTAGATTAGTCCACTGATCTCTCCCTGTAATACCCGTCTGAAGACAACAGTGCCATTCGTGTATGTAATTATGGTAGCAGTCTCCTCCCCCCCCCCCCCCCCCCCCACACACACACACACAACCCCACTACAGACGCATGCATGCATGCATGCGCGTGTAGGCTCAACAAATGAGGACACGCTACGTGGTGTGAGTTTCAAAGCCCTACGTGCACATGTAATGCTTGTGATCATGAACGAGAGTACGAGTACTGCCTGGCGCCGAAGAACACAGTACAGGATAACGAACAGGCTAGAGTTCCGCCGAGCCTAGCATACCGATATATACGCGGTGAACCCACGGTGACCCCACTGCGCATAGCCAGTAGTACTGTAGTACGTGGAAATAAGAACAGCCCAGGCTACGAGGCTGACTCCCAGTTCTTTGGCACTCAACAGTACTGTACATCTACATGTTGCTTTTGCAGGTGACGCACAATACTCAATAGTAGTAGTCTTCGACATACATGTATCGCACAACTGACCCATATTTTCATTATTATTTGGGGCTGACTTCATTTCATTTCAGTTCATTTTGATTTGATTGACTTTCAAATCAACGTGCAGGTGCTACCTAGTTATGGGTCACTGTCACACATGTAGTAAAATGAAACAAGTAATTATCGGATTCATTGACAATACAAAATTTTAAAGAAATCACATCAAAGATGATTTACCAGCTTCTCGCAATATCGTGCTACATACGGCTGCAACGTAATTTTCTTTTCCCGGCCGGTTGACTCCTCGAACATCGAATCATCAAATTCCATGATTGAATGACTACAATGATTATGTAACTAACTGATTTGTACAAAACTACTTGACAAGAGCCTCTGAAACTGATGCATACAAAATCACTCCGGAACTAGTAACTGCATGCTTCGTCTCGATCGCGATTTTTGATCATGCATGTGCCTTTTCAGAAACACAAAATCGGCCAAGTGACGTCATCATACTACACCTGGTCACGTGCATGTAATGACAACGCTCGCTAGTAGTACCAGGGAGTCGTAAAATACGACTCCCTGGTAGTACTGTAAAAGCAGAAATTTTCGGTGGTGTTTTATTTTCGGTAACTTCGGTGCCGACAAGTTTTACCGAAAATAAAACGCACCGAAATTTTCGGTACAACCGATACTGTATACATGTAGTACTAGTACACTTACCTGGAGAACGGGTTTTACCGAAAATTTCCCTCTACCGAACCGCCGATTTTGGCGAATACCGAAAATATTACACAACCGAAAATTTCTGCTTTTACAGTACATGTATTTGGCCAAAAGACTGTAGCCAGTGTAGGCTGTGTAGCAGCCCGGATCATCCTCACAGCAGAGATCTCCTTCCTCTGACTCAGTCTGAGCTGATCCACATCTCGGAACTCGCCATGATTGAAGTCGAGTTCCTCATGATTCACGAAAGTTAGTATTAATAGTAAGAATGATGCCCAACAATACATAATACATCCCTTTGTGCAACTGCTACTGCTAGTGCAATGTGTTTTTCTTGTCGAAATCTTTCGAAATCTTTCTGTTTCAGTTTTATACTGATCTAATACGTAACGTCGTTGGGATCAGGTTACAAGTCAAGATAAGCACAGCTCGACATCCTGCTCCAAAGACCGGCCGGTCGGACTTGCAACTGCAAGAAGGTATCGGTGACATAATTATTAATTTTGTGTGTGTGTGTGTGTGTGTGTGTGTGTGTGCCCGTGTGCGTGCTCGTGTGTGTGCCCGTGCACGCGCGTGTGTGTTTGTGTGTGCGCGCACGCATGTGTGTTTGCGCACACATGCGTATGTTTCACTGGAATCTTGTTCACTACCGTATACCGCTGCTAAAAAAAAGGTTCAAGTAGAACTCTGATGCATCAAGGGTAGGGTACCCCGTAAGGAGACCATAGGTCTGTGGGGACTGCCCTAGAGAAATATGAATAAATACTATACTGTACTATTACTATTATGTAAGCGACCCTTAGCCCTTGGCGGATAATTCTCGAAAAGGTGGCAGATTCTGCTGGAAAAGCAGTGAAATTGGCAGAACCATACAAACCTTATGGCGGGCAATTCCTCGAATTCTGCTCCATTCAAAGTTCTTTATCCAAATACCAAATATGCATGAAACTTACCAGAAAAGTACCGAATTCTGCCAATTTTTCTGCCAGCATTATCCGCCAAGGCCTGATAAGCGTACCCACATTTTTTTTTTTTTTTTTTTTTTTTTTACTGAATACCACAGTACCATCAGATGCTGCACAGCGGGGGCGGTGGCATATTGGATGGAAGTGGGGGCGGGGCAAAAGTAACTCCTCCGACCAAAGGTCTCGGAATCATTGTTACTCCTGTGCGCCGATACATAGGAGAAAAGAAACATGTGCATCCAAGAGGGGAGCACTGGCTTTGCAAACGATAATGGGGAGAATTTGAGATTGGGATAGGACAAAACAATAGTAAAAGCAGTGCACCGTAGGAAGATGGAGTGAACTGATAATCGGGTTTTAAGGCTGAGCGAAGGGGATCAAAGAGGGGTAGAAGGGAGCTGGAGTGCGGTCAGTATAATTAGCAGTGGCGTAGCCAGGGGGGGTGCTTTGGGTGCCCAAGCACCCCCCTCAAAAATTTCAGGTACCATTTTCGTACTGCTGTGGATCTACGCCCGCCCGCGATCGAGGAGTACTCGACGTCGACAAGATCGACGCCACACGACGCTGCGCTGCACGACGGGGCCCGGCCAACTGTACTATTACCGTACTAGTAGCGCATGCAGGTTGCACTTGAGACTGCATGCATGCACTTGAGACTGCATGCATGGCTGCACAATGCACATGCAGTCATGTTCTCGCCGGTGACAGGCGCAGTACGAGTTCGTAGTGCTAAAATTATAATTTTTTAGTACAATGTAGTACTACCGGTACTGTAATTTGAACTAGTACTACCGTGGTAGTTGTGTGTAGATCTTTGCCTTTGAATGTGAGTTTGGTCGTTTTCGGATGCACTGCGCATTGTACAACTACCGGTATAGACTCGCACTTTGTGTAGCTAGACTTGGTAGAAGTGAAAGAGAAGTGTCAACGTCGTTTTGTGATCCGCAAGTCGAATGGATTCTTATGAAAATGTCGATCTTGAAGTATTTCAGTCGAGGGAAGTCGAAGAGACCAGATACCAGTAGCAGCAGTGCCAGTGCCATTTCCGAATCTGACGAATCTAATTGCGAAATTGTCGAAGTCGAAGACTCGGAAGAGCCGCAGTTGTCGCCCTTGGCTGTGCCAGTAGCAGTCGTCCGAAATGACATCGGTACCTTCATGGAGGACATTGCGAAGGGTGCACCGCTCGACGACGACGTGATGTTTGCCCTGCTAAAGGACCATGTCCAACCGGATAGTTCGTTTGTTTTCCCGAAGAATGGTGGCCGGTCTTTTCAGCCCCGCTGGCTCGATGTATACAAGCCATGGCTGGTGTTTAGCCCTTCGCTTTCCGGCGGAGTCTGCGTTCCATGCTGTCTATTTGCAAATGCATTCCGAGGATCGTCGCTCGGTGTTTTGGCAAGACGTCCCTTGACGAACTTTCGGAAAGCACTGGCGCTCCTGGATGAGCATATGGGGAAAGCCTACCACCAGGACGCTGTGGTAAGAGCTGACGGCTTCCTCAGTGTCATGGAGGGGAAAACGAAGGACATAGCACAGCTGACCAATGATGGACTCGCGGCTAGGGTAGCTGCGAATCGCGCCAAGTTGGAGGCGATAATCAAAATCCTGATCTTGTGCGGCAGACAAAATATTCCTCTGCGAGGTCACAGAGACGCCAGCACAAACAAGGAGGCCGCGGATTCCGCAAACTGTGGAAATTTCTGGGCTTTGATTGACTTCAGAGTGGAGGCTGGTGACAAGATCCTAGCTGGTCATATTGCTTCTGCCCCAGCCAATGCAACGTACACGTCAGGAGATATCCAGAACCAACTGATCGACATCATTGGTGACCAGATTGCCCAGAGGATTGTTGATCGGGTCAAGGATGCTGGATGGTTCACGGTCATCGCTGATGAGGTGACAGATGTGGCAAACAAGGAGCAACTCAGCTTGGTGTTACGGTACGTGGACCTATCGACAAAGGTGGTTCGAGAGGATTTTGTCGTGTTCGTTGAGTGTGCAGCAGGAGTTACCGGAGAGGCCCTCGCTAAGCTGATCACGGATACCATCACCAGTCTTGGCCTTGACCTTGGCAAGCTCCGTGGACAGAGCTATGACGGAGCAGGCAACATGGCAGGAGCCAGGAAAGGTGCCGCTGCCCGTATCACAGAGAAGTACCCCCGAGCTTTGTACCTGCACTGTGCCTCGCACTGCCTGAACTTGGTGGTCGTCTCGTCTCTGCAAGATCGTTTGGTGCAGAATATGATGGGCGTCGTCACCCGAGTAGCAGTTTTCTTCGACTCCCATCCGAAACGCCAGAAAGCGCTCGAGGCCGCTTTGAATGATGCAGACGAGGAACCTGATACATCCAAGGTAAAGGATCTCTGCAGGACACGGTGGGTGCAGCGACTTGATGCACTGGAATCCTTCCTGGCCCTTCACCCCATGCTTGTGGTCTGCTTCAATGCAATCCTGGATGAAGGTCCCCAGGCGTGGTCAAGAGATTCCATTACGGATGCGAATGGTTTGCTGACGGCTATCACCAACACCGACTTTATCGCAGCCTTAGTTATTGTCAACAAGTGCCTTCATTACGTGCGTGGCATCACCTCCAGTCTCCAAGCAGAAGCCAAGGACTTGATTGCAGCAATGCACGATGTGAGTTCCGTCACAGCCACACTGGCAGAAGTCCGAAGAAATGTGGACAAGTACCATGGTGAGTGGTTTGAAGTGGTGAAGTCCGTATGTGAGGCAGTGCACGTTACGCCATCACTTCCTAGGCTGTGTGGTCGCCAGACCCAACGGAACAACGTTCAGGCCGATACGCCCGTCCAGTACTACCGACGTGCCCTGACAGTGCCCATTCTGGACCACATGGTGTCGGAGATAGAGGCCAGGTTCACGCCGCACCACTCGACCGCACTCCAGGGCTTCTGTGCCATCCCAGCACTGCTGCTAAAGATGTCCATGGACGCTGCGAAGTCCCAAGTACAGGAGCTGGTGAAGCTGTATGACGACGACTTTGTGTCTGGCCGTAGTATGGAGGCTGAGCTCCACTGCTGGCGCGTGAAGTGGGTGAAGGCAAAGGCAGAGCACGGTGAAGCTAGCTTGCCGACCTCGGTATCAGCAGCGCTACCCCACGCTTCCCAGTTGTTTCCGAACATCCGCTGCCTTCTGCAACTTCTTGCAACCTTGCCAGTGACGTCTTGCTCGTCCGAACGGTCCTTCAGCGCCCTGAAACTGGTCAAGGACCGGCAGAGATCAGTGATGAAGAACTCCCGGCTGACTGGCCTCACCTTGCTGCAGGTTCATCATGACATTCCAGTTGACGTGGGTGCGGTCATCGATGAGTTTGCTCGCCGCCATCCACGACGAATGCAGCTGGTGAATGTATTGCACAGTGAATGATGCAGCGTACTGTGGTACATCTCACTCTGGCACATCTGGACTGTAAATACAAATCTCATGAGGCGGATTGAACATGAGCACTCGTCGGCAGACATACGTAACCTCTAATACCTGTATAATAAGATTTCCCCTGTATTATAAAATTTTCCTATCCTGGCTGGTATAATGTGCAGCAGTGTCCTGGTGATTACATGTATTCAATCGTGGATTGAACGAACTTCAACAATTGTCTGTATTATATTCTGGGTCTAACCACACCCTGTCAATCTCTTATCATCCAACTTCTGTAGCAAAGTACTGTGCGTTTCATACGATTATCTGACTTTTTATTGAATCATTGGTGGAATGGAAAATAATGAAATAGATGCAAAAATGAAGGATTTGGCAGTCAATATCGAAAAATTTTCCGGGGGAGGGCCCCCGGACCCCCCCCATTTTTCGCGCCCTTCGGGCGCTAGGCCCACACTTCCAGTGAGCACCCCCCTCAGCCACAATCCTGGCTACGCCCCTGATTAGGCTGGTGTGTTGGCAGAGATCATAGCCTGTCTGTGGCCCACTCCCACTTGCTGCGCCGCAAGTGGTCGTTGACGTTTTTCTTGAACGTGTGCATGCCTCTGCGAGAAGGGGGAGACTGCAGAAGGGTAGGTGGGAGCTGATTCCACGTTTCGATGAGGGAGTGGGGAAATGAGCGGAGCGTGTTGTTTCGTGCCTGAGGGGGAAGGATACTGGTGAGTTGCGATGGATGATGTGTTGCAGATCTGGTTGTCGCTCGAGTAGGCATGCGGTGTTGCGGTGCGGCTGCTGATGGTGGCAGAATGGCTTTCACCATTTCCGGACCCTCCACAAAGTGCAGCTTGTACAGAAAGCAGAGCCCTGCTACGGTACGGCGAATGTCGAGGCTCGGGAGGTATGCTCCATCTCCAATTATGTGCAGGGCACGGCGCTGGATGGCAGTGAGGCATAGCATGTGGCCAGGGCAGCAGGGAAAGAGTACTTCTCTCTCTATCTGCGGTAACCGATTATCCACTATAGTCTATAGTATACGGGGTTTCACCGTAACCGTGACACTGAGATCCTGTACGTACGGAGACATCAGTCACGTAAAATGCCGTGCAGTCGAGTGTCTTTCCAGCCCATGTGCTTTCTTGAGTTTCTTTTCTTGAAATAATATTAATTGCTCAGCGCCGGGCTCATGGCTGCAAACATTTGCTTACCGTGATGATTCGACCTGCATTATAGTGTATTGTGTTCTTCCAACACTACAGTCATGATGTGGACTTAGTTACCAGGTCACGCATGACTGTACACATACTAAAACATAGTAACATACACACACTCCCTGCACTGATCAGAGCCTGGGATCATTCACTCTGTCTCTGATTCAGTACAGTTGGAATCAGACGGCGATACGTCTCGTTTTCACATACATGTACATGTTGTATGATGTACATATTGTACATGTGTAGCGTTGGCACGCTAGTAACTCACACAGCTGCAGCGTGAATCACTTTCAATGTATTGGTCACGCGTGTTACACCGCACCCGTACCCCGCACTTGCAACTCTGTACCGTGCTTGCAGATCCATGACATGCATAGTAACTAGTCTCACTGCGTTCAATGTTTCATATTGACCTTAGAAATACTGCTGCACTTTCAACCGCCTCTTTTACGCCCATTGCCCACACTGTTATTCAGCTCCTTCTTCTGCATAGAATCAAATGGCATTCCTTGTGCAATGACTGTAGCCCACACAACATACTTTGACCTTTCTTCTTCTCTCTGCTGAGCCTTTGCCGTGACCATTGCTATTGCAGCACGTATGCTGTCTGCCTATAAAAGCTGCTGTTCACAATTCTCTATACGCCAGTTAGAAACTACAGTTAGAAAGGCCAGTTAGAGATACCAGTTAGAACCTTCAATAATGTCAGTTTAGAGTTAGAGTCAGAGTTAACGTTTACAATGTAGTCTTCCGTTTAGTTCAGTAATAATTTTAAAGCAGTGTGTTCACTGAGACCCGTCTGCATTTGCCTCAGAGAGAGACTGCGGCCCGTTACAGAATTGGTGCCAGCGGTGGGATTCGTTACAGAAATGGTGGCAGCGGTGGGATTCGTTACAGAAATGGTGGCAGCGGTGGTTCGATTTTATAATTGCTAGATTCGAACCCACCTAGTATCTGTATTGCATTGATGGCAGCGGCGCTACAGAATTGATGGCAGTGGTAAATTGTTTTATTGGTGTAACCGGTACCAGCATGGCCCAACCTGATGCGCCGGTCGCCGCTACTCCTTCGCCCGCCACGTCTCCCCCAAGCCCGAAATGATGACGGACAGCGTCTCTACCGATCAAGCTCCATGTCCAATGTAAGCTAATTCCCGATATGGCATTTTCTTTCCTGTCTTCCTTCAGTCTTCCTGTTCTCTTCAGTCTTCCTTTATGCGAGTGCGTGAATCCAGTTTAGTTAGGTAGGCGTCCGATCATGGTGAGCCACGGTCTATCTAGCTAACCCGGGACGATGTGTGTGACAATGCCCCTTATAATGCATTCAGTTCGGTTTTTGAACTGCGATTGTGCTGGCAGGTTGTGCCAGGGTTGGGCAGCAAGAGTGCTGTGGTTTTCAAGTCCCATTTGGAGGACGGTTCTTTCCCCTTTTTACCCCGTGAGATCGTGTAAACCTGGTGTGCTGCTACTTTATGATTTTATCAGTTCATTTCTTCTGTCTACTCCAAACGTTATCATTTCCGATATTATTTTGCCATATTCCGGTTGACGCTGTACCAGTATGATGCGCTATCTCCTATAATGTTCAATGATTATGTTCGCACCACCTCTTAGTCCTATGATCTGCGGCTGCGCTCCAGCGAGTACTTCAATGTCAGTTGTCCTCATTGCGTCTGGATATCAACCGAGGCTGTTCACAAATACATACCTGTATATGCAAGTAATCCATTCTGCCTATCTTCTTCCGTCGAGGTTATTCCGACGCGACCATGCATGCCGCCAGTGTCTTCTAATCTCAGTCGATTGTCGGAGTCTGGCTATCAACTAATGTTACTCGCCCAGTCTAGTCTGCGCATCTTCATGATCTTCTATCAGTGTTCGTCACTTCGTGTTCTGCTACTCGGACTCTAATCACGAGGACGTGATTCTGTTTAAAGAAGGAAGGTGTAGCGTTGGCACGCTAGTAACTCACACAGCTGCAGCGTGAATCACTTTCAATGTATTGGTCACGCGTGTTACACCGCACCCGTACCCCGCACTTGCAACTCTGTACCGTGCTTGCAGATCCATGACATGCATAGTAACTAGTCTCACTGCGTTCAATGTTTCATATTGACCTTAGAAATACTGCTGCACTTTCAACCGCCTCTTTTACGCCCATTGCCCACACTGTTATTCAGCTCCTTCTTCTGCATAGAATCAAATGGCATTCCTTGTGCAATGACTGTAGCCCACACAACATACTTTGACCTTTCTTCTTCTCTCTGCTGAGCCTTTGCCGTGACCATTGCTATTGCAGCACGTATGCTGTCTGCCTATAAAAGCTGCTGTTCACAATTCTCTATACGCCAGTTAGAAACTACAGTTAGAAAGGCCAGTTAGAGATACCAGTTAGAACCTTCAATAATGTCAGTTTAGAGTTAGAGTCAGAGTTAACGTTTACAATGTAGTCTTCCGTTTAGTTCAGTAATAATTTTAAAGCAGTGTGTTCACTGAGACCCGTCTGCATTTGCCTCAGAGAGAGACTGCGGCCCGTTACAGAATTGGTGCCAGCGGTGGGATTCGTTACACATGTACCTGTACATGTACAGAGTACATATTGCATATTGGTGTGCCCAACTCACCATAACATAAATCTCGCACGTGCCGCAAAAAATGACCAGGGAAAGCCGAAAACCATTTTCTTTCTCTGCTGTGGATTGTGCTGAAAGCTCTGAAAGTCCATCAAAATAACTGTTATGTACATGTACATGTATGACATAGTATGTATTGTTAGTGGCTGGCTGTCATTGTTGTAGCACAACTGATTCGTAGCATGATCTGTGCTGGTGAGGTTTACAAGTAACAGTTACTGATGACGGAGCCCCTCTCAAATACTCTACATAATAATTCCATTCCTGGCACATGCCTGTAGCTGTACATATTGTACAATCCTGCTCAATGAAATCCAGTCGCCTGCCTCAAGTAGATCTACACGCCGGGCGTTGCGCAGCCCTAGACCTTTGAACACTGGGCTGCGAAATGGTGCAAGGTTCAAACTTGAGTGACGCGACTGGATTTCATTGCCGGGCAGCACTGTACATGTTCAACTGTACATGTAGCTGCATGTCTGCAACCACTGAACCAGGGAGTAGTGCACGGGGCCTAGGGAGTAGTACAAGTCACATGATCGTACTACTCCCTGTCTGCAACAGTACATGGTATAACAGCAACAGACACTATTTTCAAAAACTCTCCCCAGTGCCCATGTTTGGTAAGGTTTCAATTGGCAACTGCTCTCACCGTCCTGTCATATATTAATGACATAACGTCAACTGGTCCAGCCCATGGCATGTGACAGTCTACCTGGTCTCTACATGTACAATGATGTACAATCATGTACTTTCTGTGCCAGTTACCACCACTCATCATCACTGCTCTAGACTATAGTATAGAGTGTGCTGACAGTATGTACTGTTCGGTAAAGCATGAATTTTAGGTGCATCAAAATTTCGGTGCCATGGACCTGCCAGGTTTCAGGTCGCGGCAATGTAGAATTAGGTGACAGGCTTTCCCTTCACATACAGTCAGTGCATACTCTAGTGCCTTTTAATAAGTGTACATGTACATGTAGGTGTAATTTAAATTTAGGTTCCTGTCGTCTCTACTGGAACTTCTCTACCGGAATCACCGAAATAATTAAAAAGTTACACCGAAAATAACATGTTTTACGGTATGTCCCAGACTGGCTTGCTCCTTCATGCAGTACGAGTACAGGAGTGGAGTAGACCTACTGCCTACTGGCTATTGTAGGTACTGGCACTGCCTAGCTGCCTGCCCCAGTTGATGATGTTGGTGATGATGGGCATGGTTGCACTGCATCGAACACTGCCGCTGCCGGATCATGGTTGTAGTGTACGGAGGTGAACGTATACCAAGATGAGTGTGTTCAGTGTACATGGTGTATGTCCAGTACTGTGTTAGTGAGTATCGATAACTGTACTGTATATAGCGGCATGCATCAATGCATCACGTGCGGGGTATCACGTGTGACAGCTGACATGTCGGACTCGAAGTAGCCCGTACTGCACAGTAGGCGCTATTTTCAAGGCGTTGCTTTGCATCCGAGATCTCGATTGGAGATATTGTAGCCTTGTAAGTTAGTTTAGGCTGAGCAGATTTGAAAACTGTGACCTGTCGATACGGCTACTCCATCCACTGATCCAGTCCACAGATTTTACCTGTTGTTTGTGCACTGCACCAGCATAGCACTCGTACTCGCGTGCAGACTTTTAAGCACCGCCGCTTCACGTTCACCATGCATGTTCGACTGTCTTACACTAGTCTTTACTACAATTTTACTACGTCTTTACAGTGTCATCTGGTCATGTCAGTGCAAAACTCAAGGTAGCATGCAGTGGCCTTGACTAGATCAGTAGACTCTACTACAC
The DNA here is from genome assembly GCF_964019385.1 of Sycon ciliatum. NCBI lineage: Eukaryota > Metazoa > Porifera > Calcarea > Leucosolenida > Sycettidae > Sycon > Sycon ciliatum. The sequence continues at coordinate 30,718,676 of NC_088650.1, read as the reverse complement.
GACATGTCGACAGGTTCATGCACGTATCAACAGACAGACAGTGCATGCTTCGTAGACTGCAGGTGCGGCTAGATCTACGAGAACGGGCATCTCGATCGGTCAAGAGCTCAAGCCCGAGTCAAGGCCAGCGAAGGGTAGGTGCGGCTCAACACAACAGGTAAGGACAACGACGAGTTTATGCACAAGTGCACCGCATCTACAACGCCAGTGTACCAGGTGTACACTACTACGCTACTCCACTGGCACTACTACAGTCAGTACAAGTTCGCTGTCGCTGATTGAGCTTGCTTCACTTGCCCGTTTTGCTCGTAATAGTAGTTTGCTTGTTGGCCATCTCTCGCCATCGTGCTTTGTAGACTTTAGTAGTTTAGTGCTTGCTCCACACCACACCGACACTATGCCGAATGTCGACAATGAGGCTCTGTCCGCAGCCTACCAAGCCGTTCGTGACGATTCTAACGACACCACCTGGTACGTGCGTTGCGATAGCCAACTAAATTATGTAGCTGGCTAACGGTGATTTCGTGTCTGGCTTTTGCCATATCAGGATTTATGGAATTCCTCTGTTTTGTTGTGTTGTTGCGCCGGTGAGATGGCAATGTGTAATTTCGGGGTTACTAGCATACCTGTTCCGAGTCTTTTCTGTGATTTCTATAATTGCTTGGGTTGCAATGGCAGCACTCCGCGTGCAGCTGGGCACAATTGTGTCGACGAGCGATAAAGGATTGCAGAGTACCACAGCGCTCCTGTTTATCGTTCAGTTTTTTGTTGTTGCTGGACCTTCAGTGAACGACCCTGTGATAGTCGGATCATAGGCCCAGCACGCACATAGATCTACTGACGATAAGCAACCAGTAATAATAATATAACTGTTTACCTGTGGCTGTTCCCCAGCTTTCCCGTCTACATGCATGGGTGTGAACAAACTCGGAATAATCTGAGTGATGACGATGTGCGAACGAAAGGTGCGAGCAGAGTGATTGGCTTCACCACTGCAGTGTGGACTATACTAGTCGATTGTTGAGGGAATGCTCCGATGCTTCACAAGGTCGTTTTACTCAATCTCCGTGCGCGTGTGTGCTTTTTGTTGCCTCTGCTAAACTGCAGGGCTGCGTTCGGTTACGAAGGACCTGACATCGTTCAGCTGGCGACAGGACCGGACTACGAAGACTTTCTGAGTCTTTGTGCAGGTAGGGAATCAGTGCCTGCTGATAATGCATGCAGCGCACGAAGAATGTTTTTCTTGCTTGCACGTGGTGTTCGTTCAGGCTTCGGCGGTGTGAAGCAAGAATTTACAGCCGCTGAGCACTATTTCGGTATTTGCGGAAATCCAGAGAGGAAACTGGTGAGGTGCGGTGTTTGACATGCGCCAGTGCTGCACAGCTCCAGACATAATGCCTGGGATCGAATTAGGTGCAACGCCGCGCTGTTTCAGTGTTTGTCAGCTGCGCTTGCCGTCGGAAACTTCAAAGATATGTGCGCCGCGTGCAGCCTTTGGAGGGCGCTCTCCGAGGGCGCGCTGTTAGCTTGCAGGGGGCATGAGTCGTGCTAGTGTAGCGTTAGTCGTTAGTGTGGTCCACACGACAGTTCTGAGACTTCTGACTGATCTATCTGTTGCCTAGCTCAGCTCAGCTCAGACTTTTCTCCACCTCCCTGAAATGTTCATGCTTTCCGGGAGTAGGCTGCATGACCAGAATTCAAGACATGTGCAATGTGCTTGGTAGACTAGATATCCTCCTGTCCAGTGTCCACTACTCATGCATGTGGACTGTCTGTGGAGTGAGAGCTCAACGAAGACGGCACTGTTCTTAGAGAGCAGGTGGATGCGTATGTCCACTTTTCGGGTGAGGAAACCACGATCTGTTGAAACAACGCCCACAGACCAAGAGGGGTGCTCTTGATGTGAGGTGATTTCCTTCCGGCGTAATTAGTTGTAAATGTTTGCAATCGTTTTGGGCCTATGCTCGGCGGGCACAAGGGTGTGTCCCGAATGCGAGATTTGCGGTGGACGGTTTATAGGGTTGGGAATGCAGGCTGTGCGCGCTTGACTGTGTGTGGATCAGTCCTGAAGCTGCTGCGGCACATACTGGAACGCCTGCTGCACGTGTGTTGCTGTGACAGCTGCTTCACTATGCAAAGCCACCAGGAAATGTGCTTTGGAGGCAAGTGGTAACTCCGAACACAGTTGCGGCATCCCAGTCCCTGCTAGTGTTGTGCACGAGTGCTGTATTGTGCTAGGCGCTGCGGGCTGGCGAAAAAGCAGACAAATTGAGGAACAATGCAATGCTACAGTTGCCTTGTCCAACGGGCGATTTGTGTGGTCGATTCATCCCGGTGCCCTGGAAGAAGATAATTTTTTTAATGATGCGATAGAAATGTCTGGCAAAGTGGCATGGGTTGTTTTCAAGTGACATTTGGGTCTGCCGCCATAGGGGTAATAAGGACTGCACATCATCTACGCGTGGGAGTGCTAGTGCTGTGCATATGTACAGTGATTACACGTGAATCATGGGCCAATCAGTGATGACGTGTGCCACAACTTGGCACAAGTGTATGTGTGTTATGTGGGGGGTGTATCCTCCTGTCCTGCTGTGTTCTGTTATGGGCCTAACACTACAGTTAGCAACACTGGCATGCCAAAGCCAACAAAGGCAAAGGGAAAGGCCAGTGGCAGTGGTTGCATATCTGGCAAGGTGACGAGGCTGACCATGCCTTGGGCTAGAGTGTCCCTGAACAGGACTGGCTGTTTTAGCCGGAAGTAACAGTGATATGGAATGTGTTCTCAGTAAAAACCCTCCAACCTAGATAATATGATCTGCTCATCAACACACCATGCAACTCATAGCAGCCTCATGCTTTGCAGTAAACAGCTTCACACCAGCGGTTTGTTTCTGCTGACGGTGTGTCCGGCTATTTTGCATGATGCTTTTCTGCCAGTTCTGGTAGCCCTGCGCATAACATAACACCAGTGAGCACAAAATCATTGAGTACTACCTGAGCATACAGAGTCTTACAAGTAAGTAGTAATGGTCAGTACAGCATAACGTTACAGAGTACTGAACAACAATCATGCAGAGTAATACCAGCTACACTTACTGTAGACACAGTCCAGCTGATGACTTCCCTGGATTACCCAGTGCCAGAGGCGGAGGATGCATTCCTTCTGGCTAGACAAGGGCACAGGCATCGACAAACGGCATCACACATGTCAAAGCCTGTGTGACAGCTCCTGATGAACACGATATTTTTAGTAGGGCCACTTATAGTAGGGCCACTTATCCACCGTTACACCAGCTGTTTGTAGAGGGAGCATTCAGTCGTTGCTGCCTTTCTTCATGTATGGATACTGCAGGGGACTATTGGCTTTCAACGGTCACGTTTAGACCTAGACTAGAGCATTGGCAGATGCTACCCCTACTGCCCATCCATCATTAATAATAATAATATGAACAGGTCGCATATTGCCCGCATAAACAAATCATACGGGGTCATGCATCTGTCAATGATCGTTAACCAAGTAAGTAAAATGAGTTGCTTGTTGGTGGCACATTCAGAGCCGGGCTCCATCAGTATTATGATAGTGATCCTTGCAACACTGATTACTGTAGACAGTTGTGCGGTTTGGACATTCAGCTCATCCCGTCCTTTATCCTGAGGAATAGTTATGTGCCTGTTGCTGGGTTTAGCACATGACTATTGTAGTGTCCCTGGTGAAAGTGTGTATGGGGGGGGGGGGGGGTGTCATCCAACTCAAGTAAACTGACAGTGAGTTTTGTTGGACTGGCGGCTGTGCTCAACGTGTTTCATGAAAAAGTTAGTTGTCATTATCATGGGTACGCAGTGCACTACGCGTACTGGTATACTGGTGGTAGTGATATTGGTATTGTATTTTTATTATTTTACTTGGGTATTCCAAACAGACCCTCTAACAAAGTCTTCTTACAGGGTGCCCAAGTCAAGATGAATGAATGTGTTAAGTTCCTGACGAAATGAATTGGGGATATGATTAGTGCGAAGGGGTTCAATGGGGGGAAGCCCATTATGCATTAAAGCGGTCAGCACCAAGGAATGAAATAGATTTGTATCCAGCTTGAGATTGGTGTGCCGAATGTGACCTGTTCTTAGTGCAATTGAATTGGAATTGTGCCCACTTGGGAGGTTAAAGTGGATGTGTCGTCCGGGTAATCACACATGACCATTTCATTGTCAATGATGACTGTTTCTGTTGTCATAGCTGCACTTGATCCTGCATTGGAAAACAACTGTGCCAGTGGTGTCTTTCCACAACTGGCATTGGATGATCATTTTCATTCCATCAAGTAAACCCGTACTTCACTAGTCTGTGAAGTATTAAGTGTAGCAGCAGCTGGTACAGGAACTACTTTCCAGTCAACTAACCTTGAGAAGAGAGAGAGAGAGAGAGAGAGAGAGAGAGAGAGAGAGAGAGAGAGAGAGAGAGAGAGAGAGAGAGAGAGGGGGGGGGGAGAGGGGGAGAGGGAGAGAGGGGGTGGGGGGAGGGGGAGGGAGGGAGATAGCCAGAGAGACAGAGAGAACATGTATTTTAATTTGCTGAATGTGCTCGTTTACCGTAGCAATCTCTGCCTGGGATCCAACAATTAACAATTGTACGGGCGGCTGGTGTTGTTGTGTGTTCCCGCGTTGGTTGCAGATAGCGAGCGTGTATATGGATATATTCGCATCACCACCGGTGACGAGATGTCCAAGCGCTCCAAGTTTGTATTTATCACGTGGATAGGAGACTCCGTTTCGCCACTGAAGAAGGCCAGAGTGAGCACTGACAAGGCGTTCGTCAAACAAATCATTACAGTAAGTAGAGGTTAGACGCGGGTGGAGAGCCAAAGATTAATTTGCTTCAGAAGAAATGAGTACCAGGGAACTACAAGTTACGCTATAATGTCCACTAGCACCACCATTTACTTTACAGTCGGCTCGTGCGATGACATTGCACAACACTGACAACTGTACGGACGTTCTACACCTACAAGCTGGCAATCAGTGACATCTTGGATACGCACTCCAACAGCCTTCCAGCTTGGAAGGTTCTAAGTTAGAAATAGCACAGGAGGGGAAGGTGAGCGCAACCCAGACAAGCACGAGCTGAAAGTCTCAGCTGTGAAGGACGTTGGCGGATTTACATGTACATGTATGTACGTGTTCGCTTAGCTTCCCCTCCAATTAATCGGCTTCGAATCATGGTTTTAGACCCACGCAAGTTGTGTAGTATGTTGCTATGTGTCCTTGGATTGTGGTTTGACCGTTTGTCTGATGGCCTTTTGCCAGTATCGTCTTCAACATACTTGTACATCCGCAAAGGGCAGACTTCAACGCTTCTACGAATAAAGAAACTGAAGGCTTTGATCATCAATGCCCGGGACCTCCAAAAGTGCTATCACAAGACAAGTATGCATGAAATCGGGTCTAAAGAATACACTCCATACACGTATATCCTGATGGCTACATGGGCTGATTAATTATTTGGTTCACCGGGTTTTTTTACTCGTGTCTCTTTTTCCAGAACTTTGCAAAGGAGGTGCTGGCATCGTCGCATGCAGAAATCACCATCGCTGAGCTCGAGGAAGTAGTGCGTAAGGCCGGCGGCGCCAATTACGGAACAGGAAGATAGGCGCGCAAATCGCTGACGGCGCGGCGTTTTAGCCCGGGGTCAAGGTATTATTTTATGCCGGGCATGAGCGGGCCCTGTGTAAAGACCCAAGGTCATATAATATTATTATTCTTGTATGTTTTTTTTCGTTTTTCTCCTCCGTTTCATCTACCCTTGATATATGGTTCCTTGCAACGGGATCCTTCCGGTCCTTTCCGGCAGTAGAACGTGGCTACGGAATGCGGTGTGCCTAGCTTTTAAAACCTAATATTGCAGCAGATTGCTGTTGCTATGGCTACGGTTGCCTTGGTGAACATTGCGCCGTAGCCATTCTAGCCTATTTATAGGTTTCCTTTATCTCGTCTAGCTCTTGGTTTTGTTCTCCATCCCGTGTAGCCGACTGCATGTGATCATGCAGGAGCTAGAGTACTCCCGTGTACGCGCATGGAGCACTGAGCTCGGGCTGCAGTGTGTAGTGATCAGCAGACCTGTTTGTGCTCCATAGCATCTTTTCTACTTGCACGGCAGCCTGGTCAGCAGCATACCTCGTGGCACGCACACAGTGCCGGCACGTCCGCTTGTGTGTGTGTTTTCCTGTTCACTATCGTTCTGCTAGTCATCACATTATGTGTATTTATTTTTTCTCCTTCGCCGAAAGGCCTATTTATCTCCAGCCGACCGCTGAAGACCCTAAGAAAAAAAAGCGAATGCGTTTGACATATGTGGAGATTATGCATGGAGGACTGGCAGGGTGCACAGGCTGTGCATGCGGGGAGTGACTGCGGTGGATGTAGAGGTGCAGAAACTGCAGGTAACACCTTTGAGTTGCGTTGAGTTGCGTTTTGAGATTGGCCATCACGGCAGCACTACTGAGTCTGTCTGTGTGTTTGGTCATGGTGCATCAGCAGCGGTGCTGAGAAGGGTTACAAAGTGCGCTGCGCCATCATCTTCATCATTGCACGCACGCACACACTCTCTCCCTATACACAGCACGAGGTACGGGTGGACACACAGGAGGTTGCATGACAGGTTGTTCCACACTGCTATAATTAGGTATTGTTCTACATTTAAAAAATTTGTACATGTCGAACAGTGAGGATAATTTTATTCCTAGCCCAAAGGGGTCTTTACTCTTTATGTAATTGAAAGAAATCACTAAAAAATACGCTACAGATATGGCCACGGCCGGGATAGTAAAGAATGTGAAAAGCAAGTAAGTCTTAGTGACCGGTTGCAAGGGAAAATAAAAGCAGCACTCAGCACCCCAGCAAAATAGAAGAGTGCATACATTTTGTTTTGGAGCTGTGAGATAACAATCATAGGAGTATTCAGCAAGATAGAAGTGAGGCCCAATGGTGTGTTCAGGAGTGACGCAGCAATATAGAACGATGGATGGATAAATAAATAGAGAGCGGGAGGAGACAGAGAGAGAGACAGAGAGAGAATGACTAGCAGATGGGTAGACACACAGAGGATGGCAAGTTAACATAGTAAAGTCAGCAGATGATTGTTATCTTCATTGGATGTGGGAAAAAGGGGATCAGAGAATCTCATGCAGACATACATGATCATACAAACTCTTCGAAACCCTGCATCTTGGATACACATTATGTTGAGCATCTGTGTCCAACCCAGTGAACAGCGTTGAGGAGGCCAGTCGGAAACTAACTGTGCTTACACACTAGCACGGCAGTGCCAGTGGTAGCTAAGCAGTGCTGGCCACAGCGCTAGCAGGATGAGAACATAGTTACCACCGTCGATAATATTTATTAGCACATGAGATTACTAAATCCGATTCAAGAGAAATATTGGCACAGACCGCGACAGATGCAATCACCTCACTAGAATGGACTTTCCAGCAGGCGTCCAAAGCCTCTCCCGGCGGTAGCCATATCGCTAAGTTCCACTACTGGAGAGTCCGACGAACCCGTGCCCGTTGCAGCGAGATTGTTTGGCGTTCCGCCGGCAAACGGCGAGGCGGTGGTCAGGGAGGTGAGGGACTCACATGACGCACTGCGCTGTATGCGACCACCGCCTAGCTTGCTCTGGCGAGTCACCGAGTAGCACTGTATGTACAGGTGGATAACATGGAGAATACAACACACATCATGCACACACACACATCATGCACACACACACATCATGCACACACACAGCATGCACACACACACACACACACACACACAGCACAGCACACATACACACAGCACACACACACACAGCGCGGTTATGGAAAATCACTGGCAGGCGGTGATATTTCCAAGCGCACCAGGTCACAAAACCCCGCAGCCATGTTCATGTATGATTATTGATTATGTAAGTACTACCATAGTAAGGCACATCCACTGAACTGTTATACATGCATGGTATACCAGACTGTCCAACCGTCCTGCATTGGACCAAAACATGTGTACTGTATACGTTTACATGGGACACAATTGCCTTTGTGTACAATATACTGCGGGTGTCCTGCTTTGGAATGGTGGCAAGGTTGGACAGACTGGTATAGTGCAATTTGTACACACAAAAAGCAAAGCCTGCATCATCACACAATGGACTGTTGAGGCATGGTATTATATCAACACAAGCAACTGTAACATTGTTACATCATAATCACGTCCTACCTGTGTGTGTCTGAGAGACGCTGGCGTGTTGAATGCTCGGAACGCATGGTATTCCTCGGCATGGACAGATCTGGATTGCCCGGACACACACCCAGAACACCAGACACACATACACACGCGGAGATATAAACATGATTGCATTATTGTTCGTGCATTCCCGGCTAAGTACGTTACTGGGCAATGCCGTGGTTACGGGCGCCCCTTGAACTACTTACTTGTACAAGTAAAGGTTGGGGAAACTACAAACACTATTGCGTGCAGTTTGGAAGAATGGGCAAGGATAGTTGGCAGGTGATTCAATTCACAGTGAACTGCTCTAGATGATGAACTTACGAGACAAGTTGACGTGCAGATGGCGTGTTGAATACCTGTACAATGCACCAGATACACAACAGAGAGAAGAGAAAGACACTAAATGAGACGCTGTATTCATCGACTGTTTATACCAATTGCATTGCAGATACATACCCCCCCCCTCTCTCTCTCTCTCTCTCTTTGAGCTTCAAAGCTGCAGAACACAGGCAGATTTGCTTCTCCTCTCTGTCTGTCTCCCAATCTCTCTGTCTGTCTCCCAATCTCTCTGTCTGTCTCCCAATCTCTCTTCTCTCTCTCTCTCTCTCTCTCTCTCTCTCTCTCTCTCTCTCTCTCTCTCTCTCTCTCTCTCTCTCTCTCTCTCTCTCTCTCTCTCTCTCTCTCTCACGCACACACACACACACACACACACACACACACACTAGTACACTGCCACAAGCGCATTCCTGGGCAGTCAACTTCGCATAGTCAAATGAATTCTCGTCACAATGCTTACACTTTTCTTGTGCATGGAGAACTGTGCCGTTGGGACGGCGTCACGATTCGTGTTGTGTATACGCAGCGGAGTACGAGGGTAGGGCGACCGCGTTCTGGATGACGCATCCGTGCAGGCGACGGCGGTCATCGCCACCGCTGCTGGTGCTGCACCGCCGTTAGCGAACACTGGGCTAGCGGTGCGTGATTGCGGCGTGCGTGTGGGCGATGGCGAATGCGATGGTGCGCGTGTCGATCGGCGTAGGCGACGCTGTTGCTGTGGAGTGACTGTGACAGGAAAGAAAAGTTAAAAGTAAAGAACAGTTCTAAGGACCCGCTAGAGTGTAAGCCAATCTGCTCAGGGAGAAGTACATGCCCAGTAGTACATGCGCAGTAGTGCATGCCCAGTAGTAGTACATGCACAGTAGAGGTGTAGTACTGCATACCACCAAGAGTGAAAGTCACCAGGTCGGCACCTATGACATCAGGGGATGGCCCACGCCTGGTAAAAAACATGCACAGTAGTACTGTGCATGCACAGTAGTACATGCACAGTAGGACATGCACAGTAGGACATGCACAGTAGGACATGCACAGTAGGACATGCACAGTAGGACATGCACAGTAGGACATGCACAGTAGTACAATCATGCACAGTAGTACATGCGCAGTAGTAGGACATGCATAGTAGTGCGAAGTTCGGAGTGTGGAGTGACTGCAACAACAGTTCCAAGGAAAGAAAAAACTAAGACGTTGCGCCATCGGGCGGGAATCAGTGAAGAAAGCGTCTGCTCCAAACGTCGGAGCTCGCGGTGCTCTAGACGCAATCGTGAGTCAATCAAGTGTCAAGTCAGTCGGCAGGAAGCGCGAGCGCCGACGTTTGGAGCAGACACTTTCTTCACTAGGGACAGAAACACAAGCCAGCCTGCTCAGTGCAAATTACATGAACAGTAGTGTTAAGTCCAAGTTGCCTTGGATTTGGACCAAGAGTTCTGGAAACACCGTACACCGTACAGAATAAGGAACAAAATATTTTAGCAATCCAGAAATGATCCCCGAAAAGTACAGTATTATTATGCATGCACATACACGTAATGTGTCTCACCTCGTGTTCCGCGCGACAGCCTTGTTTTCTGGCGTGTGCTCTTGCACGGCGGCAGGTTTTCATCCTCCGCCACCGCCGTCGCCGCCTGTCCAGTACCACTTGGACTGCCGTAGTGTGCATCAGTACAGAACGAAATCGAGGTGCCTCGGCCGCTGGTGTTCACTGATGCTGGCACGGCAGCAGATCGCTGACCGCCACTAGCGACACCATCAACACAATCATCGCCATTGTCGTTGTCCTCGTCTTCGTCGTCGGAGAGCTCTGTGCGACGTCGCTTGCCCGTGCACGGGCTCTGTACGGGCTGCTGTGACGATGGGTACGTGCAGTTTGCGGCGTCCGTACTGAACACGTCACCAAGCGAATCCACAGACTGCATGTTCTGCATGCTTTTGATGCCGATGGCAGCGCCGTGCGATGGGTACCTGCCGTGCGGGGATGCCGCTGCACTGCCATCGTACACCAACGGAGAGAGTGGCGCATGCTGAGACTTGGAGCGGAGAGCACTCCTCTGCAGGGAGTGGTCGTTGGTGGCAAGCCGCGACGCTAAGCGCGGCGATCGGCGTTTGTCCAGTGCCAGCGGGGATGCCGGCCGCAGCTCTGCACACATTCCAACGCCGGACGCGGTGCTAGCCGAGAGCGTAGGCGATGCGTGCGACGGACTACCGACGCTGCAGATAGGCTGCAGTGGTGGCATTGCCGGTGCAGTGCGGCGTTGTGCCAGCGTGCTGCTACGCTCGGGCTTCGGTGGCCCCTGGCGACCAGATTGGCGCGTCGATTTGGTTTTCGCCGGCTCTTGAGCCTCCTCCTGATCCGCTTCTTCGGACTCCGGAGATCCGCTGTCGTGGTCGTCTGCGGCAAAGTTCTGGAATGACATTCGACACCCCGACGCCTGAGGACCTGCACCGGCGTAGGCTTGACGGCGAATGGACGGCGATCGGATGTCATCTCCATCACCACAGTTACCACGTGACACACGCACGTTGGGAGACTTGAGTGCAGCGTTCGGCACCGATCTAGACTGGAGTAGGGGTGACATGTTGATATCGGCAGCTTCTAAGATTGGGGAGCAGACCATGTCACCCGGTGATACCATTAGTGGATGGGCTTGCACAGCCTGGACAAACAAGATAGATAGGCCGTGCGAAAAACAAGGTTCAAGGTGCTTTGACAACACACAGCCCCGGGAACAGAGTAAACACTACTGAACAGAGGACAAGTTTTGGCCATTTGCATTCAATCTACTAAAGCACATACAGTACATGAGGTGCAGTCTCAACTAACTACTTCAGTGCACGCACCCAGATGGATACGAGTTCTGAAATTCTCATTCGCTGGTTGTGGGTGGTATGCTGCATTTGGACACGGATCTTTGGAACACGTTGATGTGTGTGCGTGTGTGTGTGTGTGTGTGTGTGTGTGTGTGTGTGTGTTTGTGTTAGGGCATGTGTGTGTGTGTGTATGTATGTGTGTGTGTGTACGTGTGCATGCATGTGTGTGCACGTGCATAAAAATCATCAGCAACACACGGGTCTGGTCTACGACTACAGTTCCACTGCATCATTAGCTGCGGGGCCCCGGATCAGCTGAGTATAAAGACTCAGCAGTGCTACTGTGCCAGGCAGCGTACCCGTAGCATATCCGGGGTCATGGTGGTCGCCTCAAACGGCTCGTCGTCGGTACCGGCCGGGCAGAAGCTGAGCTGCGGGTTGGTGGTGGTGGAGTTGGGTCGTCGCCAGCGTATGCTGCCCACTTGCTGCGCGGCCTTGGTGGCCGAGAACGGGGCAGAGAGCACGCCGACAATCTTGTGCAGCAAGCCAGTGCCAGTGCCGCTGCTGTTGCTACTCTGCGTGGAGCTGGCCAATGTTAAAGGTGTGTGACCTGCCGTCGTACGACCTAGGAGATTAGAAACGAAAGAAAAACATTTGCACTGTAAACCTCCACTTGGTCACGAGGGAAGTTATCTAAGCAACATTCAGTATTGTTGGGAATCGTAGAACGAACAGGCAAGGATTTCACCCAGCACAGACTACGTGCATTGTAACAGTATGCACGCGGTGACACAACTCAACATAGACACGAGGTACATGAGCAATAAGAACGGCCGAGGCTACGGCGCTGAAACCACGTTCTTCGGGACCAGACAGAACTGCACTAGTAGCAGCTTGTCAGGGACATCCCTCAGTTTGCACTACAGCTGGCTTCCCTACACTATGCAGTGCAAGAATAGTTTACTACAAAAGATGTTCACTATAGACTATAGTCTTTACTGTCAATAGAGGTTTCGTGATGACATCATCCAATTAGTGAAGTGTTCTGCACGGAGCTGTGAGCCCGTGGCATCACAAAACTACAAACATCCTCAATGATGTCATTCGTACGACCTCTGCACAGTGTACTATAGTCTGTTTCAAAAAGATTAGCAATCAGCTTTTGGTCTTAAAAAGTAGGAGGATAAGGGAAAATTGGACAACGAAGTACATAACAGGGCTGGTTAGGGCACGGCAAATTGTTCTGTGAAGGTTTTGGAACAATTGGACCAGCCGTTAAAGGGGAAGTTAAGGCAAAAATTAAAATTTCACCGGTTGTAGTCTTCGGGGTGCTGAGTCGAATGGTCGTGGTCCGAGGAAGCTGAGACGCTCCCTTCCTACTTGAATCCCAATCGAACTCGCGCACTTCCACCGAAACTGGGTGACTGCGCCCTACTAGATGGGGATTTGTATGCAAAATGTCACTAAAAGCGCCATTTCGTTCTTATAAAAGCACGGATGACCGCGATTGGCCCATATGTTGTAGTCTTTTGGACGCCGAGTCGACTGGTTTTGGTCCGAAAAGGCTGCGATGCAGCGTTCCTCCTTTATTCCCAATCGAACATGATTGAACAAGCGGTCACGTGCTCCTGGGTGCCCAAATCACCTGGTCACCACGCCAGCAGGCGACAACTTTCACACCAAGGTTCAACTCGAGTGACAGGACTGCACCCAAAAAAGGTCAAACAGGCTAGTAAGTTGTACCCTGCAGGCACGGTGACCAGGTGACTAGCGTACGCAGGAGCACGTGACCGCTTGTTCAACCATGTTCGATTGGGAATAAAGGAGGAACGCTGCATCGCAGCCTTTTAGGACCAAAACCAGTCAACTCAGCGTCCAAAAGACTACAACATATGGGCCAATCGCGGTCATCCGTCCTTTTATAAGAACGAAACGGCGCTTTTAGTGACATTTTGCATACAAATCCCCATCTAGTAGGGCGCAGTCACCCAGTTTCGGTGGAAGTGCGCGAGTTCGATTGGGATTCAAGTAGGAAGGGAGCGTCTCAGCTTCCTCGGACCACGACCATTCGACTCAGCACCCCGAAGACTACAACTGGTGAAATTTTAATTTTTGCCTTAACTTCCCCTTTAAGGAGTTAGAATTTCGGCCAGGTTTCCGGCCTTTTCCCATGGTTTACAATTTGCCCTGGAAGCCAGTATCGATTTTTTTATCAAAACCCACGATTTATCTTTTCCTTTTTGGCCTTGTGGTTATGGATGCTGTCTGCTGACCATGAAGTTGTGAATTCAAATCCTAACCTATCTGCAACTCAAACTTTTTTTCATTGTTTTTTGGTGATCAAGCAGACTTGTTGTTCACGGTTGTTGTTGTTGGAGCTCCCGCTTCCTCCCGAACTGACTGACACTTGACTGGCTCACGCCATGTGAACACACCCACAACACTAAAACGGTGTGTGTGTGAATACGGAAGTCATTGCGCTGTAGCTACGTGTTGAATACACCGGCACATCGATCCGGCGATCGATTTCTTTTTGAGAATTATTTTAGTATTTCAAGATCGCCAATTTATTTGAATTTAGAAGTCAACGCCGTCTTCTATCAGCTTCCACAGGCGTCTGCTTTTCTCAAAATGTTGTCGAAGTCATATGGATAGCTTCGCCAAGTCATGGCCTTGGGAATGAGTCTGTGTCGATGTCGTTTTCGTCACATGGTGAGAGTAAATTGCATCGCAGCTCAAAGAAACTATTTGGTCACAAAACATATTGGACCCATGCCGCTCGTCAGCCTCGGCATTTACTACACTAACAACTTTCGACATTTCCTCTCTGAGTCCATAATCGATACGAGGAAGAACTCGTTTGTTGTGAACCAGACGTACACGACTGTACCGACATTACACACACGCGCGTCGCGACCTGAGTGAGTTGTCATTTTTCATGCTTTCGCGCGGAATATTTCTTCGAGTTCACAGTGAGTTTTTCCAGGCAGCGCTCGAGCACTCATACGGCAAGACGGCAAACTCCCCGGGCGATCACCAGGATTGCTAATCTTTTTGAAACTGACTGTAGTGTGCAGTAGGACGTACCAGTACTACAAGTTGTAGTACATTATGTCGAGCAGTACAAGTCACTATACTGACCTGAGGATGAAGTGGAACAGATACGCTTTTTAGCCGGACGCATGTCACTACTCCTGACACCAGCAGCGGCACCGTTGCTGCTGCTGCTGCTGCTGTTGGATACTGCTGCAGCAGGTGTGTCACGGTCATCGTGTGAGTGTGATGTACAGGCACGCTTGGCACCGGCACGAGTTGTACGACGAGCGCTGCTGCCAGTGGCTGAAGGCAATACCGGACATGATCAACACACACACACACAAACACACGCACAGTGACACACACGTACGCACGCACACAACAACTCTGTTTCACCACAGCACGCACAGAGCAAACCGCCGTCAACCTACCAAGATGATGCTACAGTATGAACTAGGTCACTGGTTGGTTATGTCCCATGCAATATATCTTCACGTCAGTGGTGTGTGCACTGCGGGTCATGTACTGTAAAACCTGGCAAGGCAACCACTCTGATAAGGCAACCACTCTGATAAGGCAACCACTCTGATAAGGCAACCACTCTGATAAGGCAACAACCTGCCCAAGAGGACCGCTACAACCAGAACCAAGGGGTGTCATTTCCAGTCAAATGACCCTGGATAAGAAGGCCACCTGTACACGGGGACCACATTTTGAAGGTCCCTTGCGCGGTCGGCGTAGGCCCCGGTCACACCGAAACAAGCCACTTTGGGCTTGTTATCGCTGGCGCTCAGCTGGCTTGCGTGATCCCTGTGACGCGCCGCGGTCACACCAGACCTTGAGTGCAAAGCTTGAATGGCTTGTTTTTCTTACCCGCCAAATTTTGAATATCTCGAAACACACCATTGTTTGCAAGAAACTGGAGAGCAGAACGTTCGCGATCTAAAACTGTACTTGTTCTAGTGTTCAGTTTTGATGAAGAAGCAAAGGAAGCCCGGATTCTGAATTGCGAAGTCGTGCTCTTTTTATTTGTTCGGTGTGCAAGGACGCGATGGTTCGGGTGGTGTTTCCTGATGTCGAGCTTTCTGCCCCGCCGGTTGGCGTTATTGAACTCAGTTGCAATCCACTCTCTTCTTCGTACCCGGCTTTCTTCATGAATTCGGTCGTGAGTGTGGTGCCTTGTCTTGGCCTCAAACCACAGCTCCAACAATCTACGCAGCAGTCTAGAGGCACACCGGCAGAAATCCATGGTCGTCGGACAAAATCCAAATCAAACTGAATACAGTGTAGTTGGGGCAGCGACTCACGGTCAAAACCAAAGGCACAGGGGTAGCACGGTTCCACGGACACAAGAAAGAACATCAATATCAGTTCATCATGTCAACTAGCTACATGGTGTGCTCCGGAGCTCCAAGCGCACTCAAATTATTTTTTTGATATTATTTCGGCTTTCAGCCGCTTGTACAAGCTGTGGCTGAAACAAGCCGGAAAAAACGGCTGAGAGTCAGCCACGGCTGAAAGTCGCTTGTAGGACATTTTTCAGCCATTTCCATGGTAATAGTGACGTAAACAAGCGCTTGTTTCGGCTGAACGGCTGAATCGAGCTCGGTGTGACCGCGGCCTAAGGCAGGTTTCACTGTATGATGTGAAAACCCCCTGCTGTATTCTCAGTGCAGTGCTTACCATGCTTGGATTTCGCTGCTTCAAGTCGCTGCTTTCTGTCCATGTCAGCCTGCTGTTGCTGACGATCAGCCAGGAGGTTCTGCAGAGCGCCGAGCTCCCACTGGTGCACCTCAAACGACCAGATGGCGTCGATCAGGACACTCGGCTTCACACTGCAAGAGAGATACAGCACGGTGAGAGACAGGCCGGCATGTACGCGCGCACACACACACGCACGCGTGCGTGCACACGTCCACACACACACGTCCACACACGCACACAAGCTGCTTAGCATGCCTCTAAGGGCAGTAAAACGTGTCTACTTTACTGTTACAAATAAGGACAAAGGACCGGGCTAGCGCATGCATAGTCCTCAAATTGTATTTTCTGCACAATTATCATCTTATAAAGCGTGCCTAAATTCATAGATCTACTACTCCCAGTTCATATACATGTAGGAACAAAGAGGCGGCAAGTTGCCCAAATACGCGTGCATAAGGCAGAGCATTTATGGCCAGCGACATCACCTGGACAACCAATGCAATTGTTCTGTGCTGTACTTCCATGGCAACTACTACCCCAGTAATCCAGTAACACAGAAACAGTAAGTGCCTTTCTAGCACTGGAGAACAAGCAACTGTGGCCCAGAGTCAACAAGCAAACCTCTCACGGGACAGCCAACGCTTACATGTCATATGGGAGGTGCTGGAGAAGTCGAATCATGGTACTGATATCATTCGTAGCCAGTAGTTGGTCTGGATATCGAAAAAGAAGGAAGAAAAAAGAGAAGACAGGCAAATTTAAAGCAGGTCCATTCTGATGTCAACGACGGCTTCGGATCCCCACATCTGAACATCTGACAAGCGTGTGCTGTGGATCCGATTCACGTAGTAACTGGAAAAAGGGAGACATTGGGCATGCGGGATGTTGACGTGAACAACTGTACCGTGGACACACAGTACAATGAAAATTGAGTCAAACCACACCGTTGCACATGGTACATGTCACTTAGTGCGCTCTGCCAGTGCAACAACGGCGTGTGTGCACTCTACTGTATCTGCATAGCCGCACAACACACGTGTACACACACACACACACACACACACACACACACACACACACACACACACACACATGTGCGTACACACGCACACATATGCACACATATGCACATACACACACACGCTTACCCGAGAGCAGACGCATAATGGCCAACGCCACTCTGCAGATGGCGGTGATGCCCTCCAGCAGCATCAAGTCCCAGATAGCAAGGACAGTCTCCCAGCAAGGTAGCAATGTAAACAGTGTCATGAACCATGGAGTCAAGTAGAGCAACGGGTACACATTGTGTTGATCCTGAGCAACACAACAACAGAGTCAAGAACAAGAGAGATCACAATACTTGTTATACCACGGCACTGTACAGTCTACTCGCAGTAAGTCACACACTCGCGACAAGTCACGCACTCGCGATAAGTCCCACAGTTTTGTTCCCAAGACGGAGCACGTGACTTATTGAGAGTAGGCTGTAACAAATCACGCAAAGGCAGCCACTTTAATACCGAATAAATTTAGTGATGTGTAAGATAATAGCGAATATTTCTGCTTGTTAAGTCATTGTCAGGTATACAGTCATGCTATATGAATGACACCAACGCATATATTTCGAATTGAGTGGCAAACCGGTGATGCAATGATGACATAATGACATCGTCTCTATATTGGCCAAGCAATCTGGGAAGGGGGGGGGGGGGGGGGTGAGAGTTGCTCCAAGCCTGCAGTACTGTACATCTTCATTCAGACAGCCATGCTTACCAAGTGCTCGCTCAGCTCTGGCAGATGGTGATGCAGGAGTTCTTTGAAGATGTTGGCATACAGATGCATCCTGGACAGGACAACAAATTCAAAATGTCACCCAAATTCACGTGACCTAGGTATCACAATCACCATCAGAAAAAAGGACCCAGAGCATCGAAAATGATAAACCATCAAAAATCAGTGTGCAAGAATGGAGTCGGGTGGA
>NC_088650.1:30660549-30698049 GCF_964019385.1 Sycon ciliatum | reverse complement strand
ACATGTACGCACACACTCGCACAGACTACCTTGAAATCAAACGTGCTGTTCGTTCTGAGCACATCCGACGCCAGGAGCTTTCTCCAGACAGCACCGCGGTGCATGCGAGGAACGCCTTGTCGCAGACGACTTGCAATCTAAGACCATCGGTACACAAACACACACAGACACATGCACACACACACACACACACACACACACACACACACACACATGTGCACGTACAATTGTATCAGCTGAAGCACGACCAAGTTGTAATACGAATTGTGCAACATGATGTCGGGGTTACCAAGTGAGCAATTATGATTGCAGTTTCAAATCACTTTTTGTAATACTGACGCGTCATGTGTCACACTTCTTTGGATTTTCCCTTGATCACTTTAGTTCCGTATTTCCACTGATGATCAGAGCTTGAAAATCGATTCTGGAAACGCACAATCTCAAACCCTGAACAAATTGTCATGTTGCGTGGTGATGTCTGCGGCATTCATACTTTTCATAGCTATTATTAAACTTTTATCTCCACGTAGATTATTTGTATATTCAACTAATTGAAATCTTTTTCATGTGTAGAGTAATTCCAATCCAACATGCACCATTGCATTGTATCGTTGGGAACTGCTACTTTATATGCTGGCCCGAATGGGAGTATCATCGAAAACCACATGCCAAGTGAAATCTCCATTTGCCTGTCCATCTGTGTGTGTGTGTGTGTGTGTGTGTGTGTGTGTGTGTGTGTGTGTGTGTGTGTGTGTGTGTGTGTGTGTGTGTGTGTGTGTGTGTGTGTGTGTCTCTCTCTCTCTCTCTCTCTCTCTCTTTCCTCCCATTTCCTCCACTGCACAGGCTGCATATAAAGAGTGGGGTAATTTCCAACTCTACCACTCGTTGTTCTTTAAAAATCAGTCGCTCGGTCCTGGAGGGAACAACGAGGACACTGTTTCCGTGAGCCCAGCTACCGCCGGACCACCTGCGTCCCCAACACTATCAGAAGAACCAGCTGAGACATCGACCACCAGTGTTGCTGGTGCCGCATCCATCACAGCGTCTCCCGTTGTTCATTCTCCCATTGTTGTTCATTCTCGCCGCCACTGTCGATCGTCGGACTCCGAGTCCGAGGTTGCTTCTCAGCTTGAGCCCGGCCGGAAGCCTGCCCGGAAAACAACCTGAAAACGGGAGGATCATAATCCATCTATGATAGATGCCGTTCTGGAATCGCAGGAACGCCAGATACAAGCCGATCAGGAAAGAGCACGGCAGAACGAGGAGATTCAGGAGCGCATGGAGGCATGCCGACAAGAGAATGAGGATAGGCAAGAAAGAGAAAGAAGGGAAGAAGAAGATCGGCGTGCCAGGGAGAGGCGGGAGGAGGACGACCGGCGTGAGCGAGAAAAGCGGGAGTATGATGAAAAGAAGACAAGGGAAGAGAGGGAGTACCAGGAGAAACGAGAAGAGGTCAGAGAAGCGAAAGCCGCTGAAGTGCGCATGGAGGAGAAGGCATTCAATGCCCAACTTCTCCAAAGCCTGTTGCGGAAGTAAGACGAACTCAATATCTCCGTCATCTCTCCGAAGAAGAAGAAGAAGATTCCCTGATGAGTCCAGCGGGGACGAAACGTATGTCGAAATCGAGCTATGTCGTTGCTGTGTCATCTTCTATGTGCCATGCGCTACTTGATGTACCAGCCTGCTATGTCGGATGCCGCCAACCATGCATCGACTAGGCGCCAGGCATGAACTGATGGTGGTGGTGGTGAGAAGGAGAGCTCTGTGCCAGAACTTTGCAGCCTAGAGAGCGTGTGTGGGCAGGCGTGTGTTTACCGCCATAGTGCCAGGTGTGTCTTTGAAATACCACCATATTTATCAACCAACTCAAACTGAGTCAAATCAAATTTTAAAATATTGATTGATTATGTAAAAAGCTTGTCAAAGCTTGTACAGTCAGACCTCGCTTAACCGCACACATCCGTTTTCCACAAAAATATCCGGATAGGCGAGGGAACCGGATAACTGAACACACATACTCTATATGCATGTGGCATATCAAAATGGGCGGCATCGTACATACATGTATACGGATCCTATGCAGAACAACTAGCGTGCACAATATGTAAAACAAGCGAGAAAAATGACAAGTGCATGCAACTGAGTGCTATCCGCATGCATGCAGCAGGTCAAGGACCTCATTTGTTTGTACAACTCCCTGATTCTACCTTCTGCAAGCCACGTGCAACCAGATACGACGAAGCATTTTGTACATATTTCGACCAGTTTGTACACAAAATCATGCACCGGTATGCGGATCGCGAGGTCCGGTTATGTTGTATGCGTAACGTATGCTGCACATCGGTAACCAACGATTTTCTTCCGGATGGCGAGGGATCCAGATAAACGAGGACCGGATAAGCGAGGTCTGACTGTAAAAGTATAACACGTACTGGCCATTCCAGCGGGATACACGTGCAGTGTGATTGCGATTCCCGGGATTACGCTGCAGCATTTCGGCGGCCGTTCACCCCAGTCTGAACGCGCCCTAATAGCAAGAGTATATGAAAACCAGATTGTGCAGCTTGGGGCATTTTCTACTATGGGTGTCTGGCACGGCGGAATTCCGCAATTACATCATATTCGGAGCAGATCTGAGGTGGGAAATAGCGTAGTGCGTGCAACTGCGTTGCAGTTGTGCAGAAAGAGACCTGATTGAATCCTGCTTGTACGCACTACATCACTACAAATGATGTAATCACGGAATTCCGCCGTGACAGCAACCCATCCGAGCTGCACACTCTGGTTTCATGTACTCTTGCTAATAGCAATTATGATGTTTGAACAGGTGGCATGGAGACAATAATCATAATACAGGTCCTCCCTCATTATAACGAGTCCGGTTTGTACATAAACCCAGTTAGTAAATAGAAATCTGAAATCCCCTGGCAAAATGTGGTCTATACAACTGTTTACAGGTCAGGTTACAACATAATTCGTTAGTAGATAAAATTCGTTATAATGACCCTTTACCCAGGTCCCTGGAGTGCCAAACCCTCAGTACAAGATAATATTGACCGTGGAGGACAAAGGCCAAAAACACGTAGGATAAAGCAGAAAGACGCAACGTATTATATCTATGTATTCGTAGATATGGACGATCTTTTGCATCCAAGGAAGAGCTATTATTCCAGGCTGAAGAGCGCAGTGCAATGGTGGGGGAAGAGCTATGTTGAAGATTTTCAATTATCTTATAACAAGTCGAAGCGTCGATGATTTATGTTGTATCGAGGGTAGCCCAGGTAAGTACGAATTAGTGCCTATTTCACCCTTAGGGCGCGTTCAGACTACCGATAAAAAGTGACGGAATGGAAAAGTTGCCAAGGTGATTTGCTCACGTGACGTTACTGGCACGTTACCGGCGGAAAAGTTTTACTGCCGCGGCAGTAAAGTTTTCCCGGCAGTAAAAAAGTGCTCAGGCTGCATGCGCGCTGTGAAAAAGGGAAAATCCCTTCTCAGCGCCGCGGTGAGAGGTGCTAAACTTACGTACCGGTAACGTTAGTTTATCGGCGGTGCGAATGTCCTTCACGGTTTATCGGCATTCACGGTTTGGCGGGGTTCACGGTAGTCTGAACGCGCCCTAAGCTGCAAGTCCTGTTACAAGACAAGTCTCGTTATAAGATAACTTTTTCGATGGCCCAGAGATTATCTACTATTAAATGAGGGAGGACCAGTACCAGAAGAATGTACAAGCTTATATCACAAACACGGCGTGTTCCTATTTTATTTAGTAACAAGATTCCATTGACAATAGTGACAAGAAAACTTTCAGGAACATAACCGCTGTATCTAAGACTATGGTCACGCAGGGGCGTCCGAAGGCATTCAACATTGGTGCGGCCATGAAGAGGGGGGGGGGGGGGGGGGGAGGGAGGGGGCTACCCCCGACTCTTCATGGCTGCACCAATGTTGAATGCCTTCCGACGAAAAAATTGGAAAGTTGGGCCCAAATAGCCCATATTTTTCTCTTTTGTTATGGTTCCTTTTGCTGTTGTGCACGTGGAACGTGGTGTGTCGGTTTATTATTTTGTGGAATATCATCAAGAGGGCCAGGTGTTGTATAATGGTGTAGAGTAAAACCTGGTTTAACCCCCCCCCCCCATGGTGCAAGCAAAAGCGGTCGTTAAAGCCAGCTGGTCTTTAAAACCAGGTCCAATACATTCGCGGCATATCGGATCTTGCAATATTACTTGAATATACTCATATTGACAGGTGTAAAGCATGGAACACTTTGGTGCAGGCAAAGCACACATCAGTTTCACACTGCACTCAAGTGCATGCAGTGCACCACCCTCCACTGTCACTTCTTTTGACTGCATGCCCTCTCTTCTGAGCCCACCTCAACCCTGTTGCAGTCAAGCCTGCGAGCCAGGATGGCACTTTTGGCTAGTTTTGGTCGCAGTATGCAGGTCAGATACGGCACCTGGTACACTAAAAGTCGGCCGCTGGTCGCGCAAGGCAGGCGGTCGCTGTATCCGGTGCAGTTCTGTGTAGAACTGTCGGTGCGTGGAAAAGCGGTCGTTAACAGCAGGTGGTCGCTGAAACCAGAGGTCGCTTGAAATCAGGTTTTACTGTCTTTCCAAGTTTTATACACTGTCTTTCCAAGTTTTATACACTGTCTTTCCAAGTTTTATACACTGTCTTTCCAAGTTTTATACACTGTCTTTCCAAGTTTATACACTGTCTTTCCAAACTATGGACAGTGCTCGGTGCCCGAGTGCCCGGATCAGAGAGACGTGAGCAGCGCACTCCACCTACCCGTGGTGGCGTGCCCGTTGTGTAGTCGTTCCAGTTCTTCAGGATCTTGTCCCAGTTGTGAGTGCGGTCGCTATGCTTGGCCGTCTCGACAAACCTGCAGGACACGTGACAGGTGAAGTCAGACAGACACCAATAGGCTGGGGTTAGGAAATCACCGACTCTGATCTTAAAAGTATCCTGGAAAGTGCACTGTAAGTTACGGTATATATGTACATGTATCAGCACTTCGTACGCACGCGTGAAGCTGTCATGCAGTGCATGGTGTACATGTACCCTGCCCCCCCCCCTCCTAAGGTACCTGTAAGTGTTGCAGATGTTGAAAAGTGTCTTAAAGCTGTGGATCCATTCAAAGCTGCCGGCAGTGACTCTGTACCTGGAATTGTCCTGCGGCAATGCGCAAATGTGCTTGCTCCACCACTTTCCTGTATCATTAATAGTTCACTACAGAGTGGTGTTGTGCCCACCACGTTCAAGCACTCCCACATCAGTCCCCTGCATAAAGCCGGAGACCGCTCATCAGCCCGCAACTACAGACCTGTATCCTTACTCCCTATCGTTTCGCGTATCCTAGAGCAGTTTGTGAAGAGACAGCTGACAGAATATCTGTACAGCAATGATTTATACCCGATGACTCAATTTGCATATCGACCCCGCCATTCAACAGAAGATGCATTGGTACTAGCAGTGAATCGCTGGCTATTAGCGAAATCCGAGCGCAAATACACCGGTTTGGTTATGATTGATATGTCGAAGGCGTTTTATCGTGTACAACATGAGAGGCTGGTTAATGAACTGTACACCCTAGGCATTGGAGGAGCACCCCTACACTGGTTCTGTGACTACCTCAGTGGCAGGTCACAGCAAGTGAGGGTGCTGGACAGCTTGTCTTGCTCTGTTGGCTGTACGCGTGGTGTTCCGCAAGGGAGCGTTCTTGGACCCATTCTCTTTGTGTTGTACACCCGTAATCTGCACACAGCACTTCCTGCAACTGTCAATCACCAAGAATTTGCTGACGATATAATCCTTGATTTCTCCCATCCTCACTTAGATTTTGTTGGCAGAACTCTGACGAGAGCAGTAACTGATATCTCCCGATGGCTTGAAGACATCGGCCTCGTAATGAATGCCAGCAAGACTCAGGTCATGTTCGTTCAGCCTCGTGGCGCAGCCATTGCCACGCCCGATGTTTTCTGCAACAACGAGCAACTGGAGGTGACGGCCACCGCAAAATACCTTGGTGTGATCGTCGACGACCAATTGTCATGGAGGCCACATGTCGACTATGTGTCACGTAGAACTGCACAAACCATAGGGCAATTGTGGAGACACGGGCGTTCACTAACGCTTAGAGCTCGACGGTCGTGGTACACCAGTATGGTAAACAGCCAGCTGTGTTATGCTTCAGCAGCATTCTACCCAAGCCTCACAGCTCAGCTTCTCGACCGTTTGGGGAAGATCAGCAAGGCTGGAGTCAGAGCTGTGTTTCAGCTCCCTCGTCAAACACCGACCGCACCTCTTATTTCTAGATTAAATATTTCCCCACTGATCCACCATTTTAAGCTCAAGATTGTTGTTTTTGTCCATAGATGTCTTGCCTCCAATGCAAGCATGCTATTTTCGCCTTTCTTTCTGTTGATCGCTGAACCTGGTCTTGAGCAAAGCACACGCCGTGTTACACGTGGCCAGGTCTCACGTCTTCTCCAAATTCCATTCGTTCGTGGACCAGCATCTCGAGCGTCCATGCAATTTGTGGGCAGCGTGTATTGGAACAGGCTTCCGGCAAATATTCGTTGCCATGAAGATATTCTGGGTTTCAAAGCCCTGCTGTGCCCAGATGTTCTTGACACGCTTTCTCTGTCTTGACTCATTCGTCAGACATGTGCATTTTGATCTTTTGGTTTGGTCTCTAATCGACAAACTGACTTTTCTCCTCAAATACCTCAACTTCTCTATTTCTATTTCATACATCTGCTTCGTTTATTCCTAACTCTTTTCTTTCTATCTTTTTTCTTTTCTTTCCCTTATTTAATCACTGTCACTCACATACAAATACCGTCATAAAATATAAAACACAAGATTTTCTCATCTTTTTTCTATTTCTTGTTTTTCATTAGCTTTAGCATGTTCATTCACATTCTTCATCATTTGTGAGAACTAGACCTGGTCTAGTGAGAAGGCATTCTACTGCCTGTAATTCTGGTGAAGTAAAATAAAGTAACAACAACAACAACCTACGCCGTAGTCTCCAAGGACAAAGACCATTCCACTCAGCACCCAGAAGACTACAGGTTCTGAAGTTTGACCCGAAGTTCCTCTTGGTCATATTAATTAGTATACAATAGTCTTGTAGACGATTTTTGCTTCGTGACTTTCGCACATTTTATGTCATGACGTTGACTGAATAGAATTGATGATGATCGTTCATGGAAAGGATTCCTTGCAGGAGCTACATTCTCGCAAACGTAAACAGCAGAAGACAGCAGGCAATCTCAGGCCTGAACGCCCACCCACTGATCAACTGCCTCGCACTTGTCAACTGATGCGCAACCTTTCGCCTAGGAAGGTGCGAAACACACTGTGCTAGTGATAGTTTGGTCAGGAAAAAAATACGTTGACCAGTGTCTGGCGGAACTGCAGGATTTCAGTCCTAGGCATGCAGTGAAGAGTTCAACGCATGACTAATTCAGCTACTCGACAGAGGGAAAGTCATACTCAAAAATCGCTGCCAGGCCATAATGACAGAGTGTGTCCACGTCCTATTTATCGACAGCTCTGTTTTCTCTCACCAGTATTCGTGGCAGCGTTCCTCGTCATCTTCCCCATTCTGCACGGCAAATCCATACGGGTCGAACTCAACCATGATGCAGCCAATTACTCTAACTATAGGAGGTTTTCTCTTGACTCTACTGTCTTTGTGTTTTCATGGTAGCCTTTCTCATTCTTGGACAACGACAAGTCACAAAAGTTTCTGCTGGCTCGGTGTCAGTCGAACTGCTGGGTGCACTTTTGAAACGAATTTCAAAATCTCCGCCTTCTGTTTCCATGGCAAATGGCAAGATGTCATTTTACCATCACGCGCACTACGCAGAGTCGCAGACCCAGTGCAGTACAGGCGCACATGCATGCTAGCGTGCACGAGGCACCCGGATCGCGGAGTCCCGGACCCGCGCCGCACGGTACGTAAGCGCATGCTAGCGTGCATGAGGCACCCGGATCGCGGAGTCCCGGACCCGCGCCGCACGGTACGTATGCGCACGCTACTACAGAGTCAGTCCATTCAGAAAAAGATGGTACGGACCAGGAAGTAGTAAAATTACTACTCCCTGGTACGGACCGTATCCTACCGGCGGTAGGATACCCTCCCTGCTTTTGGCCATAAACGGGTCAAATTCATTTAGAGTTTTCGTCACAATCTTTTTGGCCCCCAATGCCCCCCATGCATGCATGGGGGCCCATATGGAATGCGCTTCGTGTTTTTGAAGTCTATTTCTCCAAAAAGCAAGCCACACAAGGATTTCGGCCAGGTTGAGGTGCCTTTTTTGGACCCTTTTCAAGTAATAGTTTCGAATCGCGCGGCACTGCACAGTGTACCACAAAATCGCCAAACACGGGAGCTCGCCACCCACCAGAGCCAGCGCTCATCTTTTTCTGACTGTAGTATACCAGGGCCATTACTGCACCGTCGCTAGCACGTCTACGCTAATGCTGTACTACCGGCTTGAGTTTCAAACACAAAAATCCACAAAATCGTACTGTATGGGGCGCCACTCTTTCACGGGGGGGGGGGGGGGGGGGCTCAATGATCAGTCAATTAGGCCAGGGGGCGCTTAGGGTAGGGGGCTGACCCCCCCCCCCCCCCCCCTACAATCCTTTGGTTAGAAGCCGTGACATTCCTTGGCCGCATGGTACATGTACCATAGTCTAGGCATATGCGGATAATGCCGGCAGAAAAATTGGCAGAATGCGGTACTTTTTCCGGTAAGTTCCGGCAATTCAAGGAATTGCCCGCCATAAGGTTTGTATGGTTCTGCCATTTCACTGCTTTTCGAGCAGAATCTGCCACCTTTTCGAGCATTATCCACCAATGCCTACCATAGTCACAATGATGGGCAGGCGCAAACACCCGGCGCCGCCGACCAAACTTAGATGCTATAATTGTGATGAAAAAACTAGTAAGTTCCTTGAACCTGATACAGCATGTGCCACCACATATGCACTGTCAGTACATCACAGTGTGACTTGTAAGTAGTTGACTTGTTGTATTCAAAGCCCCAGAGAGAAAAGGGAAACCAAGGAGGGGTCCAGGTGGAAAAGGAAAACTGTAAAGATTAGAACATTGAAAGAATCAGTCACGTACATGATACGCGTGTGACTTGTAAGTAGTGTAAAGGACCACCTCATGAAGATAGTGATCTGGCACTGGAATAATCAGTCTGGGAAGACTGAGACATGGAGGTTAGCTCAGTCAAATAAATTGCCAAAACCTTCGGCACAAACAAATGCAAAAACAGCCGCTGAGCAGATCACCAAACACATCATGATGACACCAATTGCAAAACTTAAAGTAATCAATATCAGCCACTAGTGTCAGAACTAGCGAGCTTGACACCTTCCCGCGAAAACCTGGCAAAATTAATTAAATTTGCTTGAAGAAAAAAGAAAGCCGGAATGACTGGCTTCTAAAATCGGCACACTTGGCAATTTTCAACTGAGCACCGGCAAATTGGCCCGACCGAGCATTAGATATACTTCAAAACCTATAATATGCATGAGTGTGTTTCTGAGCACTGGATGAGGGGGGGGGGGGGGGGGTGTTCTGATAATCAATGAGATTTTGACACTACATCAGGCAGATCTATTCCTGAGAAACTCAGATTGTTTAAAAACAACGATACTTGTCCAGTAAAAACATCCCTATTATGACATTGACTGGGCCCTTCAACTAAAACAAAATATACGAAGAAGGTAAGTCTACAAACGTCACCGTCTGAATGACGTCAGCAGGAATCCGGCACAGATAGAAACATATTATAGCAAGAGAGAGAGAGAGAGAGCTTATTCAGAGGCTTGATCTGATGGCGAGCGCAAGCAAGGCTGCACTGAACTAGTAAGTAACACTATGTGTGGCAATGCCGTCAGAACAAACCTTTCGCGCCTGCAATCAGCTCATTGATAGCCGCAGCCGGGGCGGAAATCTGAGCCGCAATCCATTTCTTCGCCTTCTTCTCCATGAGCGAGTACGCTGCCGCCTTGCTGGCACATTTCACGTGTAGGTATGCGAGCGCAACAGCAGTAGCCCATACTTTGCTTGCTGTCGTAGCTGATGTGGACACGGAGAGATTACTTGGTTGCGCGGCAGAGATTGCACTCCTGGACAGGCCAACTGCCACTGCCAGTGGATCATCCAGCAGCCAAAAGCCACTGACATGCTGCAGGGAGGCTATTGCCTGTAGTGGATCCACTGCAGTTCCTTGTGGAGGCTTTGGCACAGCGGCAATACTAGCTCCTTGTGGTTCGGCGCAAAACAAGGCATCATCACTTAACAGAGATGTTTGTCGGCCTAGTGACCTTTCTGACTCATCTGAGTCGTCTTCCTCTAGAGACAGAAGTGATAGGAAATCGGTGTCGGGTTGGCTTGCATAATTCATAACAGGCGCTGCTGGAGGAGGCGGCGGTGCCGATGATGAACTGGAGACAATACGCGCCACTGCTCGTCTTTCTGCTGGTGGTGGTCCACCGCCAAACACGCCTGATGGTGGTGGCGGTCCAACCCCAAACATGGCTGCTTGCGGTGGTGGTGGTCCTGGTGGTGCACCACCAAACATGGCTCCTCCTGGTGGTGGCGGTGGAGCGCCCATTCCTAGACTGGGAGGTGGGCCTGCTGAAGGCGGTGGTCCACCGCCAAACAACATGGCTCCTGGTGGTGGCGCAGGGGCACCCATACCTCTCATTCCCCGATGAGAATATGAGGCACCCAAAAGCACTTGTGCTGATTGTTGCTGTTGCTGATACTGATGTGACATTTGCTTCATTGCGGAGATCGGTTGTAGAGGCACTTTAATGGTAGTCATGACACCATCCTTCATCTCTTCTCGCATTTCAATGGCAAGAAAAGACGTCTGCGAGGAGGCAACCTCAAACTTCAAAGCAAGAGCTAAACTGGCTTCTTTGCTGCCCGGTTGCGGGAAGGATTTTTCTTCAAAATCTCGAATAATGTGCTTGGCCGCCAGGCTGTGAAGAATACGGCAATCTGTGCGACTTGTAGTCCACGGGGTCACGTCAACTGGAAACGTGACCGTCTTGTCACTCATTTTGCCTTTCAGCGTGACTTGGCCTTGGTGTTGGCTGTCCTTGGACAGGAGTGCGAACACGATGTAGGGGGTGTTGTTGAAGATTGGCGCAAGCTCGCCCTGCGCCGGAGACTGGTGCGTCACCTGGAGTATTCCCCAGTCAATCTCCAGCTCTTCCAGCGTTGGCTCCATGGCCTTTGACAGCTGACTGATCACTTTCTCGTCGATTGGCTCCCCGTTGCGAATGAAACAGGCCTCCCCACGGCCGGCGCGAGCTACACCGCGGACGAGGTCTGCAGCAGCCCCGTCGCCAACTCCAAACGTATACACCCGTGTGCTCTGCGCATGCTGCTTGACGGTGCTGATGACCTCTGCGGTGTTGCCCACGGATCCGTCGGTGAGCAGAAACAGCTTGCGGTGGCGCATCGGCTGTGCGGCGGAGAGACCCATTGCACGGCCAATCATTCCTCCTGAAAGCCAAGAGCTGCCCTCAGAGAGAATGGCTTTCAGTGGCGCCAGGATTTCTGTACCACCCATGTTACTGGCAAGCTGCGAGACATGTTGCGTAGCTGTTGCCAGGCTGTCCGCGTTGTAAACTTGACTTTCGGGAAATAGCTTCTCGTAGCTGCTACCAAATCCCACGATGTTGAATGAACAACCTTCAGGCAAGCTTCTTAAGAACAACTGCAGGGCATCTCGGCACTGCTTGATGGGAGAGATGGTGCCACCGCCCCAGCCCATTGACCCGCTGCGATCCACCAGGAACACAAACTCCAGGTCTTCCGCTCTCTCGCTCATGGCCTCGTCAAACTCGGGCATGAACGTCAGCATGAGTGCCGCGCTGCCCTGGTCCACGTCCGCCTGACTTGATAGGACCACGGCAGGCTTGTGCAGCTCGGCATGCTCCACCCGTATGATCACGTCGCCGTCCATGGCCACTTTCTCTACGCCTAGCTTGGCCGTGCAGTGGCTCCGATCCTTGGGGTCGTTGCGGACGTTCAGCGGATGTGTGGACGATGACACACTCAAGATGTCACCGGGCATGTACACATCCACACTCAAGCTCAAGCCGTATCCCACACTGCTAATTCGGCTGTCCAGGTAGTTCGGCTGCGATTCAGCTTCCAAAGTCGCCCAGGCCGATGCAGGCATGTAGCGTTCCTTGATAGTTGTGGGAACACGCACGACAATGGCATCTTCCTCAATACTGCATAAACTGCTGTAGACGATACAGATCTCAGCTTCATTGCCAGCCTCCAGATTTCCCAACTGGACCTTCAACGCGCCGGACCCGGCCGTTTCCAGAAGAGCCGCTCCGTGGCCATGCGACAGCGCAGCAGTGTAGGCCTGACGTGCCTCTTGGCGCTTCTCAATCACTCCACGAACGGTACGCTGGCCCAGATGAGCCGTTAATCCGTTGACGGCAGCCTCATCGTCAACAGGGAAAACATAGATGGCCTCAATAGGATTAGGGGACGTATTCTTATAGCGCTGCCTGATCGTAACTTCGGCCAAGTTATTGAGTAACAAGCAATCGCACTGCACTCCTATCAGCGGAATATCAGGAGACGGGCGACCTGGGGACAGCGCGTTGAACAATCCCCAGAAATCAGGAGCGCCACGTGTGGCCATTTCGACCTGGGTGATAAATTCCTGTTGCGATAGTCGGAGCGGAGTGCAACAAAGTCCAGCACACTTTCTTTCGTCCGGTACTGTACAGTTCATAGAAGAGTTGTGCCCAACAAACTATCGACTATCGTGGTGTCGGTATAAAGTACATGACTGTAGTATTAATTTTATAACTAGTGTTCATGAATAGAGCTACATGTACTATGACTGTACTTAGTCTTTGGATGAAGGCCTTGCCTCTTGCTGAGTCTGGGAGTCTACATGATTGTACAACAGTTCAAGCCTTCATCAAGTAACATTACTAGTACTACTAGTACTACATTTTGTACATGTAGTAAAAATTAGTTCATGATCTGAGACAGGATCTAGGATGGATAGTCGGATCGCGGACTCGGCAAAAGACCATGATGAAGACGGGCACCGATCGACAACCGCTCCCATAATTATAGCCTAGGCGTAGATCTACGATCGGACGAGTACTTCGAAAAATCGCAAAAAACGCGGAAAAAAACGCGGCCGCGGAATCGCAATTTTCCCCGGGGACAGACACTTCAAATCACGCCTTCATTTTTTTCCTGTATTTATAGTAGAAAATGTTGGCTTCTCGCGCGGCTGCATAGGCTACAAAGTACTGTCTGTAAAAGCCATAATTATAATAACGAAGTGCTAACTCTAACGAGTTCACGAGGAGAAATCTGTCGTTAAAATAGAAGTCGTTATACAGAAATCGATACATACTGTCCTATTGAGCGTTGAAAATGAGTGAGAATCGTTACCTTAATTTGGTACGCGTAAACTACAGTCAACTTCGCTTATAACGACACTCGGCGGGGCATCAAAAAGGTGTCCTTATTCGCGAAGTGTCGTTATACCCGAAGTCTCATTATATGTGTAGCGAATCCCACCGCTGGCACCATTTCTGTAGCGTATCCCACCGCTGGCACCAATTCTGTAACGGGCCGCAGTCTCTCTCTGAGGCAAATGCAGACGGGTCTCAGTGAACACACTGTTAATAATAAATTCTTACTGAACTAAACGGAAGACTACATTGTAAACATTAACTCTGGCTCTAACTCTAAACTGACATTACTGAAGGTTCTAACTGGTATCTCTAACTGGCATTTCTAACTGGCCTTTCTAACTGTAGTTTCTAACTGGCCCTTCTAACTGAACTTCTAACTCTCGTGTAGAGAATTGTGAACAGCAGCTTTTATAGGCAGACAGCATACGTGCTGCAATAGCAATGGTCACGGCAAAGGCTCAGCAGAGAGAAGAAGAAAGGTCAAAGTATGTTGTGTGGGCTACAGTCATTGCACAAGGACTGCCATTTGATTCTATGCAGAAGAAGGAGCTGAATGCAGTGTGGGCAATGGGCGTAAAAGAGGCGGTTGAAAGTGCAGCAAAAGGTCTAGACTAGTATTTCTAAGGTCAATATGAAACATTGAACGCAGTGAGACTAGTTGCTATCCATGTCATGGATCTGCAAGCACGGTACAGAGTTGCAAGTGCGGGGTACGGGTGCGGTGTAACACGCGTGACCAATACATTGAAAGGGATTCACGCTGCAGCTGTGTGATCACCAGCGTGCCAACGCTACATATGTATTACAATGGGATGGGACTTTGCTCTGGGCATGGAAATTCTGTCGCTATTCGCGAATTGTCGTTATATCCGCAGTCGTTATTAGCGAAGTAGTCAATTTTGGGAAATCGTTATAAGTATCTAATATTGACTGAGTACGAGGTCAATATACATTGTAGGAAATAAAAGCCGAGTAAAAGACCGAGGCGAAGCCGAGGTCTTTTACGAGGTTTTTATTTCCTATACTGACCAAGTACGAAGTCAATATTAGATTTATCACGACAAACAGTCCGTATTTCAAATTCCAGAACGATAACATCACGAATCCCGGTTTTACGATTGCACAACCGTTGCACCACCACCTACTCATGCAGTGACAATGCTGCACTAGGCACCGTTCAACTGCGCAACCCCTAAGCAGTCAAATATAAGCAGTCAATATAGCCCTAAGGAGTGAAATATGCAGGAATATTTGACTGCTTAGGTATGGCAAAAATCTATGCGAGTCAATACTAAGGGAGTGATAAAAGCCATTATTCTAACGACGCGGCGCATATTATGCGCCGCATCGTTACTCGACGTTAGAATAATGGCTTTTACAGTAGTACACAAACAAAAGAAGGCATCTAATAATGAAAATCGGGACTGTCAAATGTGTCATCATGGCTTCATGGTCATGACTGTGTCGAGTGTCGACAGACTCGTAATACTAATAGTCATGTACTAGTACAGTAGTAGTAGTAGTACTAGTCAGTGTCATACTCATACTGTCATGACTATACGTACATACATGATTGTAGTCCTGCATTTTTTGTGGAAAGATTTTATGCGATGCACAAAAAGCAGTCGTGGAGTACTTGCGAAAACTCGTCCTTCGCTTGTTGGTGTAGCCGGCTGGGTCTGGGGAGCTAGCGGGCACTTACTGCTGTTGCCAGTGTTGGTTGTGAGATGATCATCTTGCAGCCCTAAACTACTTGTCGACTGGAAGACGAGCGAGTAGTAGTAGCAGTAGGTGGGGAGCAGCCACCGGATCTTCAGCCTGAAACTGGACGGTCAGTCAGTACTGCATTAGCTTGGCTTTGGGTTGTCCGCTCTCCTTACCAGCACAGCAGCGCAGTGCGTGTGTGTGTACGTAGATTTTTGTGTGGTTCAAAGACCGCAGTCTAGGTCGCCTGTGGATGCTCGCTCCTCTTGCCTGACGTTCAGCTCAGCCATTGCCCCGTTGCAACGAAACCAGCGTGGACCTTAGCAGTCTCACAGAGGGAAAGTTTGTCGGCCGAAGTTCCAGCTACCATGTTCGGTTGCATAGGCTTTCGACATGTGGAGCAGATTGACCGACGGCACTCCGGGGTGCAACGCTTCCCCGAAGATGCTTTCCGTCACCATCGCAAGCTGAAGTCCCTACTATTGGACGGGAATAACATCAAACAAGTGCCTAAGGTAGACGTCCTACTATCTATGCTAGATTGCTTATCGAGTTGAAGTGCTCCTCCGTTTCACACATCAATTTTTTCTGGGCAATGCAGTGAGACGCCTGGCGTGACTGTGTGCGTTCACGTCGTTATCACTTATTCGTTACCTATAATAATGTTTTGTTCCGTTTTGTTCATCTGGTACGACCTTGGCCTTGTGGTTGCTGCGATTAGCTTCGTAATACTAATAGGAATTTGTTTTGCAATGGCCTGGGGTCCAGATTACAACGTATCCTCCTATCATGTTTGCGTAGCTTCTCATGGCAGCAAACTATTTTTTTATACGCATAGATTTTCGTTTGTTTGTTGTGCTGGATGTGTAGAACGTGTCGACTCTGTCAAAATTGGAGCGTCTCTCACTCGCCGATAATGAGCTGACTGGAGTGCCGGCGGATATCTTTCGCCTTGGACGTCTGCAAGAGTTGATCATCAAAAGCAATGGTAAGTCAACTGGCTTCGTACAGTATCGCAGCGTCGCCCGGCATGAGTCATCGCGGCGAACCATATTGGACAAAATAACGCTCACTACCCAAAGTTGAAACGCTACGTACCTCGATCTTGGGAAAGAAAGCGAGCGAACCTCCCACAGAGCGTTCTGAGTGCGGCGACATAGCAGGATTGGACGTAGACTACGTGCTGCGGAGACGTACAGTGTTTTCACGATAGTCTGAGTCTGGAAAGACACTACTTCTGCAGCGCTTGTTTTCGTAGAGCCCCCACTCCATTGCGCTATCAGGAGTGTTAAGCTAATAGCACCAGTTATTGTTCTTCGTCCCCGGTCGACATTTCCTGAGCCAATCAAGAATAGGACCACACCACTGTCAGTGACTCACCAGCACGGCAGCAGTAATACACACAGCGCATTGCCACTGGCATTGGACAGAGGCAGAGAGGGCTTTCCTGTGCAAGCAGACAGTTACTGTTCACGTGGGGGCTAGTTCTCAAGTTACAACTACGGTGGCTTGAATCAGACTGATACTGGTAGTGGTCTATTCCAAGATGCTCCAATTGTTTGACACGTCTCCAGTGGCGACTACTAGTATCCTTGCGATATACTAGTACATGCAGATCAGAGTAATCATGCAGCCATGCTCATTACATTGCGTTTCGATTCTTGCCTTCATGTTGTGGAGGAATGAAAAGTGTGCACACGTACACACACGCACATGCACGCGTACGCATACACACACACACACACACACACACACACACACACACGCAACATGTAAGCACACTGCGCACATGTGTGTGTGTGTAGTGTATGTGTAGTGGTGGTGTGTCCGTATGTGTGTGCGTATGTGTGTGTACACCTGTTTCCTGTTTCACACTGTATCATTATGCTCACATGTCACCTTCTAACAAGAGGCAACAGACGTCCAGAATCACATACATCTACACACACGCACACATACGTAGGTATTCACACTCTCTTATACACACACGCCCACACACACACACACACATACACACACATGTTTTGCATTAATCAACGCTTTTGGATGATTGTGTGAGAGCACAACTAAAGAGGTAGGAGCCTAAAAGGCTTCAAATGCACGTGAAAACATTTCGAGAGGAAGGGGAGTGCAAGCCACAGGTGACTCCGTTTGCGTGTTATCAGACGGTAGCATTCAAGTCAGAGTATGGAGTTCTTGCGATTACATCATCAGCGATGCACTAGCCACTCACGCTGTTCACATAGCACCCGTAGCGGTTCGGCTGACTTGCACTGTATTATTATAGCGCCCATAAGCAGTTTCGCTGACTCAAAACCATGACATCATTCGCATTCAGCACGAGTGCAATGCCACATTGTCAGTCGTACAGTAGCTGCTGTGGATACTTCCAATCTGATGCCGCGAATGGCGTGTAGAAGACGAATATGTCACTGCTGCTCATCAGTTCTAGCCATATGCAGAGTTTGTATAGTCTGGTGCATGCACACATGCTCCTCACCTTTCAGCATAGCAGATTGTTGAGGACATCAGCTCACTGCATTACTGGTCTATATTATCAACATGGAATACATACCCTGTGGAACCCTGGTGATCTCGTGTATGCTAACAGAACATCTGTCAGTGTCATGCATAACATTTCCACTGATCGTGCACTTATGGAGCTTTGTCATCTCTTTTATCTTCTTCCCGTTCATCAGGCATCAAGGAAATCCCGGCCGATATCAAGACCAACACGTCGTTACTGATTCTCGATATCAGCTCCAACGCCATCAACAGGTAGCCAGTCATTGTATCTTTTGAACTATGCTAAGTATCCTTTATAGCAACGAGAAAAAGATGAACTGCACACTCATTCTAAACACACATCCATACATGTCTGGCGGAGTGCCTTGATGTGTGTTTGGAATGAGTGCACAGTTCATTCTTTTCATTGCTATAATTAAACTGTTGTCTCCACGTAGGTTATTTCTAAGTGTCCTTGTTAAAGGGGAAGTTCACCCTAAAATCAAAACTTCACAACCTGTAGCGAACGATGCACTGATTCCAATGGTGAAAGTCCCACGTTGATTGGAGCAACCGTTCTGGAGTTATAGCATCTTCAAGTTTTGGCAAAATTCTGTGACATCATGATGTCATAATTTGCCCATCCCTGTGACGTCACAGAGATAAACTTTGTATGGGAATAGATGGGGAATAGCCAATTTCTGTCGTTTTTCGTTGCTGCAACAAGCTTTCTGGGGCATATTTTCCAGTTTAGATATCAGTAAGGTATTATATCCCATATCAAATTTTGAAAAATCAGTTTATCTCAATGACGTCATAAGTTATGATGTCATCATGACATCATCGAATTTAGTCTAAACTTCCAGATGCTATAACTCCAGAACGGTTGCTCAGATCAACCTCGGACTTTCGCTATTGGAATCATCGGATTTTTCACTACAAGTTCTGAAATTTTGATTTTAGGGTGAACTTCCCCTTTTTAAGGCTATTGCAATTGCTAGCTGAATCGTGGTTACCGCACGCTAAAGGGCGAGTAACAAGTGCCAGTGGCTCATGGTGGGATTCAAGGTGCCAGAATCTCAGCGGTGAATCGCTTCTCAGGAATCCTTTGTGAGCTGGCTTGCCTATCCCTGGGTCACTAGATCTATGGACAGCCGCTACAATGCAGGATCGTAGCGATGGCAGTTTGCAAGGTAGTTCCCGTCTACTTGGAAGTACCGGGACTCTACATCCCTGGTAACGTTATCAGCCCACAGGAGCATGCGTATGATACTGTTTTGAGGCAAAAATAGAACGGTAAGACACTACTGGAGACCGGTAGACACTACTGGAGACCGGTAGACACGACTGGAGACCGGTAGACACGACTGGTTTCCAGGCATACTGTAAACCTATAGGCGTATGCCACTGAGTTCTACATGTCTTGACGTGGAGTCGGCGCCTGCCATTCCCCCTACCTACCCACTGAGTTCTACATGTCTTGACGTGGAGTCGGCGCCTGCCATTCCCCCTACCCACTGAGTTCTACATGTCTTGACGTGGAGTCGGCGCCTGCCATTCCCCCTACCTACCCAGCTGAGGTCTTAGCCAAAAACAAATGCGGCAGATCCTGAGTAGGTGTTCATGTGTGCATGGTTGTGTCTTGTGCACCTCTCGACTGTGTGTGCCAGTGTTCCGGACAGCATTGTGGAGTTCACTCACCTGACATCGCTGTGCATGAACGACTGTTCTCTGCAACGACTGCCGCAAGAGCTGTCTGGGTAAGTTGCATTCTCTCGCACGCTTTTACGTCCGCACGCTCTGGGTACATGCATATGCTCCCTGTTTGATAGACCAGTGCATCATTGACAACACAGCTTGGTTGCTTGGAAGTGAATATAACCAATCACCGTTACGCACATGTATACCTACTTGAGCTTAACCCTTTCACTGCCAGCTGACCACTCAAGGTGACAAGGCGCTCCCTGCCAGGCTGTCAGCTGAGCTGTACACCCCCTCCCTGCCAGGCACTTTTTACCTCCAGCTCGAAAAATCGAAAGGCCTACTTTTCCTGGATTTTTTGGTACTTTCTGTACGGAATATCGCTTTCCAAAGTATACATCGTAGGTAGACAACTCACAAAGGAAGCCATTGCCGTCGAAAAAAATCGCAAAATCCGAAGTACAAACGTGCTGCGCGATCTAGCGCCAGCCGCTGTGCAAAAAATGCGTGTCATGTCATGCGAAAGTGCGCCGTGCGCCGCATGCGCTACATACACTATGTACACGATCGGCCCGGACACTCGCGAAGTAAAGTTAGTTAGTTGTTGTTTTGGAGAGAGAAGCAGATCCTTTTTGCGTTCGCAGGGATTAAAAGATATGCCAGTGGACAGGAGAGCTACAACACTGGAAGCAGAAGAGATGGCTTGCGGAATCTTCTCTATCTTCGTGGCAACAGGACTTCAGTTGCGAGAGACTTTCGTCCTGTCGTTGCGGACGAAATTCTTGTTGCTGCCACCAGAAAACTCGGAGAACGAAACGATCGTAAGTCGTTTGCTGAAGCGGATCGTGTCGGTGAACGGCTGCGGAATGTTCTGCCGCCATGGTGGTCGTTTGTTCTCCTAATTAGCAGCAGTCCAAATACTTTTCAACTTTGGAGAGTGAAGCGCTTCCCTGTTCCGTTGACAAGCGCGGCGTTCGCGGGTGTAATTCACTTTCGCATCAGCTTGCAGTAGATCGTCAGGTATTGAGCCAGAGGTAGGTGTCGTTGTAGAAAGAATATAATTATGTTGTAGCTGACATACCTGTAGTGCCTCTTGACCGTGCTGGTCGCCATTGTAACGTGGTAGTTCTTAGAAAATTTTAGTTCTGGACCCAGTGACCGCCGCCAGCACTGTTTCCGTCAAGTTTGCAGTGAATGCGTCCGCGAGGAATCTACCGTCTGGTTGTCTCTACCCGTGACTCCAACCGCCTATCGCAACGGATAGCCGCCTGGAGTCTTGGGTAATAGCTAGGCATCAAGTCTGAACCAAATTCCATGCTCCGTGCAATGAAAGTTGACGGGAAAGAGGAAAATACTCGCACCGACTCAGCGAGGTGGAAGTGCGTGAGAACCGGTTTCTTCCTCGCCGATCGGCTAAAAATCGGATGCGCATTTTCAACGACGCTGGTTCGATTTTTTTCAAATGGCAACCCATACTTCTGGAAGCGTATTTCGATGGGTATGGACATCTTCCAGGGCCCAGTGGCTGTCTACCACGGCTAAACATCTCCAATATTCGAAAATAGAGGCACAAACTGGGTGAGGTCTGCCTGTCGACGGAAGTCGACAACAGCACTGGGGACTGCATGTTTACTCGTCGACGCAAGTCGACAATGGCACTCGGAGTGCATGAATGCGCTGTCGACTGCAGTCGACAGCGGCAGTGAAAGGGTTAAAACGTTTCCAGTTGATACTTTTTCGTAGGAATTTGCTTGGAAGTACTTTGGTTGGCATTATTTTTGAAGGATAGTGCCTTGCATTCCAGGCATGTTCTGCTTAGTGGGGCCTCACTTGTCATGCCTGGATTCTCCTCGAGTGGCCGTCTGTATGTATGAAAGCTAGTATAGCTAGCTACAGTCTGTTATTGTGAAGTCTTTCCAAGTCTCACTACCACCAACCATACTAACTGCTTAGCTGCCCTAGAAATAAAATCTTCGACATGTGTACTTTAGTACAATCCGGCAACATTCCCGGGTGCCATCGGATTTATACTGCATGCTTTTCGTGATTTTCGGATGGGGCGAAGGTTTTCTCCGGTCCTGACAACTGGCTTGTGTTATCAGTGTTGTACCAGAATTGATCCTTCAGGGTGGACTCGCCCATTTAGTAATGCTAAAGCAGATGATACTGAGCACAACCCCCTCCCCTCCCGTTCCTCTTCCACGATATTGTGCCAGTACAAGTAGCTGCTGTGGTCATCATTTCCATTGACTGAATGCAGTACAATTCCGTAGATTCAACTACTATTGTGGATGTATGATGTGCCTCATTTCTGGTATCTGGTGTTATCCTGCTCCCCTCTGACTGCAGGTTGAAGTGTCTTCAGATTCTGGAAGCACGTGACAACCACCTCAAGTACCTACCCCAGTAGGTGACACAAATCATTTGCAGCTAGCCGTAGTAATAATATGTCTGGTCTGGTGATCAGTCCTACCTTTCCTCTTTCAACTGCATTAGGAGCTAGTGATAATGACGTGACACCACCCCCCCCCCCCCCCCCCCCCACACACACACACACAAACACGACCTCGAGATCCAATGCATCCGGGGACGAGCTGGTCTGCAGATTGCATGCTTGAGGCTGCACTGCATGGATCAAGACGTGGCAATACCCTCTATGGCTTGGAAGGTCATTGGCCCCAATTTTTCTTCAAGTCCTATAATTATAGTCTTTTCAATCTGCATTCGGGACATGGTGCCACCCCCTACGTTCTGGGGAGAGGGCCATCGGTCCCAATTATTCCAATTCCTATGGTCTTCTCAATCTACATCCGGGACGTGGTGCCACCCCTCTGCCCTGGGAAAGGCGAGGGGTCATTGGCCCCCGGCATCCATTCCAAGTCCTAGTCTTTTCAATTTGCATTCGGCACATGGTGCCACCCCCTACGTCCTGGGGAGAGTGTAATTGGTCCCAATTGTTCCAACTCCCTCGGTGTTTTCACTCTGCATTTTGGGACGTGATGCCACCCCCTATAACCTGGGGAGAGGCACCATTGGCCCCGACTGTACCAAGTTAGGGCGTGTTCAGACTACCGTGAACCTCGGCAAACCGTGAATGCCGATAAATCGTGAAGGACATTCACACTACCGATAACAAACTAACGTTAATGTCGTCTCGGAAGGTTGAGAACGAACTGCCTCTTCTATCCTCGCCACGCCACACCTCAAAACGAACTAGTCAGTGGTTTTTCTCTAGAGCTAGAGAGAGAGCTTTTCATAGTTTACTTCAAGCGGCGACGGAAGAGCTCATAATGGAGAACTAACACTGACAAGGAATGACTG
This sequence comes from Sycon ciliatum, assembly GCF_964019385.1. Classification (NCBI taxonomy): domain Eukaryota; kingdom Metazoa; phylum Porifera; class Calcarea; order Leucosolenida; family Sycettidae; genus Sycon; species Sycon ciliatum. Next base: position 30,675,300 of record NC_088650.1, on the reverse strand, counting down.
ACGACTGTCAACAAACGTCTGACTCTGACAACGAACGACTGACAACTGACGACGAACGTCGGACAACTGACGACGACATGGCAAAAGGAAAACATGATATCAGAAATTGGTGCCCTCGTCAGCACAAAAGGTGGTGTACTCAGCGCAAAAAGGTGCACGTGTCAACAACAAAGCAGCGCAGCAGCATGTACGTGTCGTCTCGGAAGGTTGCGAACGAACTGCCTCTTCTATCCTCGCCACGCCACACCTCAAAACGAACTAGTCAGTGGTTTTTCTCTAGAGCTAGAGAGAGAGCTTTTCATAGTTTACTTCAAGCGGCGACGGAAGAACTCATAATGGAGAACTAACACTGACAACGAATGACTGACGACTGTCAACAAACGTCTGACTCTGACAACGAACGACTGACAACTGACGACGACCGTCGGACAACTGACTCTGACAACGAACGTCTGACAACTGACGACGACAGTCGGACAACTGACGACGAACGTCTGACAACTGACGACGACATGGCAAAAGGAAAACATGATATCAGAAATTGGTGCCCTCGTCAGCACAAAAGGTGGTGTACTCAGCACAAAAAGGTGCACGTGTCAACAACAAAGCAGCGCAGCAGCATGTACGGGTCAGCAACAAAGCAGCGCAGCAGCATGTACGGGTCAGCAGCACAGAGACACAAATACAGCAGCAGCTACGACGAAGAGACAACACGTGCAGCCACATGTACACACAGAGACACAAATACAGCAGCAGCTACGACGAAGAGATAACACGTGCAGGCGCAGGTACAACACTATCCCCTACCAAAAAAAGACATCCACTCCTGTGGATGGAAGCAAAAGTGAAGTGTATAAAAAACGGAAGAAGACAGACCGGAGAAGAAGACAGAAAGACAGGGGAAATGAAATATGAAGCAACATAAACAGGCGACAATAAAACACAAAAGAGGTGGGCCACAACTGTTGAACGCATGACGAGTAGGCCAGGAGGGTTAACACCAGTCGGGAGCCCCGCAAAACTGTGCACCAATCAACGGAACCTGCAAGCAACAGATTTTGCAGAGGACCCCGGCTGGCGAGCTGTTCGACCTGTGTTTGTCCCTTTGGATCTTTTATTCTTAGAACAGCACCAACCTAGTACGCCACCCATCCACCAGTCATGACAAAACAAAAGTACAAATGCATGAGAAAACAGGTTATGCCGACGGACCCAGCGACGCTTCCAGGAGCGGCGAGACCAACAGCACGCACCGGCCGAGAAGAAGACTGGGGCAGCAAGACGCACACTGGCCGGCTGTCCGAAAACCGATGGCGCTACAGAAACTCCGAGAATCACAGGACACACACAGAAAGAGAGAAGGACTGACGCAAACATCTCAGCCATCACCAAAAATCAGAAAAGCACACGAAGGAAGGGAAGAACAGCCAGGAAGAACACGTCGATTGAAACAGGAGCAATTAATCAGTGAGGACACCATTGAGGACACACAAACAAATCGGTTACCAATACGCAAAAGATAATGAAGAAAAACCACAGGGCGCTACCCTGAATAACCACAGGTCGCTACCCTGAATAACCACAGGTCTCTAACCTGAAAAAACCGCAGGGATTGAACCTGAAAACCCACAGGGATTGAACCTGAAAACCCACAGGGATCGAACCTGAATAACACGGAACTTATAGTAGGCACTTCAGTCACGTGACATGACCTGTCAAAAAGTGCTAACGCTGAATCGCGTACATGCGCGGCACCAAGGAAAGGCGCATGCATAGATCGATCTGTAGCTGCACGGAAGCTGCGCAGGGCCTTCTCGTGTGGCGCAGCATGTAGCTGAGGCCCTCAGCTTTCGTTTGAGCCCACATACGTCATGATGCGGCAATTTTTTGAACTCACGTACAGTTCGAGTAAAATCGGCAAGGATTTTTCGGGCATTTCACTTGGTTGCACGCATTTGCCATGTAGCTCATCGTCTTCAGCGTCGTATTTCCTTTCGGAATCAGTTGTCCTCGTTCGTCCAACACTTTGCGCATTGCTGCGCAAGGAGAAATAATGCGAGGTGTTATTGGAAGCGAACCGCGACAGGCGTCCTCCCGGCAATAGTCCTTGTTCGTCGGAGCCCATGCGCATGGCTGCGCAAGAAGAAATATGCCAGGTGTTATTGGAGTCGCATCGGAGCAGTCGTCCTCTCCTGCAGGCGACGAGTAGGACAGTATATACTTCGGCGACTGGACCAAGAGAGCTGACATCAAAACGGCCTGCTCGGAACAAATCGTCACCTGATCAGCAGGTGGCTTCCAGCGACCAAGAAAAGCATTGACGGTGATATTATACCAAGAATCCAGCACACACTCTATGCACAAAATCTCACATGCTGGAGTTGCTGAAGTTTCAGTAGTCCCAAAAATTTACGGACGATGTTCTATTGTAATAGTTTGTCATTTCTTTCCGTCAAATACCCGGTAAATTCTAGTTTGCTCAGTCTTCGGCTCATTGTTCTTCCGTATTCGTCACCACGTCAATACTGTACATGTAGCAACAATGTGTTCTGGCACTGAATTATTGTAGTTACTTTATCTTACCTCAAAGTCTCATCTTATGCTTTTCCGAAGGCTTCTCTGCACTGTTTTCATGCTGTTGCGATGGAGTTGCTATGCTGTTGCTATGGAGTTGCCATGGTGACCACACCCGATATCTTCGTCGGAGCTGCCGGACGGATGAAAAATCCGAAGTATTTCCAAACCATGCTGTTTCTGCATTCATCTGATTATTTTGACCTGCTTCCAGCGAGCCTGGTATTTTGCCACTATAGACACTGAAGCAAGTTCTGCCAATTTCTGATATGCTGCTGGTGCCGTCGATATACTGAAAATGCCGTTATTCAATTCTCCGACTTTGGGTGGCTATATCTCTGTGCCAAGTTATTCTTTTTGCTTCAAATTTTCTGTGGAGTCTTCCTAAACCTATCTGAATCGGATACAAAAAAGAAATACGCGTATTTCTCGTTTTGAAAAAATCGCCTGAAGTGCCTACTTATAGTACATCCGCTCGCAAAACCAAAAAACTGAAGAAAAGAAACTGTCAGGGACCGATTGGGACGCACAAGGGCCAACCAGCAACACCAGGAAACCATAACACCCGCAAGGCAAACCGATACAAAAAAACGCAGGATTCCTGCAGACCACTAAGCAGACCGTGGCTCACCATGATCAGACGCCCACCCAGACGAACTAGAGAAACCCACATGCCGAAACACAATTATTACAAAACCACACGCTCACAAAAAAAATTCAACCTGGATCAAGAACGAGAATCCTACATGAAGTTCACACCTCCCACCAAACCGGAAGCCAACAGCTTTCCTACTTTGTTGACAGTGCATGACCGAGCCTGACAACGCTCTACACCATGTACACCTGGTACACAGAACATGGAGAAACTACTACTAAAACGGTAAAAACACGAAACAAAACAATATGGATCGACTACATACGAGGCAGCACCTCGAGAACGTTCAGGTGGACATCTAAACAAATCACGCGACACAGTCACACTATCGGAGCAGTCCGACGGCAACTCCGTGACAAGCACAAGTGCACAACACAAGACGAGATCAAAGCTACCCATGCTGAATGCACGACGAACATGCAAACACAAGTTCCAGATTCGAACGAGTAGCGCACGAACAGAAGTTTGAAATTTTCATACACAACAGTACAGTACAGGGTAGTCAGAGCGACACAACTAACACAACGGGGCGAACTTCCAACGAGCATGCAAGACTACACTACGAGTACACACTCGAACACAAGAGAACAAGGTTCCACGGAATTCCTGCCGGGACCCGCGTACCCGAGTCACCCGACGCAAAACAATTATTTGAAAATTCGAAATCGAATACAAGGTACGGCAACACATTACGCAGAGCAGACAATTACAAAGGCATGCTCACCTGAGTAGGAGCTCCGAGGATCTTGGAAAGGGTTGAACAGACGCAGCAAAGCGGAGCCATGGCGAGAACGCGAAGAGGAAAACGAAAAGCACCGGCCGGAGAGCGACGAGCTTCAGGGTCGTGGGTTCGATTAGTTGGGCGCCAAATGTCGTCTCGGAAGGTTGCGAACGAACTGCCTCTTCTATCCTCGCCACGCCACACCTCAAAACGAACTAGTCAGTGGTTTTTCTCTAGAGCTAGAGAGAGAGCTTTTCATAGTTTACTTCAAGCGGCGACGGAAGAACTCATAATGGAGAACTAACACTGACAACGAATGACTGACGACTGTCAACAAACGTCTGACTCTGACAACGAACGACTGACAACTGACGACGACCGTCGGACAACTGACTCTGACAACGAACGTCTGACAACTGACGACGACAGTCGGACAACTGACGACGAACGTCTGACAACTGACGACGACATGGCAAAAGGAAAACATGATATCAGAAATTGGTGCCCTCGTCAGCACAAAAGGTGGTGTACTCAGCACAAAAAGGTGCACGTGTCAACAACAAAGCAGCGCAGCAGCATGTACGGGTCAGCAACAAAGCAGCGCAGCAGCATGTACGGGTCAGCAGCACAGAGACACAAATACAGCAGCAGCTACGACGAAGAGACAACACGTGCAGCCACATGTACACACAGAGCCACAAATACAGCAGCAGCTACGACGAAGAGATAACACGTGCAGGCGCAGGTACAACATACGGGTCAGCAACAAAGCAGCGCAGCAGCATGTACGGGTCAGCAGCACAGAGACACAAATACAGCAGCAGCTACGACGAAGAGATAACACGTGCAGGCGCAGGTACAACATTACCGTGAAGTTTTCAGCTCTCACCGCGGCACTGACAAGGGATTTTCCCTTTTTTCCCTGCGCGCATGCATCCTGAGCACTTTTTTACTGCCGGTAAAAGTTTACTGCCGCGGCAGTAAAACTTTCCCACCGGTAACGTGCCAGTAACGTCACGTGATCAAATCACCTTGGCGACTTTCCCAATCGGTCACTTTTTATCGGTAGTCTGAACGCGCCCTTAGATTCTCACAGGTACATGCGTTTCCGTGTACCGGTATTATTATTATTATTAATACTTCTTTCCAGAGAATTAGTATTGGTAGTACTCGGTGGGGTTTTGTTGTACATTTTACTGCTATTCTTAAGTACTGTGGCTAACTGTTAGTGGATGTTTTTTTGTGTCTTGCATTTGTAGGACTATTTCGCAGCTGAAACAACTGAGGAAGTTGGATGTCGGCTGCAATGACATCACAGACTTGGTGAGTCTGAGTGCATGGCCAGGTTGCTGTAAAAGCGGGGGGGGGGGGGGGGGGGGGGTGCACACACACTTATACTTGCTGCTGTGACGGTGCTGATGCCACACACTACTTGCTGTGGCTGTGCTGCGTCCTCCCCGGCCTCTTCAACACCAATTTCAGTCTAGGGAAATGCCTAAGACTGACATTGGCTGACACTGATATTGCAACCATGAAGTAGAAAGAATCGAAAGATTTCTCCTTTCACATTAACTCATTCCACAACTCCCTGATACTTTCTAGCCAATATTGTCGTCAATTCCTCTTCACGTACGTCATTTAGATTTCTCGTTAGCCATCCTGATCTCTCGTGGATCTGTTGAGACCATCAATGTCATCAAAGAGCAACGAATCCACCATTGACCTGTGAATAAATCCCATTGTCCTTGTGTAATCATGTGTGTGGGTGTGTGTGTGTGGGTGTGTGTGTGTGTGTGCGTGTGTGTGTGTGTGTGCGTGTGTGTGCGCGCGCGCGCGTGTGTGTGGGTGTGTGGAAAAATGAAAAATAGAGATTCATTGGCCAGAAAAATCCACTTCAATCAGCTGTGTGGTGGATACCAGGCTAAAAATTAGTGGTGGTCAATTCATCAGCATTGCAAGCTGTTGAATAGTGTAATCCCAGCACAAGTTGCTATTTCTAACATAGCTGTTCCCTATCATCGCTTCGGCGATGGGCAGGCCTGAGGTGTGTGTGACCATGTTCCGTTCCGCTGGTGATCTTTATGCAGCCGGAGGGCATTGGCAATCTCACTCTACTGGAGGAGCTATGGGTTGATACGAATGACATGGAGTCATTGCCTGTTGTAAGTACTCTGTGCAATACTTACGTCATACCCTTCTAGCCGAATGTACACACACATGCACACATGCACACACATGCACATGCATCCACACACACACACATACACACACACACGCACACACACACACACACACACACACACACACACACACACACCTGGTCCTGGTCCTGGTAAACACTGCCATTACAGTCACGTGTCCCCTCGCGGGGCCGACAACATGGAAACGACGCGCGACGGCAGAAAATCGGCAGTCTGCCGAGAGATCAGGGACCATGTTCAATCGGCACAACGAGAGAGCCACCTTCGGCAGCTATGGATTTGGAATCCACGAGTAGAGCGGCAGCACCGACCACAGGCCCCACAGTGGGCCTTGCAGCTTGAGAGGGCGAGCCGCACACGCGGCGGCGGAGGAGTCACCGGAGCAGCAATGGTAGACACCGCCGCCCGGCACGGAGCCCGAGACGATGTCGCGGGGAGCATCCGGGAGTTGGGGCACTTGTGGACCGCCAAACCTCCGGCACTGCGGAACCAACGCTCGCAGGAAGAACTTTGTCGACTACCTCTCTGTTCTGATACAGGTTTGCAGCGCTCATCGAGGCATTTATGACAAGGCAAACCACTCCTGGAGAAGAGACGGCCACTCTCGGCACAAGGTATCCGCAGGGGCTCACAAACGGGTTCGGGCGGGGGCAGAACATTGCAAACGGCCCGCCATTCCCCTCTATCCTGAGCCAAGTCATACCATTCGTCGATGCCCAATGCCGCCAGATCCTTACGCGCAGCATCGCGCCACCTTTTCCTCGGGCCGCACATTGGACGGACAGGATGTAGGGTGCCAAACAGTAGTTGACGCGGGGCACGCTCCTGATGCATTCGCACAACATGCCCAAGCCACTCCATGCGGCGCGATATCAGCAGGCTGGGGATGTCACGGGGCTGACGCGAATTCCACCGCTCCAAAACATCAACCCTGGTCAGTCGTTCGTCCTAGACATTCCGCTTGCTGATACCCATCACGGAACGGATGCAGCGCAGATGGAAAGAGCACACACACACACACACACACACACACACACACACACACACACACACACACACACACACACACACACACACACACACACACACACACACACACACACACACACACACACACACACACACACACACACACACACACACACACACACATGAAATACCTGTATAATAACAGAGTTGTTCCCGATGTAAAGAGGAACACCGTATTGCTGCTTCATGGCTCCTTTATGACTTCCACTTGAACTGAGCAAGAACTGGATGAAGTTGCTTATTAAGACAGTCTCGTGTCTAAATAGTGAATAGACATGCTGTTTTTGACATCAGAGTCTGTGCTTCTCCCATTCTTGACTGGCCATGACTACACTGAAACGTCACAGTGGTGCAAACGAAAGCCCTATGTTGTACACAGTTGTACTCCTTGCAGGCTGCGCCCAGGCTTCGTAGGCATCTTATACCTAGCTTGTTTTCCTGTGCTGAAAGAACTGTTGCACATTTTATCCACCTTTCTGCTTCAGGAAATCGGTGCACTGGAACAACTCAAGGTTGCGGACTTTTCCGAGAATCACCTGGAGTCTCTTCCGTCAGATCTGCGTGGCCTTCTGAGCTTGCAAGATCTCCTCTTGTCGACCAACACATTGCTGACGCTGCCTGACTCGATTGGTAAGCCTTGTGATGCTTGACGGTGTTGCTGCATGCAGCCACTGTATGTCTTGGCCTGATCAAGTGGTTTGCTCCTATTACACAGGTGTCCTTGAGATTCACCTGCATGCTGTGGTGATCTGTGGTGATGGAGTCCTGCATGCTGTGGTGATGGAGTCCTGCATGCTGTGGTGATCTGTAATGGCGGATTCCCGCATGCTGTGGTTATCTGTGATGGTGGATTGCTGCATGCTGTGTTATCTATGGTTATGAATTGCTGCATGCTCTGGTGACCTGTGGTGGTGGATTCACGACGTGCAGTGACGTCACCACGGCTCCCCATTGAATAAGCATGATGGCAGGAGTGTGCATGCCTACTGCCCCCTTGCTTCTCCAGCCATCCGTGACTCGCTACCGCGTTGTAGCTATGAGGGCGGCTCACCGTGCTGCCTGGAATAATGTTCACCCGAAGCTTGGCAAAGTACATTCGACTCCACTTATAACGAATTCGCATATAGCGAATTGTGTGATATAGCGAACCATTGTCCATATCCCTGTTTGAACCCATACAGAATTGACCATTTATAGCGAACGGGTTTCGTTTATAACAAAGAAAATCCTGTAGGGCCGCATCTAAACCGATTGCACTCATCCTGTCATGGGCCACTGGCCAGTCATGACTCGCTGCTTGTATAGTGTGAGTGCATTTCTGGTATAGCGAACTTCGGCTACAAAGAACTAATTCTCCTGCACAATGGTGTTCGTTATATCGCGAGGAGTCGACTGCACTCTGTTACTTACTTTGTTTGCATGCTTGGCGCTTTATCACTGACGTGTGTCTTCCATGTCTGTTGTGTGTCTTCCATGTCTGTTGTGTGTCTTCCATGTCTGTTGTGTGTCTTCCATGTCTGTTGTGTGTCTTCCATGTCTGTTGTGTGTCTTCCATGTCTGTTGTGTGTCTTCCATGTCTGTTGTGTGTCTTCCATGTCTGTTGTGTGTCTTCCATGTCTGTTGTGTGTCTTCCATGTCTGTTGTGTGGTGATTTTAGGCTCTCTGAAGAGCCTGACACAGCTGAAATGTGAAAATAATCACCTGACGCAACTACCGGATACAATCGGAAAGTGAGTGCCGGTCTTCATGGGGACTTGTGGTAACGTGTCTTTATCGGGGTAGCTGCAAGCTTTTGTGCTTTTCGCCACAATTTCATTTCCAAGTAGTGATAGTATGTAGCATTGCCTGCTTAGGAGAAGTGATCACTTGGTTACCGGTTGTGTATTCAGTGTAACGGTATCTACCTGTAGTGGGGATGCAGTAATTTGGCCTATGATGGACAATTGCCTGGGATCCTCTGTCGATCGGCAACACCGCACACACCTGGCACATGTACAGTGGAAGATACAACCACCTTCGGTCTTTAAGTGGCTATCTTTGATTGGAAATGCGCTTGCATGGGTAGCCTGTTTATCCTCGAATAACCTGTACTAACAGGTTGCATCGTTCAACATTGTCATTGTGTTCTCTCCCTCTCCCTCTCCCTTCTCTCTCTCTCTCTCTCTCTCTCTCTTCTCTCTCTCTCTCTCTCTCTCTCTCTCTCTCTCTCTCTCTCTCTCTCTCTGTCTCTCTCTCTCTCTCTCTCTCTCTCTCTCTCTCTCTCTCTCCCTATGTCATTGTGCCACACAGCTTGGCGACTTTGAGAGAGCTGTTCCTCACCGACAACATGCTAGAGGTGGGTTACTGCTTGCCACTACACACTGGATTTGATTGGTTGGTGGAATATCCGCTAAGGGAAGCAGATGGTTTTTATGAATAGTTCCATGTTGCCTAGAATGCATAGTGCTTTGTAGAAGGCCGAGGCTTCAATCCATATGTGAAACTTACCCAGTGCATGGTGTTGTGTCGTATGTGAAACTTACCCTTTGCATGGTGTTGTGTCGTATGTGAAACTTACCCAGTGCATGGTGTTGTGTCATATGTGAAACTTACCCAGTGAATGGTGTTGTGTATGTACATGTATTCCTCAGAGTCTTCCTAGTTCACTGGGCAAGCTGAAATCTCTCTCAACGCTGTACGTGGATCGTAATCACCTCGTCAGTGTTCCGCCAGAGGTAAGTTGGTAGTGTGTATGTGTGTGTGTGTGTGTGTGTGTGTGTGTGTGTGTGTGTGTGTGTGTGTGTGTGTGTGTGTGTGTGTGTGTGTGTGTCCCATATGGTGCAGTTGTATGTGCAGCGATTTCCAATCGAGAGGTTGCGGGTTCGATTCTCGACGATTACGGTCACACACGTCTTTCTTCTCTTTCATTCTCCTGGGTGGTTACCAACAGCTAGTGCACGCCAGAGTATGTGGTGTGATGTGTGTGCTGGAAAAAATCAAAAAAGACCAAAAAGTAGGGATTCACCGGCCAGAAAAAGACACTTCATAGCTGTGTGGTGTAGACCAGGCTGGAAAGTGGCGGTCAATTCTTCAGCCTTGCAAACTGTTGAATGGTGCAATCCCAGCACTATATTCTTAACAGAACAGCACAGATTAATCACCGGGCCACTGTTTACCGTGACAATCACCATATGTCTTTGTGTTTCACAATCATTAGGACAAACAGTTGCAATTTCATAACTCTGAGTTTTACAATTTGAATCGATCATCAGACGTTACGTGATAGCGTAGGTCCCTATCCTGACAGTACTGCTATTATACCATTAGTGTGGAAAGTTCAGCGTAACAATTGTCGTCCTTGTTTTTCTGGTGTCTGTGCGCGTGGTGGTGTTGCAAAGCTCTGCTTGTGCAAGTCGTTGTCCATCCTGAGCTTCCGCCAGAACAGCATCACCCGCATTCCGCCAGACTATGGGATGATGGCGAGCTTGAAGGTTGTCGATCTCTGCAATAACAAGTAAGAGACCGCCCGTGGAAATACGAGGAAACCACCCTTTGTGATTGAACTGACAGGACGTCCGTGCTACGGCATGCTATCTCGCGTCCACCTGCAGTCTGTCACCAAGCGTATGCTCTCTAGCTGGTCATTAAAATCTGGATATGCCGGCGTGTGAATAAGGCAGTGCTCGACTCCATTCAGGCTTGCATTTGTGTGTCAAAGTTGTTGAAAACTGCAGTGTTTCAGTCAAGCTCTTTCCTGTATTGTGTGATTGTGTTGTGTGATTGTGTGTTATGTGATTGTGTGTTATGTGATGGTGTGTTCTGTGATTGTGTTCAGGCTAGAGAACCTGCCCTACAGCTTTCTACAACTGGAATTGAAGGCTTTGTGGCTATCTGATAACCAGGTACAGTGCATACCAATGATGTCGGGTTTGCTCGGTGTCAATGTGCCACTGTTAGTGCTTCTTAGCACAGGTCACGTGATAATAACCGCGGTTACACCCAATTCCGGCCTAGTCTTGGTTGCTATGCCATGCGCACATGAGTAGCTAAGCTACAGTGCTGCTCGATGAAATCTGATCGCGTGAGTCACGTTTGCGCCATGGACTATTTCACAGCCCAGTGTTTGCGGGTGTAGGGCTGCGCAACGCCCGGCGTGTACTAGAGTGACTCGATCAGATTTGATTGATCAGTGCTGTAGCATGGTTGCATGACTTGTGCTGGTTAAACTCAATCCTAGCCGAGTCTTGTTTGCTATGCCATCCCGTACACCAGTAGCTAGAATGGATACACGTGCTGGTCTTGCTCTTGTATGCCTGCGTATATCAGTAGCTGAGCCAGAATGTATGCATGTGCTGGTTGTGCTTGTCACTGTGTGCCACCTGCAGTCCAAGCCACTGATAGATCTTCAGGAGGATAGCGACCCAGTCACCAAGGAAGCACTTCTGACATGTGTCCTGCTGCCACAGGCTATCGGCCAGTCACAGAGCCTTGGTAAGGGATTCGATTTTTTTCTTTTAGTTGGAATTGTTAGCTCAGCGCGTTCATTCCCATTCTTCATCATTTGTGAGAACTTGACCAGGTCTAGTGAGAAGGCATTCCCCTGCCTGTTATTCTGGTGAAGTAAAATATAATAACAAGAACAAGAACAAGAAGAAGAGCAGCAGCAACAACTCTTATTGGCAATGGTGCCATCGTGAGAATAAAGAATTCAATTTTTTTTAACAACAACAACAACAAGAGCAGCAACAAAAACAAGACCAGCAACAGTGGCAACAAGACCTCTGCGTGTCCAATGGCCAGTGCAATACACACTGGCCGGTGCACCCGTGTCTAGAGACCGGTGTCTATGTATCCTTAGGTTAGACAGGTGTCCAAGATCCGCAGGCTGCGTATAGTGCTCAGAGTGCAGAGCTAGCAGTACGGCCGGCACACAGAATCAGCACAACCAAGTCTCTTCGCTACTGCCGTGTGGCTGTTGTGTTTCAAGACCAGTGGTTACAGACACACAGGCCATGCTCCAACCTCCACGGAAACAGTTTGCTACAAACACCACCTGCTAAGAAGACTGGGTTTCTATATATGCAGCTACACACCACTTGGACTCTTCAGTTTAATGATCAGGATGTCAAGACTTCACAGAATGACAGAGGTCGCCCTATGACACGCAGCAGGACCCTAGTCCTTGTAGACCGGTCCTTTTTTCATGGCGTGTACGTACGGCTGTGTGCCAGCCGGCGCGTACCTAACACAAGATATAAATGCACAGTCCCTGAATGCCCTGAATGCCCTGAATGCCCACGCTTTACTGAGAAGTGAGAGGATCTACTACATGAACAGAATTGTCAAAAAATTAAACAAACAAACGAAACACCTGCTTGTTCTTCTGTCTGAGTATTCCTCTCTTTGCTTTCGGCAAATTGAGCCCTCTACGGGCGGTGGATGAACTTCACATGGATACAGTCTACGTCTTTGCTCTTTGCTGATTGTTCTTTGCTGATTGCTCTTTGCTGATTGCTCTTTGCTTTTCAGAGAATCTATTGCAAGTGGGCACGGCTGGTTCATCACTGATGGATCCCGATGCCACGTCACGAGCCAGCCAGGTCACTGGCAGCTCTCACGATAGGAATACGCGTGTTGCCTTTGCCCCGGAAACCCTGGAACGCACGGGAGAAACCGAGTCCGAGGTAGGGTTTTTCGTCGCTGCTCACACGCCGAACGAAAATGTGATACCGGTAATAGTGCTGATGGAAATGGCCAGTGGTGAACTACTGACAGAAGTACTGTTCTGGACATGGAAATCCGGTCGCACGTCTAGCGGCCCCAGAGCGCTGGCCATGCAGCCGTGGATAAGCGGTACACACATAGGCGCTCCAGGGCGCTGGTCGCCTCGGATCAACATGTGCACTGCACGCAGCGTTCTGTACGCGCTGAGGGCGCCGGCCCCGGTCAATCGACTGGATTTCCATGTCCGCTACAGTACATGCACATGTGTCCAAGTATCCTTAGACTGCGTCGAGTGCTCAACGTCCGGTAGACATAGCTAGAAATACAACAACCACACAACAACCAATGGCAAAACCAAGTCTCTTTTCTGCTGCTGCTCAGTGTTTTGCGCTAATAATCACTCATCAGACAGCATCATTGATAATAATACTAACCTTGCATACGTACCACCAAAGGTTTGAAGAACAGATGACAAAAGTACATAGTACAGCCTCATGTACTCATGGTATGGAGTGTAATTCTTCACTGATGAATTTCTCTCTGAATGGCTGATGTAAACTGCAGGGCAACATTTGATTAGCTTTGCCAACGCTTTCCTAAAAATGAACAAATGAAGCGCTAAAAGAGTTCAGAGATTCACGGAGAGGAAATGCGGAGTGCTGACCGGCGAATTCATGCCCATGGTAACTGATGAGGGAGGACATATCACCATGGTTACTGATACGCTGATAGTCCTATGTGACTGCCTTGCACTAGAATAACCAGTTGACTTGCTCATTGCCCACCACTGCACAAGAACCCCCACCCTCATGCTCATTTGATGCTCACATGGTGCTCCTTTGATGCTCACATAATGCTCACTTGATGCTTGTGTGGTGCTCACGAGCACGCTAATGCTATGACTGTATCCAATAACATCTGATGTTCAGAATCAGGTGAAGCTGCAGCGCCATCCCACGCCGTTTGCCAAAGACATGCGAGCCAAGGCTAAGAAACTGCGTAGCATTGACGGCCGGAAATCACCAGAAGGCAGTAAGCGATCCAGCACGGGAAGTCTTGTTCCGTCCGAGGCAGCCGCGACGCCTCCAATCGCCAGGGCCGAGGAGGACACCACTACCAAGACTGAGTCGGTGAGTTGGAGTTCACTTTTTCCGTCAGCACCTCAACCTAGTTCCTGTCATGCTGCCGATGACGGGTGAGCAGGTGAATAGTTTCTTCGACCACGTATTGCGGCTTTGCTGATATACAGCGATCAGGTTTGATGCACATCCCAGCTAGCGGTGATGGTAATACAGTGCTGTATTTCATGGCTACATTGTATGACACACATGTACCAGCATTCTTGTATCATGTGTCCAACACTGGTATTGGGTTAATTGCGCTTCTGGCAAGTGCAAACAGACCCCGTCAATCCCAACCGGTCGGTCAGGAAGGCGAAGCAAAGAACTGAAAAACTGAACATGTGAAGCCGGGCTAATGTGAATGCGAGGAGCGACTCTCATTGAAAGGACACCCCTTCTTCCCGATCTACTTCAGTAACTGTTTGTGATGAATCCAGCATGGGTGCTTAAATGAGCCCACGTCACTAGGTGCACACTCTAATCTTGCACTACCGGCCCTGAAAACTCTTCGTTCCTATGTGTCACCACTGGGGACAGCTAATTGATTGGTGAAGTGGTAATGATCTAGGACACTAATGAATTGGTCCTTGCACAGAGGCAATATGCATAACTGAATCTGCTAAGAGTACCCAATGCCTGTTATGGTCAGGATGCAGTATACAAGATGTACCCAGAGGAAAGTAAGGGCTTTAGAGCAACTTCATCTTGAATAAACACACTGGGAAGAATTCGAATGATTTGTTGTTG
>NC_088650.1:30635549-30655549 GCF_964019385.1 Sycon ciliatum | reverse complement strand
TCCCTCCCTCCTCCCTCCCTCCCCCCCCCCCCCCCCCCCCCCCTATCTATCTATCTATCTATCTATCTATCTATCTCTCTCTCTCTCTCGCTCTCTGTCTTGGTTGAACTATAGGTGAATGATACAGACTACACGGGTGGAATTTCACACGAGCAAGCAGTATCGGTGTTGAAGGCCACCGACGGAACTGTGAAGTTTGTACTGCGCCGGGAAGTCTACACGGACGAGTCGGCACCAGTGACAATCAATGTCATTCCAGCCGTTGTGGAGAAGGTATGATAGACCATTGCATGACCATTGCCTTGCCCCTATCTTTGACTACTGTAAAAGCCATATATGTAACGAAGTGTTAACTCTAACGAGTTAACGAGGAGAAATCTGTCGTTAAAATAGAAATCGTTATACAGAAATCGATACGTATACTGTCCTATTGAGCGTTGAGAATGAGTGAGAATCGTTACCTTTGGTACACGTAAACCAGTCAATTTTGGGAAATCGTTATATATGCGCCTCGTTAGAATAATGGCTTTTACAGTAGTCTGTTGTACGTTTGCAGCTACCACTGTTTATCCATGAGTTTGTATGGTGAGTTTGTATGGTGAGTTTGCATGGTGAGTTTGTATGGTGAGTTTGTATGGTGAGTTTGTATGGTGAGTTTGTATGGTGAGTTTGTATGGTGAGTTTGTATGGTGAGTTTGTATGGTGAGTTTGTATGGTGAGTTTGTATGGTGAGTTTGTATGGTGAGTTTGTATGGTGAGTTTGTATGGTGAGTTTGTATGGTGGACTCTATTCTATCTACATACTAAAACACTGTAGTTAGTTTTCTGCAAACGACCGAGAATTGACCAAGTTTATTGAAATGGTTGAACTTATCGATCATTCGTGATCAATAAATGTATGGGCCGCCGGTAAAGGGTTAAGTGAGGGTTAGGGTTAGGGTTAAGATTAGGTGCACATTCGATTGTATCCGTCCGATCGAAGTGATCTGGTCAGCGGGGATCGGGATCCAGTTTCCACAATCGAATGCAGCCTAGGGCATGTTCGTTTGGTAGGATCGGGATCCCAATCCACCGGATCCACTGGATTCGCACCCTTTCGATTGGTCGAATCTGGATCCGGATCCTTCGGATTTGGATCCGGTCAACCCACCTCGGGGAGCAGGGTTGACCAGATCCAACGGATCCAAATGTGACCTTTGTGCGTATATGGCGGGTAAAAATCATTTTTGTACACATTGTGATACGCACACGTGGATGGAGATAGAACTTGTTGACTTTTTGTACGACGGAGGCGATGAATACGACGTTCATCCTTTTGGGTGATTTGTGAGCGCCATTGTCAACATGGCAACAGTCAAGGTCCAAAATAAAGTGTTCAGTTGAATCTGAAGGATCCGATGGATCTGAGATCTGGATCCTGATCCCGATCCTTACCAATCGAACATGCCCTAGGTTAAGGGTTAAGGACGTGAAGGGCAGAGCTAGAGTGAAGCTAGGGCTAGGGTTAGGGTTAGGGTAGGGGTTAGGCCTGTGGACAAATGGTATATGTGCCTATCCCATTCTCCCTGTTTTTGTTTGTGGGTAGGATCCCCCGGCGTATCCATAGTTTTACACCTTCACCCTGTGGACAAATGCTGCATCTGCCTGTGTGTTTGCTGACACTCTGCTGTTCTGGCATTTGTTTTGCGTGTATGTGTGCCTCATTCAGGACAATGACGAGGATGACCTTGAGCGGCGCACGGACACACCGCCGACGCCAGAGGAGACCAAGAGAAATCTGGTTGCACTGCCGGAAGAGAGGACGCTAGTCGAGGGCATGGAGGTCAGTGGGGAAAGATGCCTGCAATTCTCCCGCGAGACGTCAGCGTATTCCTTTCTGGCATGGCATGTGTTTGCATACCGTATTTCTCCAATTGCATATCGCACCCCCATTTGCAGGTCTCTGTTGTATTGTTACAATGTATTTCCTCAGGTTTCCTGTACCCAGTACACTCAGTGTACCCAGTGTACCCAGTGTACCCAGTGTACCCGAATGTTGTCCGTGACCTCTACGAGGTCGGTCCTCTTTTGGCGCATGTGCTCTGTGTGGCGCTGTATCCGCGCGGTTGGCATGTGAACCACGTGCGGACTGCGCAGGTTGCGCCGCAGAGCGCATGCACACTTTATTTATGTGTACGCATTTCCTTCCTGGAGGCCTTCTTCTTGAGACTCTCGGTGAACAACAACAAATAATCTGTCGACGACAGTAGTACCCATGTAACAATGCTCTTTTCTTCGTCTATGACACTGATCTAGATGGTGACGATCAACCGTGGCGAAGAAGCTCTCGGTATGACGATTGTTGGTGGGAGCGACACTTCCCCCCTGCCATTTGGCAGTCAGGCTCCAGATGACAAAGGTGTCTACATATCCAAGGTAATAGGTAGTCTCTTTAGCTGTAGGATTGGTAAACTGTGCTGCTGCTGCTGCTGCTACGAGTTGTGTTTGTGTTCATGATGGCAAGAGACAAGCGTGCTTGTGAGTGTCATCTTCTGTTCCTGGCTCGCAGCCGGAATTACAATGGGCGTTGTGGGTGGACCTGCTTGTCGATAATATGAAGGAGATGCTGCTAGGAAAGGGTTTTCTCCCAACACTAGAGCTCGTGCTTTTTTGCCGACTTGACACTTGACTGACTCACGACTGCCATCCAGAGCACACTAGAAGGTCATCGAACCGAGATGCTGCTATTTGCTTAGATATTAAACTTAGTTATGTCGGTTTGCTTCCACCCCTATTGTTACAGATTGTTCCTGATGGTTTGGTGGCGTCGAGTGGTCAGCTGCGCGTGGGCGATCAGATCATCTCTGTGAACGACAGCGAGCTGACCGGCACCCAGCACAGCACTGCTGTGGCGTGTCTGGTCGGCACGTCCGTGCTGAAGCTGATTGTGCGTCACGTCGGCCCACCGCCCGGTATAATGGAGGTCAGTGAGGAGTGCAGTCAACGAATAAGCGACTTGGAGAAAAGAGTTTAATAGTGCGATCAAAATTATTAACGAAGCGGACATTAGAACGTTGATAACGATGATACCGCTGGTCAGTGCCTAGGGTTATAGCTGAGTTACAGATATACATATAGCTGAATTACAGCTTTTAAAATTCAGCCAAGTCCCATTGGTGACTAACTGTTACTTGTGTTTTGGCTCTGCCCTCGTGGCATTGAGCACTTTCTGCAAGGGTTTAGCAACAGAGCTTGTGATTATAGATGAAGGAATTGTCTAATTAGTGTAGGGAATTGCTGTGGCCTGTGATCTTCAAGGGAAGATAGAACTCACCAGCTGTGGGCTGTACAGCGGCTGCAGCGGCGACTGCGCATCATGCTGATTTGTTTTGCTCCACTTGTTTGTGTTGTATTTACCACCATATGAATCAACCATAAGTATAGCTGCAGTGAACTTTTCAACTTCATTCTCCGTTTGTGTTCTCAGGTTGTGTTTGCAAAGGCCCCTGAGGAGAAGCTGGGAATGAGCATCCGTGGGGGCAGCGGTGCAGCCAAGTCTGGCAATCCGTTTGACGACAGAGACGAGGGTATATTCATCTCCAAGGTAACGTTGAACACTGGTAGTAAGCGGCGACGTGTCTGCATTGACCTATAGTTATGATTAGTTAAAAAGTGTGGTCTGGCAGATGGGGACACGGCTTGCATACACATGGTGTCATGTAATGATTTTGATATCGGACAACCTAGCGATCGATATCACACATGCACAAGCTTTAACTCGACACACGAGCAGGTGTATGTGTGCGTGCGTGTGTGCGTGTGTGAATGTGTGTGTGTGTGTGTGTGTGTGTGTGTGTGCATGTGTGTGTGTGCGCGTGTGTGTGCGTTTGTGTGTGCGTGTGCGTGTGTGTGTGTGTGTGTGTGCACCAGCGGCTCGAAAGGTTGTTCTGTCTCTGGGAACGTGGAACGTCGACACTGACGGAAATTTGAATACGGCGTCCAAAGCAAAAAAATCAAGGAAAGTTTGTTCGAATATTCACGAGGAGAGAAAAATTGACCTTGTGTGTCGTCAGCTCAAAAAGTATGGAATGGACATCGTTGGCCTCCAGGAGACGCTTTGGTTTGGCTCTCATCAATATACTGTCGGAGATTGCTTAGTTTTGACAAGTGGTCACCCAACACCGACTACATCGCGGCGTTCAATAGCAATTATAACCCGTGGGAATGCGCCGTCACGTCAGTCGTTGGGTCCTGGTGCCGCTTCCCGGAGACAGCGCTAATCCAAGAGCTGCCCCGTATCATCCGGGGGCCACTTAGCCAGTCATGGCAGTGGAGAAGAAGGAAGGAAGGAAGGTGTGTGTGTGCGTGTGTGTGTGTGCGTGCGTGTGTGCGTGTGTGTGTGTGCGTGCGTGTGTGCGTGTGTGTGTGTGCGTGTGTGTGTGTGCGTGCGTGTGTGCGCGTGTGTGTGCGTGTGTGTGCGTGTGTGTGTGTGTGTGTGTGTGTGTGTGTGTGTGTACATGTGGATTTCCAAGCACAAAATAATACTCTCTCAATTCACTGCATACTCTCATCATGGTCTCTATCTGTTCTCTACATGACATTCTCTGCTGCAGATTAACCCTGGCGGTGCGGCTCACCGATCAGGAAAGTTCCGCCAAGGCCAGCGCATCCTGGAGGTGAATGGCAACACACTGCTTGGAGCCACTCACCACGAGGCAGTCCACGTGCTCAAGAGTATTGGCCAGACTGTGAAGTTTGTAGTGTGCGATGGGTACGAGCCTCCTGAGAGCGGTAAGTCTATTGTAGGAAAGTTCGAATGGATGTGGTAAATGGGATTTCAGCCTTTGGCCTCTGGTTGGTGGATCTGATCTATCCTGGCCCGTATGTTGTAGCCTTTTGGACCCTGAGTCGATTTATTTGGTCCGAAAAGGCTGCGATGCAGCGCACGGCCCTTATTCCCAATCGAACACGGTTGAGTAAGCGGTCACGTGCTCGTGCGTACACCAGTCGCCTGGTCGCCGTGCCTGCAGACTTTAAGTTGTAGCCTGCGGGCATTCCCCTTTAAGGTTGCAACGGGATTGAAGGTGCAAATTAAAAAAACAGGTTGCGTGATTACGTCAGCATTTGAGATTTTTACTGATGAATGATGTCCTAAGCACTCATTTGCTGCTCCATACAATACGATAATGTCATCCTCATTACTTCCTTTTATCTGTGTTTGTGTGTTTGTGTGTGTGAGTCTCTCTCTCTCTCTCTCTTTCTTTCTCTCTCTCTCATCACCTGCAGAGCTCCAGTCTTTGGACGCATCTTTAGTTTCGCAGGTGGTGAGTTCTATTGCTTCTTCCCAAGCAGTTAGATAATTCATGTACATGTACTCGGTTTGTGCGTGCTAGCAGCCGACTGGTCTGAAAAGAACTGCTTGCTTCACTTTCATTCACTGGTTTCGAATTCCAGAGCCGTACTCCCTGTAGTGCACTGTTTGTATGGAGGGGAGGGGGGGGGGGGGGCATTGTTCAGAAGACACCGCCGCTATCACGAGCTGTGTGGTGAAAGACCAGGCTTACGTAGTTGTGGTCCAATTATGATCCTTGCATACTTCAGAAGATGCTCCGCTTAGCAATATTTATGTGACAGGGTATCAGTGGTAATCGGATGATGGGCTGCCTAAGATATGAATCGTCTGTGCTTTTCGTTCTTGTGTATGTGCAGAGCGCTGTATCTCAGGCTGTTCCAGCGTCGACAGGGACAACTGAGCCTCTGAGCAATGCATCCAGCCAGCCTCTCACTCCACCATCTGAACCTGTCAGCCCACCAGAGGAGGCAGTCAGTCAGCCCACAGAGGCAGTCAGTCTGCCCACAGACACAGTCAGTCAACCTGCAGAGAGCAGTGCTGCTGTGCCAGAGCAGGTTGGCAGTGTAGAGGCCTCCACTGAGGTTGTTGCAGCACCCGAAACAGCTGAGCCAACCCGCACCACCCCGGAGGTCATAGTTTCATCGCCGTCTGAAGATAGAGGAGACGAGCAAGATATTCTTGCAGAGAAGCCGAGAACAACGTCTTGGGCTGATGAAGTCGAGGCGACAGAAGCCGCCGCAACAGAAGCTGCTGCGGCGGAAGTTGCCTCAACGGAAGCCGCTGCTGCTGCGTCAGAAAACACTGTGGAGGTTGGTGGCCATGCCCTACGGTCCACTCCGGTTCGGGAAGCACGGCAGAAGTCTGGGTCTGAAAGTGGTGCCGTTTCAAGTCCCTCTCACTCTACGGCCACGCCGGACTCGCTAGACGCAGGCGAGAATGATGGCGAAGGTGCAGCAGCATCTCCATCGTCATCATCATCATCTGCAAGCAAGGCCAAGAAGAAGAAGCACAAGAAACACAAGAAGCGCCATGCAGAGGAAGGCGAGGGCGCCGAAGGCAAGGAGCATCGGCATAGGCGGAAGCAACGCAAGGACGGTGACGCAGCTGCAGGAGGCGGCAACGCATGAACGCCGTAATATTCCTTCGTGTTGCCGAGCAGATCCAGGAGAAGCCATCCACTGGTGGACCGGTGACTGTTCTGCACATTCATCCCGTGAGCTACGCTAGAACATTGAACATGTTGGTGTCCGTTGGACGACAAGTGCACGGGCTGCAGACACTGGCTAATGTATAGTTTCCTGTTGGAGGTAATGGACAAGAGTGCATGCCATGCCCGGGGGCTCGCCCGTGGCTGGCAAAGAAGAATGTACATTTGCTGGCAAGGAGTGTATTCATCACATGCATTTGCCGAATGTTGTTGTCATTATGAACTGTGAAAAGTCTTGTATTCAACCCCCCCCCCCCCCCTCTCCCACACCCACACACCTAGGAGTAGAACTCCCATCCTGCATGAACCCCATGTCTATAGCGCTATTTTCGCCGTTGCGTCTGTATTCACGGTCGTCTAATTGAGTGAAACGTTTGATGGCAGTTTTCATAATGTTACTATTGCATATGCTCGCTCCAGCGTGCACCTGGTGTCTATCTGATGAGTGTGAACTCTCCTTTCTCTCTCTCTCTCTCTCTCTCTCTCTCTCTCTCTCTCTCTCTCTCTCTCTCTCTCTCTCTCTCTTTCTCTCTCTCTTTCTCTTCTCTGTCTTCCAATGACATACTCTCTAACTGCTTCGCATCATTCATCCAGCATCGTCCTTGGTTTGGTTTGTTTGCGGCAATATCTTGTGAAGACCCTACCCTGCCCTTACCCTGCCCTGACCTGCCCTGCCCTGCCCTGCCCTGCCCTGCCCTGCTCTGCCCTGCCCCTGCACACAGCTTGTAGTAGAGTAGTCCCTGCAGTTATGATGTTAGATAGTAACACGCGAGCATGAGATGGTGACACAAGAGTCGGTCGCAGGACATTGCTTCATGGTACTGAGGATGTCTGCCTCACAGATCCTGCTGCTGCTGCTCACTGTAATACAGAGCCATTAACGTTCTCTGCTGTCACTCGTCTTGTGTTGGCCGCGCCGGGGACCTCCTATATTTCGTCATTCTATCTTTTTGATGGCTATCTTTGTTTGAAATCATTGCTATACTAGTCAATCTATGTTCTCACATAATTATATTATGGTCCGAGAACGTTTATAATTATTGTACAATCTCCCCTATAATATTGGCCTGGACATGTAACTTTTCGATGCCGCGTTGTCTCTGCACTGCTCTGGTTTACTATTATACTATGTTGTGTGACTTTTGTTTGTTGCCGTGTGCCATTTTTTGTTCGTTGTCCTTCTATCATTACGTTGCAGTGCCCTTCCTTATTGTGTATTTCTAGGTAATAAGATTTGTAATATCTTTGAATGAAATGATGGCGTTGTTTTTTTGTCAAGCCTGAGAGTTTGTAGCCAAAGCGATATGTTGGTGTGCTGCTGCGCCCTCAGTCACATTTTGCCCCCCCCCCCCCTCCCGCTTTCGAGATTGAATGTGCAACTAAACGGTGCATGGCTTGACTAATCAACGCAAATTGAAATTGAGGGCGTGGGGAGAAAGTTGTTGCATAGCAAATACGCATCCCCCCCCCCCCCCCACATATGAAGTACATTGTGGTCTTGTATGCCGATTGCTATTTTTACTCAACTGTAGCAATAACTGTACCATGAAGCAGCTCAACTGTCACATGCGCAGAACATCCATTCTGCATAAGGAAGACACAGTCCTATAGTATGGTTTAGTGATAATGGTATGCAATAGCAAGAACTGAGCAAAAGCTGAAGAGCGGGAATATCGAATGCATCAACATCCCGCAGCGCTAAAATAGAATCAACCTTTAAAGCACCCTGCGTAAGCGTGGTCCAGACCTTCAGAAGCAGGGAGTAGTACAATACCGTGTATTGTACTACTCCCTGTTCAGAAGCAGGCCGGTAACAGAAGCATCTCAACACATAACCGTATGCACGTAGTACCAATGTTGTACATGACATTGTACCTACAACCGTATGTGCAGTGTGCAGTGTGAACCATACAGTGACATGCACGTACCGACATGCCTGTAGTGGCAAGGTCATAATAATTTCTGTCTGTACAATACGATGACATGTGCACGCTAGTGTCAGTGCTGCATGGTTACATACGCTGCAGCAGCAGCAGTGGTGTAATGTTGTCTCCTTGCTACATGTACATGCAGTAAAGTGTCAGCTCTGATATGTCTGATTGTAGCCGTAGTCTTGCAATTCTCACATTTTAGTAATAATGAAAGGACAGATCATTTATGTGTAGCTGCATGCTAGCTTCATAATATCAAACTCCGGATTACGAATATCACTCCAGGCTGTGTTGTCATTGTGCGTAGTCATGCATGCAAGAATATCTCTCAAGGACCACAGTATTGTTCTGCTGGGCGTGTGTGTACTGTCCTGTCGACAGGATTGCCACTACCAAGGCATTTCAATAGTACCCTGTAGAAGTGCCTTGCAGGTGGGAACGACGCTGTAACCCACGACACTTTCGCCGACTGTTGCCGTACCATGCCTATCAGGAAAGCTGACAGTGACTTGCAGGTGTCCGGATCCCACTCTGCCTGTCTGTGTAGCTGAGCTCAGTGCAGAAGACACTGGCAGTACGTATCACAGCTCATGGCACTTCCATGTGCACAGCACCATATATTGACCAGGATCGTGTCACGTCACGCAAGCAGTGGTGCTATAGGTCAATGACATAGCTATCGGGTCGTTCCTTGGCGGCATAACTCATTGCACTGGCCCCGCTGTGCTGTTGGGTCAAGTCGAAATGCATGAACGGCACCGTTCCACGTGTTTCGGGTGGCAAGGTAGCGGGCGCAGCATCCTCCGTTGTGCTTGCTTCTAAGCTTGGCCTTGTGTGACGTGGTGGTGGCGGCGGTGGTGGAGGCAGTGGCGGCGTGGCTGCAGATACCGATGGCGGCTTTGGCGGCGGTCGTGTTGGCATGCGATGGCCGATCCTTGGTCCTTCCATTACGCCGCCACCAACCGGATACGGCACTGCACTGCTGCCCTCAGGTGCTGGTCGTTCCGCGGGGAGGTCGTCATTGGATGGATTGCTGGCTTGATCTGACGACTGATCTGTAGTGATCTCAGGCTGCTCCACTGCCTCATTCTCAATGATATCATCTCCCCGATCCGCCGCCGCTGCTGCTAAATACGCACTGCTGGGACTGTCCTGATGTCCGCTTGGCTTGGAGCGGACGCTAGCACGGGGTCTTGGCGCTGGCCTGCTACCATCGCTGCCTTCGTCGAGCATCTGCGACAATTTGGTCCGTTTCTTTCGCAACGACGCTCGTTCTTTGGGCGTAGGGCGCTCCGAAGTGCTGCTGTCTGTTCGTTCAATGAGCGGAGCATTGCTGCCAAGTGTACCGGTGTTAGCGGGATAGTCTGGAGATCCGTTAGCGTAACCGGCCGTGTGCCGCAAGTTTTCAGCATTCCCTTGCGGCGTTTGCTGCACTAGATGGTGGTGGGGAACGGTGGGTGCTTGCGGTGGATAAGGTGACGTGCTGCCAGTCAGTGTGCCCGGGAAGATTAGATGTCGGCCATCAGCTTCTCCTTGTGACTGGCGAGTATCCTCGTTCAGCGCGCTTGTATTCGCTACGGTGGCCATCTCCCGCGGGGCTTCTTCGGCATCTCGGCTGGAGCTCCGGCGACTCTTCCGTTTGGAGCTACTTCTCCGATTGTCGACATTGTTGGTGGTATCGTTGTACACCGAAAGAGGAATGGGAGCAAACTGTGTTGGAGATGCAGGACTGGATGGCTTCGGGTGTTGTTCTGCAAGAGCTCTGGGATATGGACACAGAAATTGAAAGACCACGAACATTCACGCTTTATATTATAGTGCATCGTATTCATCAGTTCCAAGGGAGAAATGAAAGCAAACGTCTGAAGAAAGCCGGAACCGATTTTCACCACCAAGACTTGAACCACATGGCTTTACCATACATGGTGTCTTACCAGTATACAGTCGTCCCTCTCTAATCCGGCACCTTCTGCAACGGCATTTTCTGCTGGATAAACAAGGGTGCTGGATTATAAAATTCTGCCCTCCAACCCGGCCTACCTATTAACGTACATGTTTGTGTCGTACGTCAAAACGTAGGGATTTTCTGTGTCAATCCAAGTACTTCGTGGAATGCATATCTATAACACACACTTGGGAATACGAGTGCATAGGATATTCCCAAGTGTATGTTACATGTGTTGTGTATGTTACAATGCTCCCTGACGGTATGCGATGTACAACTGCAGGATTAGAAAATCGAATTGTGTACAATTTGAGTGATTTGTTGCAGAAAATCGCTGCTGGAGGCGGAATTCAAGTGCCGGATTAAAGCGTAGAAAATGAACTGAAAAATCCGTTTTGCCAGAAAGTGTGCTGGTTTGCAAGGGTGCTGGATAAACAAGTGCCGGATTAGAGAGGGATGACTGTACCGGTAACCAGAATTTATAAGTCTAAATATTTTCTGTGTATTCTGTGTGTGTGTGTGTGTGTGTGTGTGTGTGTGTGTGTGTGTGTGTGTGTGTGTGTGTGTGTGTGTGTGTGTGTGTGTGTGTGTGTGTGGTGTGGTGTGCGTGTGTGTGTGTGTGTGTGTGTGTGTGTGTGTGTGTGGTGTGTGTGTGTGTGTGTATTTATGTTTGTTTGAGCAAGTGCCACTAGACATATCTCGTCCTCACGGTGACAGCATCAGCTGAAAAAAGTTCACACTAGTGCGAGTATTTCTGATTGCTCACACGTATACATTGCAGTGTGGCAGATGAATGTGAGTGCTGTGCTGGGTGTGAAGTCACTGTATGTGTGAAATACCCATGGACACCAGTCCATTCTACTCGAGTACTGCTGGCCCTGACACTGGCGCCGAGCAAGCATTGTGCTACCCGCTCAAGCCACTACTCTTCTCACCTTTGTCGCTTCAGGTCATAACTTCCTGCATCGTGGTTAGAACATAGGCACAAACACACAGACATACACACATACACACGCACAATAAACAGAAGAGAGACAAACACAGCCACATGCAATGGTGTGACATCAAACAGCTCTAATGTGTGGCAGCAGGTTTGATCGTGCCAACTGATTCATGAAGTCTCACCATAAAACATCTCACTTCACACTTGTACTCATGTAAAAGTGATGAGTCTGGCCATCCTGCTGTTATTCTTACTCAGGACTATCTCACTAGCATTGGTCTGTCTCACTAGCATTGCCTAGCCAAGTGAACTTCCGGCTATCATTCATAGTCTGTCCCAAAGGCCATTGCTTTTAGCCTGCCTAGAAACTAGACAGTCAATACGTGGAGTTCAGAAGCCCAAACACGGGGTGAAAACTGAAAAGTCCCAGGACTCAGCTGCATGCCTGTGGGCTTGTAGTAGAAGTATGTATTAAAAAGATTTAGTTTGGAGACTGTGTGGATGGTGTACAAACGCTCAGAATTGAATGCGTTATCGACAGAAGCAATCTGGTCTTCGAAAGGCGGGCTCACGCCTCTACATGGCTACTTCCCCTTGTCTAGCCCCCAAGACGAAATGATAGTAGGCGGACTGGCCGGAATTAAAAAAATCTGGTCTCAGGTAATCTATGGAGAATAATAACAGCTTGCAGTCTAATGCGCTGCAGTGCATACCTCTGTGTACGTAGAATGATCTAGCTAATGTGCTGCAATGCATACCTCTGTGTACGTAGAACGATCTTGCTAAGATGATGAGCAGAGCTACCACCATCAGCACACCGAATCCAGCTGCGGAGTAGATGAACGCTGCCGTCTCGTCCGTATCCACTGGCAACAAGCCGAGGGATTCCGTCACGCTTACCGCTGACGTAAGTCGAGTGTTTGTTGCAGATGCAATGTCTGCTCCTGTGCTATTTTCAGATTGGGTTGTGATTATCACTGGCTGCGTTTGCGTGGCATTTCCGTCCACGGTGTTGGCGAGTGTTGTCGAGCTACCTTCCGTTGCATCGGGATCACTTGTGTTGCCGGCACCCACTGATGTTGGATCAGCTGTCACAGCTGCCGTTACTGACGTCACATTCTCTGGGAGAGAGAAAAAACACGAACACAGAAACCTTCAAAAACTTTGATGGTGACTTTGCAGACATAGTGGTTGTAGGCGGCAATTATTCGAACGAAAGCTGGTCGCATCGTCTGCCAGTGGAAGTGTCTCTGGGACTGTTCCCATTTTCTCTCACGGCGCTGGACCTCAGTGTCGATACAAGTGAATGTACATGTATTTATACATGTACTTGGGATGGTATGTGTGTGTGGGGGGGGGGGGGGGGGGGGGGGGGGAGCACACACACACGCACACCCACCCACACACACACACGCACACTGGATTATAGACGAACCTGAAGTACCACCTTGCCAACCTAGTGATGGACAACTCTTGACCATGGACTGCCATGCATGATGTATATTGGGCATCAGGCCGGGTTGAGCTGATCACAACTGAGATAAAGTGAATCCTGCCTAAGGCAATCGCTCAAGGGACCTTCCAGCAAATTGATGCGGTCTTCGCGTACAGGTGGTCTCCTTATCCAGGGTTATTTGACTGGAAATAACATCTCTTGTACATACATGTAGTTGTAGTGGTCTTCTGCGACAGGTGGTCACTATATCAGAGTTTTCGCCTTGACAGGTTTTTACTGTGTGTGGTGTGTACTTTCGGGACAGCTGACATCTACTTCATCAAACTTGGAGGGGAAAACAACTGAGTTTGGACAGGTGAGAGAATGGGGCAGGGCAATGGAGGTGTTAGTCAGAGGTATACACAGCTACTGCTCATAGGACTGGACTCTATCCGAGGGGGTCAGTAATTACGTCAATCTGGTGGTGACATTGCAGTTTGACTCGTTATCATCAGAAAGTGCGTACAGAGCCAGCCATCTTTAGTGGACCATTTGTTGGGGAATCGAAGACCCACAGCATAGCATATACACATGCACGTAGTATATATCTCCAGTTATGATAAGCCCCCGGGGGTGTTAGTGTACTTGGTAACTATAACACCCCCCCCCCCCCCCCCCCCGAACGACCACATGCAACAGTTTGACCATCACCAATAGCCAAACGACCTTCAAATAATTTATCGACCCGCCAAGCAAGTCCATTCATGGCTTAGCCAGAAGGTTATTACAGTGCACTAATGTACAGTCAATGCCCTGCAACAGTGGTGTGTGTGTGCTGGTGAGTTTTCTCGAGAAGCAGCAGCCGCAGGCACTGGAAACAAACCGATGTCATGACTCAGTGGTTTGTCCATTGACACTTTAATAGAAGGGATTTACCAAGATGGGTCCAACTCTTAGTCTAGCATCTGATGCGGCAGAAAACTGAGTGCCGCATTACAGTACAATGGATACAACACCAATACATATTACGTATTACGTATTACGTATTTGTGTCCCCTTGATCTGACCAACCTCAACTTCCCGCTTCTCACCTAACACACCTGATCAGTACTGCAAGAACTAGTAAAGTAAAGGTCGCAAATCCGCGTTACCACCGGCTATACAATTGTTTTGAGAAACACAAGCAGCTTAGCAAGAACTAGTAACAGCCTGTCATTCTTGATGTTTGGTTAAGTTACCTCTAGGTGTTTGGTGGTCCTCTGAGCAATCTGTCGGCGGTACACTTTTATGTACCCGTTGCCCTTGGACAATACGTATGCCTACTGCTGCACTGTGCGATCATACATGGGTTGATTGAGGCAGGTGTTTACCCAGTAGTCGTGCTGGTGGAAGATCTACTTGACCACCAAAACACAGGAACTATGATACTGAAGAGTGAAGACGATCTATCCACATGCACCACAGGCCAGGACAGACACCATCTGAGCTCATGTGGTCGTCAGCCAGTTGGCTACAATGCGCATGTACATGTAGATCCCTGTGTAGTGTGTGCACTCCTCTGCATGGGGATAATGCTTGGAAGACTGTGCTAGGGGCAAGCGAACATGACAGCAGGAGTCTTCTTAGAGGACACCCGTATTGTAATTGCAAATCACAGTGGCGGATCCAGGACTTGGCCGAAGAGGGGGCCCAAGGTATCCGCCGCCCCCCCCCCCCAAAACAAAACAACAAAAATTAATACAACAACAACAAAGTCCTGAAGTTGTGAAGAGCTGTTGTATTTTAGGGTCCGGCGGATTCTGCCGGCAGAAAAATTGGCAGAATTCGGTACTTTTTCTGGTTTCATGCATGTTTGGTATGTGGATAAAAAAATGGAGCAGAATTCGAGGAATTGCCCGCCATAAGGTTTGTATGGTTCTGCCAATTTCACTGCTTTTCGAGCAGAATATGCCACCTTTTCGAGCAGAATCCGCCGGTCCCTAGTTTTATTCCATTCTCACGACATTTTCAAACTGCACTGGAACATTTCCACTCGATCGACAGCGGCCGCGACGGACCTTTGGACGGCTCTTCAACGCGAGCTCTCTTATCTACCGCCAGTACCGGTCCACTGAAGAACGACCTGATGTCAGACGCTTTCCTCTTCATCGCATATCTGAAGGTAACCCGTTGGCTACAAGCGAAGTAGAGAGCTAGCTAGAGAGCGTTTAGTTTCTGACAAGTGGAAAAGAAAAAAGGAAGGACGAAGTCGACAGCACCGTGCACCATACAGGACTTCAGCCCAACGCGATCACTGCGCTATGCATAATAAAAAAAAGTACCAGGCCCTGCATTTTTGGCACGTTTTTCACATGTTTGAAGTGCGGCCGTGTCTACAGGTCGCAGTGCGTACAGTAGTTGTACACAGCGCGCTGACTACAATGCTAGTGCGTGACCCCGGACACGTATAAAAATACCCAGCACGCGTGACCCACTTGATACGCCAAGTCATTTCGAGCGCTCATTCTACAGTCTACTGTTATCCTAGACCAAGGTCGAAATTTTCAAAGGGGGGGGCCCAGGCCCCCTGGGCCCCCCCCTGGATCCGCCACTGAATCACGGGCTTGCCCATCCTATCCTGAGAGGTGTTGTTGATGCGATGGAGCGCTGGCAGCGGCATTACATCGGGCATCGCGTAACCTCAGTCAAATGGATATGAAGCTGTGTGAATGGTTGATATACAGACCTGACAGTGACATGCGGGTAAACATCACGGCCGGCTCGCCTTGCGTGTATATTTGTCCCGTAGGCGCAAAGTTGTGCCCATCCGGCATTTGCCACCAAAGGGGCAGTAGACATCTTTATCGATGGGGAAAGGCTCGAGTTGACCACGGGACTGTTCCCGATATCAACACGAACACCATCCCTCCGTGATTGCATGGTATTATGTTATTATCAATCTTTGATCGGCCTACCATTCAAAATCACACACAAAGTCAAGAGCTATCAACACAGCTGCTCTCAACGTTACATGAAAGTGACCGTCATGAAGCGAACCTTTACGGCTTTAGTCGTTTAGAGTTTAGTGCTGCATGTATACAGCGACCATGCTGCAGATCTGTCAAGAATTA
Organism: Sycon ciliatum; assembly: GCF_964019385.1. Classification (NCBI taxonomy): domain Eukaryota; kingdom Metazoa; phylum Porifera; class Calcarea; order Leucosolenida; family Sycettidae; genus Sycon; species Sycon ciliatum. Next base: position 30,639,646 of record NC_088650.1, on the reverse strand, counting down.
TCATAACGTGTGACGCATGGTTTTCGTTGGTACTGATTACACGTACAATACGAGTATGCCATGCTCAGTGGCGTGCACCGAGTCTTGAAAGGGGGGTTTCTAGAGTTGGTAAATTTTTCCTTGTCAGTTACGAGTGTTACGAGTGTGAGTATATTATCTACTTCCGAAGTACATGTACTATTCATTTTCTGCTGCCCCCGGTTATTTCTTTTATTATTAATTTATTATTATTATTTTCTTTGCCTTCGCTTTCTTGTTATTGGGCAACTTGCCCGTTAGAATCTGCCAAGTAAAATAAACAACAACAACAACAACAACAACAACAACAACAACAACAACAACAACAACAACAACAACAACAACAACAACAACAACAACAACTAGGGGATATCCGGATGAGTAATATAATAGACTGCGAGTGGGGAAAGACAGAGCAGAAGACAGGATGTCTTACCGATTTCACTTGTCTGGCCCACGACCGTGTGCTGTGTTAGCGTGCTGAGAAGGATCAGCACCAGCACTAGCGTCCACAACGGTAGCAACAACACGCTCCCACGTGACGTGGACATTCCGGAGGTGTGTAGTTGACGAGCGCTCCGCACCGCGCACCGCTGCTGGAAGTCGAGTGCCACAACCGTGACCACACCTGAGCGGAGGTAGTCAACAGGAGGGCGGCGGACGATGGCTCCACATTGACAAACGGTGGTTAGAGTCGACTGGCAGCCACCATTCGTCTCAGAACCCACATGTACTCCGTGATATCCAGCATTTACAATACTCAAACAGCGTGACTAACGCTTCACACGTTCAACCTTTTACTGTTCCGATTGTAGAAGTAAAGCGGGAACGCTCCTTCGCCACTCCAAAGCACCAGGAACTCCCACCACCGCTAGACTGAAAACGGTAGATTGACACTTCAACGCTGCCCCCAAACGACGTTGGACCCTGTTCCGAAATCGGATGCCACTGAACGAAAACTATAAGTTAGTTCCTTCTCTTGCAAATCGGTACGTGTAGTACACACAATCTGAACACTCTGGTCTTGATCTTGTGGCGATTTGCTCTCGCCCGTGCGTGCGTAAGCGCGGGGACCATGTACATCTAGCTACGCTGCATGCACATGATCAGGCGATCAGACGGTGCTGCCGGACTACACACGACCCATATGCACAGAGTCAGTATTTTGAAATCAGTCCAGGCACTTTAGTAGTGGACTCGACACCCGTACCCAGCATTGGCACCCGGTAGGGACCGCTGTGGTTTCCCTTCACTTTTACTTGGGGTTGCAGAGCATCGGCAAATCGAGAGGCTAGGCGGCGAGCGAAGACCCACTTTCGCCGGTCATCATCACTCTAAAAGTCACTTTACCATGCGTTAGATCGTGGTGAACAGCTGAGCTCTCAGTCTGCGCAAGATGACGGGTGGGGCTCTCGTCTGGAGACGGCCCTCAGATATCAAGTCTGCCTCAATGATCATCAGTCTCTATGCGCGCATGCACTGCCCACTTTCGGACACGCGGAGCAGAAGTCGCAAAGGTCCCGCTGTGCCGCTGGCACTGTGTGAGTCTGTGACCACACAGCGCGGACCACTAGCACTGACGCTGACGCACCCTGCACACACCAACACCAGCCTATCTAACTTGACGAGTCTCCAAAAGACAGGCTCCGTCAGGCTTTGCTTCCAAGACATAAATGGTCAGTCCAAACTTGTCAGTCCAAACTTGTATTTTCTATTGACATCAAGGGCCTGGTCCACCGGATAGAAGCATCAAGGTATAGAAATGTGTTGGGCTTCACAGACTCGAGTCCTCAGCCGCTTCGACCCACCTCACACCCAGTGCATGCCGTCAACCAACATTCGACGCTCATGCTGCACCAGCGACCATGATGGCATCACACGATTTGTAGAACAATGTCTCAGTTCCGACACCACCATTCAGACCTTGCGCCAGGGATATCACACCAGCCGCTGCTAAGCAATCCAGGCACACAAATCACACAATAATACTAGTACTTCGAAGTAGTAGTACTGAATATCACTCAGGAACCAACTATCGTTTGTTATTTCCAATCGACACGCGCTTGCTCACACAGGCCTCGAGGCTTGGCGCTAGAGAGGTTGAGGACCACGTCCCAGCCTCACCTTTCACTTTCAGGAACATACCTGTACAGTCCACATGTCTGCACACAATGGTACACTCAGCTCTTGAGAGGCACTTGAAGGAAACATTTCTCCGTACACGTGATACTGCCGGTATGCCCCCCATGTGCAGTGTGCACACGTGAAAACAACTGCAACTTAGCTAGCTAGCTAGGGTCGTAGGGAGGTAATATCTATCTTGTCTTGATGTACTCTTGTAGCCTTCCTACTTCCCTACTCACCTTGAGTTTTAAGAGTTGGGCAGGTCCTACTAGTACTAGATCAAACGTTGAACGGTTTGCGCGCATTATATTGTACATACAGTTTCCATTGCAATAAAATTTGTATTGCAATGGAACCTGTATCATCATGTATGTAGCAGCCTCAACTCAAACTGAAAGAGGAGAACCGACACCCCCGAAAGGTACGTCTACTATGGTCTACACTACAGCCACATGCGCACAGAAGCTAGTAGAAGGCGGTCAGGATCTACAATCATGTTGTCATGTACACGGACCACTGGCGACAGGATATACACAGGATACACACCTTACCAACGTGGCACAACACCATGCCACGGTCACTGTTATGACCCGCAGGGCAAGCACCAATGGGCCATGGCAGGGTAGGTAGTATGACATTCCACAGCCACCACATAATAATTCGCGGGATTCGCGTTGGCATCGCTTGAATGTTCAGAAACACACAAACTAGCCTTCGCTTTCGCAGGCCACCACGCACATGTTTAGGCGATATCGTGATACCGTGAACATTCTGCACGGCGGTTTCCTGGTGCATCATGTACAGTGAGTGACTAGTGAAACCTGTCTAAGACGACCGCTCAAGGTACCTTCAAAATGTGGTCTCTGTCACCAGGTGGTCTCCTTATCCAGGGTCAATTGACTGGAAATAGCATCCCTTGCCTTGGTCGTGGTTTCAGTGGTCTTCTAGGACAGGTGGTCCCCTTATCCGAGTGGTCGCCTTGACAGGTTTTACTGTACAGTAAACAGAATTACATGCACGGCGGTTTCCTGGTGCATCATGTACATGTATTCTACGCCTCCTATCTCTTCATTTCGTCGTACAATTACGGACGGAGTGACTTAACCAGGGAGTAGTATTTTACTACTCCCTGACTTTAGGAGGAGTGCTTTATCTGCTCAGAAATGTGTCTTATGATAATATCCACAACTCGAGCACATCCAGCCACTAGGGTGTGTGTCCATTGTATCGGTGAACAAAACCAGACTTATACAATGTACAATGTACTTGTAGGTCAATCTGCCTCTGCATAACATTGCGGTACCTTTGACGAATTTACGTGATTGTAATTGTTTTTACAATGCATTACATTAGCTGCTGTTGAATCTAGGTATGACCAGTAGTCTGTGTTGGTGGTCTGATGAAGCCTGAAGGGCTAGCGTAGAGTAGATCATACACTAGATGTGTAAAGATGTGTATCATCACACACGTGATGCCGCAGATGAGATGGCGGTGTTAATGTTCGCTACCATCTCTCCATCACAGCCTCAGCATGGCTCGTGAGGCCTTTTGCTGTAACTAACTTTAAATATAGTGTATGATGGATCTACAACTGCACTGTGGTGCTACACACACCATTACCTATTCCTACGCGTTGACGCTACCGGTCGGTCAGACCGTCTTTCGCGTCTCCCACCAGCACCGGAAGCTTGCGCGTTATTGCGCACAGGCCAAACTCTAACAAAATACATGTAACACGAGGCCATGCTTCTGCCACCAGCAATGCAGCATGTCTGGGGACTTGGGCCGTTGGGGATAGACTCTTGCAGTGTTGGTGATGCAGACCGGTGAGCTGGAGTCAGGATTACAACGCTGCATGGATGAAGATCAATGTGCAGTCGAGGTCAAGTCTTGTTCGTGGGCAGCATGATACTGTACAACACTGGACTCCGCCCCTTCCTCTTCTCCCTAACCCC
>NC_088650.1:30561160-30635349 GCF_964019385.1 Sycon ciliatum | reverse complement strand
AGTGTTTGCACATGCTGTGACAAGTAGTTTCTAGTGTCAGATAAGAAAGTTCTTCTGAACACGAAGTAGTTGTTCTCTTAGACTTCGGTTGACTTTTAGTTTTGAAATTAGTGTTCAGTTGACGAACTTGTATAGCTAAGTCGGTGAAGGGGATAGCGCACCGCCCGCCCAAGCGGCTAGGGAGCCAACAAACTCTCCACGGATTTTCGCGAAGCGAACTTGCGCTTCGTCAGCTGCTCAGTCGAGCGATCCGTCTTTGGAGGAGAATTCGGACAACCGCGAAGATCCTGAGATCGAGGTCTGCTCAGACTCTGATCTTCCCCAAATGGAATCCGAAGTAGATTCTGACGGCGATGGTGGGACTGTCAGTAGTAGTGATGCGAGTCAGGAGCGTTTACCTGTTGAAACTATCGCAGATGACGACGTTGTGACTGTCACAAATGTGGCTGGTGGTACTGCTACGCAGCAAAGTTACTCGGATGCCGTTGATGCAGCTATTGGCGGTGCAACTCTCAGCGATGCAGAAAAGCGCTACATACTTGGGAACCGGAAGCCTGATAAGCAGACGGTGTTGCCATCTAGGCCTAGGGATTATCCCGACAGCCGCCGAAAGACCGGTACTGTCCCGTTTCCTACATACATTGCATCGACAAGGATCAACCCAAGGTGAATACCTCATCATCCATTCTTACTGCTGGACATGGCCATCCCTTCTTCGTGAGAGTTACTGGTGACCGCACTCGGGGAGCAGCACATCACCTCGTTCGAGTACCATTTTGGCCCGGTCCTGCGGGCCGAGCGACCATGCAGTTCATCGGCGCAGTCCTGTGGAACCAGCTCCCGCCTGATCTCCGTTCCGAGCCCAGCCACCTTCAGTTCTGTGCCCTGGTAAAAGCGCATCATGGCTCCGTTTAAATGCTTTTCGGCTAGTGTGTTTCTATGGTATAGCGGACTGAAGAATAGTAAACGTGTTTTGCAATAATATGTACGAAGCTATTTATTTTGTATATAGTATGTTCCCATTCGTTTTTGCTTAGGTGTAGCCCTCGAGGTTGATTGCTAATTTATGTCTACCCTTCCTCTCTCCATACTTCTGTCCCCCCCCCCTCTCTCTCATTCCCTCTGTCGTCCACATGTATCAAGGAGGCGAATCGCCGTTTGGGTGCGACGTTAAATAAACTTCTACAACAACAACAACAACACATCCAAGTAATCGTATATTTTATTATTTTGCCACTGTCTCGATCTCAGCATGTCTTGAGCTTGAAGCACTATCTTTACACAATTCAATGAAGTACGGCTATGTTCTACTACAGCCAGAGTCCTCAATGAAGTGGTTGAAAAAGTGGGAGTGAGTGCATGTGCTAAAATAGTAATTCTACATAACCGCTAAGCCTATGACGTAAAATAGCCGCTATGTCGTAATGTGTACAAAATACAGGTACCGCATAGGTTCCCTGTCATGAATATTACCCGCGCCCTCCCCTCAGCTGAACTCTGGATCCGCCGCTGGAGTTGGGGTACGGTTTGAGGAGGACAAGACATTGAATGGTGGTCGCCACAGTCACAGATAGCAGTGCTGGTGAGGCTACAGGCACTCCACCAGGGAGTCGTGAAATACCGTATTTTACGACTCCCTGGTAGGCCCAGACAGATTCTGCTCCGGTCGCCTCGATATTTTGCCGCAAAATGTTGCTGCGAAATCTTCGATATTTTGCCGAGCCTGGCACAAGAAACTCGATATTTTGCTCCATTTTGCTCCGGAAAAACGTGTATATCATGTCCACTTTCCGTACAATCCCGTACAACGTTTCATAAAAATCGCAGGGTCTGTTTCTCAACACGGGTTTCCACACACGTGTCCCTGAATTCTTCCAAAATTATGTCGATCCACAGTGAATCCCAGTGATATTTCGGTGACATGATCTCGTCCTGGGCAGTGTATCCTGCTGAACGGGTAAGAAACAAAGAAATCCAAGTATCAGGCATCGATTTTACCAACATCTCGATATTTTGCTCCGATTTTGCCGGCAATTTCCGCTCTTTTAATTCTTCGATATTTTGCCGAAAGAATTGCCGGCAGGATCTGTCTGGAGCTGGGCATACTCCCTGGTGCCAAGTGACCCCCCCCCCCCCGCGCCCCCCGGGTTCTACTCTACGGTCCACGGCCGGCTGTTCCCACTTGGCCATCTAACAATATGGCGGCTTTTGCGCCGTTTTTGACAAATCCCAACGGTATTTTATAATACGAAGCGAATTATTACATTTTCACATCAAAACCATGACGAACCGAATTTTTGTACTTGCTGACACGCGCGTCAGACGCGTTCTCGATCGCCTCGAAAATATTGTGAGGAAAGAGATTGAGATGAGAACAAAGGAAACAATCTGAATTATTTTGAGAGGAGAGAAAGCTAAAACTTAGTAAAAGAGCTCGATGGAAGGCCGAGAATTTCAGATAGGCCAGCAAACAAGATGCAGAGATACACTAACTTTACTGTGAGGATTTCCTCTTCCTGCTGACTGGACGGAGCGACTCGTGTTGTGGGAGAGTTGCAATCAAATGCGTCTGTGCAACAGACTTGAGGCGCTCCAAGGGATTGCGGATGGCCTCGTGGTGTCTCCTTAGCTCGTTGAAGCGGGCGTGAATGCTCTCACTCCCTTGCTCTGCGAGGAGACCAAGACCAACGCCTCGCCGTCGGATGGACGGCACGACATGCACCTCCAACATGTGCAATTTCGGCGTGATGTGGCCGAGCTTTTTGCTGACGACGATATCTCGGCATGCAGTCATAAATGTCTCCACCAAGCCTTCTAGCTTGGATATGGTGGCCTCGTCCACAGGCCTGCAGTGGCTGAAGAGGGCAGTGCACTCGCCATACAGGGACATCAGGTGCTGGTAATCCTCATGAATTCGATTTGCCTCTGGGAGCAGCAGAGCAGCAGCGGCGCACGAGAAGCTACTGCAGATAAATGTGCTGGGGTTATTTCAGTTGTCACTGCTGGCTGAAGAGCTATGTGCACATGGTTGCCCACAAAAGCACCTCCATGGTATGCTTGCCTATCGATTCCATTGCGCTGGAAAACTGGCTCGATGCTTGCTCAACATGGCCCCTCACACTTTTTGTTCTGTTTTATTGCGGCCATTTGGTCGGTGAGTGACTGTCTCCACGCAAGCAATACAGTACGGCGTGCATCACCATTCTTCCACTGGTCTTGTAGGTGTTGTGTCACGCTCTCCACTGTGGCAGCAGGTATCAAGCTGAGAAAAGAGAACAGTGTACTGGACTTGCTGCTGCACTACATGTAGTTGTTGGGTAACTGCAGAAATCTCCTCATCCGTTTTGCTGGCTTCATGCAGTGACGAAAGCTTTTCAAAGCTGCCAGCATCACCAGCTACTGCTGTAGCAGCAATGGCTGCAAGGATGACAGTGGCAGCAGGAACGCCTGCAGGAGCGACAGTGGCTGCAGGAGCAGCTGCAGGGACGGCAGTGGCAGCAAGGACGGCAGTGGCAGCAGGAACGGCTGCAAGGACGGCTGCAGGGACGGCTGCAGGGACGGCAGCAGGAACGACTGCAGGGACGGCTGCAGGGATGGCAGTGGCAGCAGGAACGACGGCAGTGGCAGCAGGAACGACGGCAGTGGCAGCAGAAACAGCGGCGGTGTCTGCTGTAGTAGCAACGGCGGCAGGAACGGCGGTGTCTGCAGCAGCTGTTCTTCTGGCAAGCTCAATGTCGAGGGCTTTGAGCTCAGCCTGAAAAGCAGTCAGCATCCATGGGAAAATACCCAGATCCAGATGAAGAGCCGGGATTACAACATTCTCCTCGGGAATAGGTAAGATCACTGGACGTATGCTGTTGTTGTAGTTCTTTGCATTCTTTAGATTTGAGCCACTGTTCGTGAATCCAGTGAAATCGTTGTACAGAGTTTCTAGTGTTCTGCTGGTAGAATCGGCATCTGGGTTTAGGGCTGGTGGAATGTCCATATTCTTCTTCTGACATAGACAGTGTAAGCATGGTCGGTGCCACTGGACCCCGACAAACCATATGCTTTCGTTTGATATTCGTAGTCGCCAAAGAAAAACAATTTGAACGACTTGTTCTTCCATGTTGCTGTTGTTTGCAGATCTCTGACCTCGTCACGATAGACTCCTAGCGCGGTTTCAAGGTTCGATGGCGTGTCTTGTGCCTCGAAGATGCAAATCGGGATAGTGTTGAGGAGTGAATTCGGCCGCTGCACATTCACGATCTGCAGGACAAACTTGAAAGATCCTCCGCCGTGATCACCACCGAGTTTGATCCACAGTGGACGGACCAGTTCGCAAGCAGTTGACAGAACAGGTCGCTTGGCTTTGCCAGTTCTGAAGCACGCAGGGTATGTTGGCAGGCTGGACACTGCGCACCGTTGGTTAATGTTTGGCATATGCATTTCGTGCAAAATACTCTAGAACAGCATGGTGACCGAACACCATTGCTCGGCATGCTGCGGCAGATCATGCATTGTACTGTGGCTGCTGCACTGCTGTCGGCAAATCTTGACATAGTCAAATTGCACTCTGCTTCATAATCAGGTGCAGATATGTCATACGCCTCACTTTCAGGTATATCCATGCTATTGCTAGATGCATAGGGTTTACCGGGTGTTAGCGGCCGTCGTGAGTTCCCTTCGGGAACGGACACGATAATTTACTTTTTACTTTTATTGCTAGATGCACATGCACTGCTACTGCTTGATGTCATTTTTGCTGCATGCTCCGCTTGCTGTTTTTATCCGTTTGCTTGGTCGGCCACCCTTCGATTTTTCTTGAAACTTGGTGCAGACTCTGCAAATCACAGGTTCATGTCTTTTCTAACTAAATGTTACCCCTTGTCCACAACCACCGCCACTGGGATTGAACTTCTCTGTGCTCTGTGATCTCTTCAGCACTCTTTGGCAAAGAGCACAGATATATGTTGGGTGAATGGTAGGGTCGTCATTACAAACATCAATACTGAATACGTTTTTCATCGTTTCAGTGTAGTCAGACACTGGATATCTCGTCTGTTGGGAGCACGCAGTAAATTTTGCGCCTCCAACACGGCATAGATGCTGTAAATGCGCTGCATGGTGCTCCATGTCGTGCGATGCGTCGCAGATGTGCATATCTCTCACTGGAAACAGAGAAAAGTAAAGGCCCATCGTATTTTTGATTTCACCATCGTATTCAAAAGAACTTGCGAAAATATAACGGACAACTACCCGAGGATGCGAGGAAAACCTCGAGTGGTGACTGAATAACTCCAGAAGACGTACCACGAGCGTGATGAAGGTAGCTAACAATATACTGACAGCAATTTCAGTCGATAATTCCACTACGCCAAAACAGAAAGCAACTTCCTTCTCCTTCGTCCGATCAAGGAATGTTTGGTACCAAAATGTTGCTGTGCGCGTCAGCTTTCCACTCCCGCGGATTTAGTATCAAAAATGTGGGGCTAGCGGCGGTAAATCGCGGAAGAATGATAGCAACTCACCTTAATCTCAACGTAAAAATGATTAATCTTTGATTTTTTGCAAAAATCAGCGGGTACCCCCCGCCATGTTAGATGGCCAAAAATCGCTGGCTGAAACAGCCGTGGGTCGCGATCGATTGGTTGGTCTGCAGTGCAGATCTGTTCTTGAATCAACTCTCCATCGCAGGCAGTTACTGTTTTCATGCATCGAAATCATGGCTGATACAGTGATAGATTTGGCTTTACAATTATTATTTGCAAAGACTAAAATTTAAAAAGACAAACACACTGGTTACCGATGTGGATACAGTTCCCTTCGCAGACCTACTAGTACTACTCCGGGACTCAGGTTCCAGCAGCCAGTTAGGGCTATTTCTTATCATAAGGCTTGGCTACCAGAGGAGAAGAGGACAGCTCTCGCCGAAATGAATGTTACTAAAGCAGTGAAACAACTTGCCTCGTTCGCGCTTGGAATAATTGTCAGCTGGTGTTGTGTTAGACTTGCCTCGATGAGGATTCAGTCGGATGGCTTGACCAGTCCACAGCTTGGTGTGCAGAAAGAGCATGTGCTGAGCCAAGAGGTTACCGTCATGACAGAAGTCCACATTGACTTCACCAACCCTGACATCAAGGCCATCGTCAATCGCCAGGAGAAAGCCTTTCGTTCTTCGAACGCTTCTCAGGTCTATCTGGTTGTGCTGATAAAGTCCTTTGCAAAGAATAAACTCAGTCGTGATGCTCTGCGTACGTCATGGTTCATTCGTGATACTAAAACGTATCGTCCCGTACCTAGCAAATTGATACGACAATATTTCCTGGTGGGAGATGCAGAAGACGAGGACACTGAACAGCAATTGAAACAGGAGCAGCGTGAATTCGTTGACATCATACGTGTCCCATTTTCAGACAACTATGATTTCCTTGCACCCAAGGTTAGCAATGTCCTGCGCTAGGTGACGTGTATGCGTACTGTGTGCGTGTGTGCGCGCATGTGAGTGTGTATGTGTGTGTGCGGTGTGTGTGTGTGTGTGTGTGTGTGTGTGTGCGTGCACGTGTGTAGTGTGTGTGTGTGTATTTGTACGCATGTGTTTGTGTGTGTATATGTGTGTGTATACATGTACATGTGTGTGAGTGTGTGTGTGTGTGTGTGTGTGTGTGTGTGTGTATATCATCGCTTACGCGATGGGCATGTCTGAGGTCTGAGGTTTGTGTATACAGTCATATACATGTGGGTGTATGTGTGTGAGTGTACCGTAAAGTACCGTTGATCCGCCTCCCCCCCCCCCCCCCCCCCCCCACGCCAAGTCTAATATCTAGTATAATTATACAGGGTATGTACCGTAGAACCAATGTCTGTTCAAGAGTCAGGTCATTGACCCAGTTGGGATACTTGGACCTGTTTGAAAATGAACACCGGGTCACTGTGACCCGGTTGGGATTATGCGCATGTCGAGTACTTTTTTTGTACTTAAGTAGGGTGAACACTGATAGGCGGCAGGCATGTGCGGACAGAGTGCCCCTTGCGCATTGTTCATACATGTACAGACAGTGTCATGGTATGTATGTAAGCCTTGTTGGTAGATTAACAGGTTGATCAGTTGACTGCATGTTACAAGGCGGAGGACGCGCTGTGTCGAAAACAGTGCTCCTGACTACAAGTATCATTTTATTACAACGAAAGACTCGCAAGGATAGTGAGGGTCCGAACCGGGGCCAGACCCCATGCGGTTCAAATGGTCGCAAGACTGGGGCTCTGCCAACCGATGATGGTTGTAATCAGGAGCACTGTTTTCAACACAGTGCATCCTCCACCTTGTAACGTGCTGTCAACTGATCAACATGTGCAATTATGTACAGCAGGGAGTCCTAAAATATTTACGGCTTTCCTGCTGTACATGCGGTAGCCGCACTTGATCGTACCAAGAGTACATGAAAACCTGAGCGTGCAGCTCGGATGGGTTGCTGTCACGGCGGAATTCCGTGTTACATCATTTTACTATTTTTAGTAATGTAGTGTGTACAAGCAGGATTCAAGCAGGATTCAAGCAGGATTCAAGCTGGTCTCTTTCTGCACAACTGCAGCTCAGTTGTACGCACCACGCCATTTCCCGCCTCAGATCTGCGCCAAGTATGATGTAATCACGGAATTCCGCCGTGACAGACACCCATAGCAGAAAAGGCCCCAAGCTGCACACTCTGGTTTTCATGTACTCTTGATCGTACCCAACTCTGATCCGGTTGCAAGAATTGCGCCAGGTACACATGTACCCGGTTGGTTTGAATCCTCTAGAGCAGACAATGAAAACCTCTCTAATCCAGGCGCCTTGGGGTCAAAGAGTGCCCGCATCTCAGAAGTATCCGTAACTCGGAACTACGTTACAGCCACAATGGATATTGACCATCCTTAGTCTCTTCAAATGAGTGCACTGAACCAAGAGATACCATTCGCAGTTACTGTATTTTCCGGAGTTTAAGCCGCACCCCCATTTTCGCCACGAAATGCAGACATCCTACCCTTGGGGCGCGTTTGGTTGGTACGAACTAGAACAGGATTCACCAGAACAGCGCGTTTGGTTGTGACTGCACCTGTTCTGGGTCGGCCAGAACATGTTCTGCTTGCTCCGGCCTCCAGGCCGGAGCAGACCGAGCAGTTTCACTTTTTCACAGTGAAACCTGGCGGGAACATCGATTTTGGTCCCAAATGATCACGTGCATACGCTTTTGTTTTGGACTCGTCGTACCGTACACAGTGACCATGGTGACCCATACACATTTTGAAGAAACCACCAAGTTTGGCATATTTTTCACAAAAATGTGCTCTGTTTCTGGAGTACCGTTTGGTTGACATGAGGCTGCTCCATGTGCACCAGCTGTTCGATCCTGTTCTAGATCGTACCAACCAAACGTACCCCTAGTTACCACCGCTATTTTTGATAATCGGGAGTATTCTGTTTTTGGGGTGAATTTTGAGTGTTCAACGTGCGGCTTAATACTCCGGAAAATATGGTATCTCTCTCTCTCTCTCCCTCTCTCTCTCTCTCTCTCTCTCTCTCTCTCTCTCTCTCTCTCTCTCTCTCTCTCTCTCTCTCTCTCTCTCTCTCTCTCTCTCTCTCTCTCTCTCTCTCTATGTGCCTCTGTCTGTCTGTGATTGTGTGTCTGTATTGTTTGTGTATCTGTGTACCTGTGTGTCTATGTGAATGTGCTGGTGACTATCTATATGCCTTAGGTATTCTACGGCCTACAGTACGCTGCACAGCACCTAGAGTTTGAGTACGCCCTAGTCGCCGATCAGGACACTCTGGTCAACTGGCAGACACTGCTGCCCTGGATGGCGTCACACCCGCGCCGCAACCTCTACGCTGGCAAACTAGTCAAGGACCGGCCTGTCAATCGCGACCCTGCTGCCAAGTTTCATGTGCCAAAAGAGATATATGCGCCAGCAAAGTACCCGCCGGTTGCTGCTGGTTTCGGCTACTTGATGAGCTCTGATGTCGTGCACGGTCTCCTTTCTGCTATGGAAAAACACGCGCTGGTAGGAGAAGACGATGCAATGGTTGGTGTTATTGCCTCTTCTCTCGGCGTGCAAGTGACCGATGTTGGTGCGTTCCAGGTACACGGTGCCTGCACTGTTAAGTTTCCCATGGTGCTGGCTGGTGTGAGTGGGTCCGGGCAGATGACCAGTCTGCATCAGAAGGGCCTACAGAGACTAGCCGTGTGTGGCTGAGCCGTATCCTGCTGTCACCATACCCCCACCGCTACTGCTGGCGCTACTTCAGTACTTCTACTGCTGTGTGCCCGGTGACAATCTTGCCACGCGGCCTCTAGAGACACGCTTTCCGCTGTGTGGCATACATTGCGGATGTGTGCATACTGGCACACTGATGCTTGGCTTCTTACAGTGTTTCCTGATGCTCTACTCTGCGCTGCTAGGAACACGTACGTATACAGCCGTTGTGGCATGGTATTATACAGTGTGCATGTACCGGTATTTTAGTGCTGCTACGTGTACATTGGTTGGGAGATGCTCCATACTGCCCAGCACTGTTGTGAGAACCTGTGCAGCTGAATATGGATGCATCCCTTTCTGCAGCTAGCATGTTACTTCAATCCCACTTCGTTGGGACCCCTGTATTCCAGGGCCAATCTATCATCATTATCCTGGAGAGGAGCTTCTGCACTGGAACTAGTTCTCCAAAGCTTGGGATTTGCGTCGAGTGTAACGGCTCTGCAGCGTGGCAGTTTCTAGTGGAGTTGTACGTCTGAGCCTGGTCTGGGTGTGGACGAGGCCAGCGGTGGCTCTGTGCGTTGGCTGAGCAGCTTAGTTACGTAGTATGTGCAGCAGTGCTCAGCATTTGACAAGCTGAACCGTGGACGGCTTCCAGGCAGCGCAGCATACGTGTACGCTATCACCACTACAGTAGATGCTTGTCATCTTGTCTTTGGAACAGCTGCTGCTACCACAACTACGGGGTGCAATATTTTTATTCAAGCGCAGCGAAATGTGAGAACAAGAAACAGCTCTACTACATGCCACCATAGTGTGTATTCGCTCACTGGAGTGCCAGGCTGCTGACCATCCCTGTTGTGATGCTACTATCACCAGCCCGCCCGCATTCATAGGTCGCTGCGACGAGCAGAGCATGTCGCCACGGACAGCAGCAGCAGCAACACCACTGCATGAGCAAAGAGCACTGGTCCATGGAGCATGTTGGATGTGATGTGTCGGTAAGAATGGTGCCCAGTGCTGTGTGATTTGCTCCTGCTGTACTTGTCCAGTGGAGTGCGTGCAGACTTCCCTGTCTCAGTCATCCCGGCGCAGCGACTGTCTGTTGTACATCTGCCCCGGTGTGTATGTGTGCATGTGCTTGCACTTTCTGACGAGATTGCACATTGCACTGATGTACGTATCCCCGTAGGTGTGTGTATGTGTACATGTACACGTCCGGTTGGGTGTTCATTGTGCATTCGACCAGTTAAGGCCAATGCTCAATAGGGTCTTGTACGTTTAACACTCGGCCGGATATACGGGATTTTCGTACGTGACAATGTTGTGTACAAGGGTTATAAGGGTTTTTAATTTTCCCTTTTTATCACAATCACCTCATCTTGTATTTCACTTTATCACTCTTCTATATCGACCTCCACTAATTCTTGTGATTCTTGACTGGTCCTATATTACCCATATTGCCGTAATATCGACCGCTTGAATCAACCACTTAGGCATTGTAATCTTTCGACTTTGGAGAAAATTTGAAAGATAGAAGTCAAAGGAAGAGAACAAGCAGGATTCGAACCCACAACAGTATAAATCTCAAGCAACCCCTTATACCACCCAGCCACTGTGCTGCAGATGCTGAACCCTGTTGCTATTACAGTACCCAAAATAGGCAACATCCTACTACTTCAGTATGTACACTAACAAATGCTTATACTAAAAGGTTAAAATAGCTCAAATTTTGGGGTTATGGCAAGGGACGTGATAAATAGGATATTGACCACGACTTCGGTCTATATGGGAAATATAGGCCTCATAAAAGACCTCAGATTTACTCGGCCTATATTTCCCATATCATATAGACCTCGTCTTGGTCAATATCCTATACGTAACTTCAGCATAATTAATTTAGTGTGATTCTGTAATTTAGTGTGATAAAATAGAATATAGCAACATTGAATGAACGGAAATGTTGGGGGGGGGGGGGGCAGGGGCGACACACAACTAGTGATCTAAGCGAAAACAGAAATGATTGCCATAAACAAACGGCTCCAGTGTGGAGTAATTGGTTTGAAAGTATGTTGTAAGCTAGCTTTTTATAGCAACACCGATTGGGTCTCTAGCAGATTTTGTTGAGATAACGAATAAACAACAATGGCAAGATAGCACTGTGTAGAGGGGATACAGAGAACCGGTCACCTGCTTCGTTGAATGCAAATGGGCCCAAGTGGTAACGAATAAAACGTCTAGAAGAGCACCCAAAGGAGAAGCAGTAACAACACCAGTGCAAGAAGTGTGGCCACAAGTTTGACCTTGGCGACGAATGACATTGGTGCGGTGCGATACGTCAACGGTGTCTTGCCAGTCAGTATTGCCTGCATTGTGTTTACACAGTGGGACTGTGAGGCTGCCGACGTCGACTTTGATACAGTGCCAAAGACAAATCTGCAAGAACAGACAAATAGAATTCAAGACAGACAACTTGCTACACGTTTCTGCACCACAAAATTATTGAAAATTGTACCTCCTCTCTGAAATTACAAGGATGTTATCTTGAGAAACATTCCCAGGTTTGTTCATGCATGGGTGACCACAATCACAACCGCGTTAACGATACTCACTAGTTAACTATACATGTACTGAGAATTATTTTCATTCTCCACATACTGTAGCTAGTGAACTGTAGCTACAAATACTGAGTTCTAGGTGGGAATCGGTGTGCTTGTCTGCTTTTTTGAATTGAAAAGTGGCAAGCACCCGCAACTTGTATGAAGGAACTATGAATAACGGATGATGGATAGTGCCACGTACGTACAGTGTACAACCAGTCATGAAGAATGATAGTAGGAGAACATGCAGCCGAGTCCTTTGGGGCAAAAACCTTCCAAAGAGATACACAGAAGCGACCAGTGGACAGACCCGGAGAGTGTTGTAGCAATATCCCCAATGCAATCCTATCTATTTCAAAACACTTTGTTCGGAACTACATTTCGGTCGTACATCATTTACCCAGTTCCTAGCGAAAAGAGGGGCAATCGCAACCTGGCAAATTCTACATTCTATCCGGGCAGCATGCAAGGCGTGGGCCGAGCAGAAACCCTTTTGTTAGAAACGCTAACCTACCTATCCGGCCGAACGAGAACCGAGTGACACCTGAAGCGCCGCATCCACTTCTCAATGCTACCATTGTCCACTATCAGCACCTCACTTGCACCATCTGTAACAGTGGAACGATAACGGTGACATCAACCATGACAAACGCCGTCGCCAACGACAACAACATCCACAGCAACAAAGACACAGTACGCATGTAGTGATACACATATCTGATGCTACTCGGGCTGCGATGAGATCGAGTTCAGGCCAAACCTGTGAACTGTGCAGCACAGCACATGCCCGCAATACACCAGGGTGCACAGCGCAGCATACACACGCACACAATACACCAGGGCACAGCATGCAGCACTACTCTGCGGGTGCAGCAGAGGAAGTACAGATCTGGCAGAGGAAGTACAGATCTGGCGTAACGTTTTCACTTGCTGACCAGGACCCCAAAGACAATGGGGAACATAATTGCCATGACCGTAAAGTGGATAGACGTAAGTTGGGTTTGATAAAATCATATGGCAACAATTTCACATATAGAGGGAAAGGCAATGGTCAGTTAACTCATTGCATACCTGTCTTGACGGACGTGATATCGATTCCTTGCCGCATAACTCTGACAAATGTGCAGCCAATGTTCTCCAGGTATGCGTGATGTTCGGCGGATAACACAGAGAGTGGTGACTCATCCAGTGACAGCCAGCACCAAGTAGGGCCCAGCACCTTGAATTCAGCAGAAGAGGCCGTGGAAGAAAATATGACGAGAGAGTACGGTGTTGATCTGCCACTCAAACAGCTGGCTGGGCATGAACTTGTATGCGTACTTGTACATGTTGTACATGTTGTACATGTTGTACTGTGATGGAGATGAACACAAGACTATCCCACGCGTATGCACTGGTCAAGGTACATGTACTATGGGTACATGTTTCCATTTAATAGAGTGAACAATTGGCTTTTTTAATTTTTTTAAATGCTTCTGCATAATGTACCGTACTGGCAATATATGTTGCCGCGTAACGCGTAACGCAGGGGGGTGCGGCGTAACGCGCGACCAGGCTAGTGCGACAAATTTTCGTTGAGTTCGTAACGCGCGTCCGGCGGGGTGCGGCGATCTTTTCATTGCAAAAAAGGCTGAAAACTGTGAAAGCACGTGTACCGCGTGGTGAAAAGTTCAAAACTGGACGCAGCAGGAAGTCCTGCAATAGCAAAAAAAGGACTGCGGCAATATAGAAACCTGTGTAACGGCTCCTGTGCGACGTTGCATGTAACGCCCTGCGTGCGGCAAACATGTGCCAATGTAACGCTTCATGGCCTCACTGCGGCAACATATATTGCCAGTACGGTACATAACAGTTAACATAACAGTTCATACATTTATCGTACTTGTATGTACGGGTATCCTGCTTTGGCACGATGATGAGAAGAGGTTACCAGTAATCAGAGAGCCCAAACCTTTCCCAACCCAACCCAGTGAGAGAGTTACACGTTCTTGGGGAGTGACTACTCCAGACTAGCGGGTAGGTATTTCTCGTTCTCTTGCCAAGAGGTACGAGCGAGAGAGGTACTAGCATCAGCAAACTACAAATTAAATTGATGACTCCGTACCTTATCCAGAAGCACACTGTCAATGGTGTCGTCAGAACGCCGCAGCGTTGGTTGAATGAAGTACTGGCCAGAGCTGCACAGAGAGTGCACGTGTACACGTGAACCCAGGCGTACACGTACACTTACGCACGCACACACACATGCACACACACACACACACACACACACATACATACACACACACACACACAGTTACTCGTCCAGAAGTTGGTACCGGCTGTCCTATTTCTGGGCTTCACGAGCACTTGTACGTGATTGCAAATAATCCTTAACATTTACAGTAAAACCTGTCAAGGCGACCACTCTGATAAGGTGACCATCAGTCCCAGACGACTACTACAACCAGAACCAAGGGGTGTCATTTCCAGTCAAATAACCCTGGATAAGAAGACCACCTGTATACGGGGACCACATTTTGAAGGTCCCTTGACCTACCGCCTTATACAGGTTTTTACTGTTATATAAACGTACCTTTGGTTCTCCGGGTGAATCAGACCTTGGTGTAGATCCGGCCGGCCCTTGTACAGCTCACCGAGCATCAGCTCTCGGCCGTACACACGATTCATGAACTTAAACACGGAGTCCCTGAGCATGATAGCGGCGGGTGACGTTATAGTTACCATACGCCGAAGAGCTAACAGAGAACAACACAAGAAAAAGGTGACAAGAAATGTGAAGAAAACATCAAACATTATCCAATCCTGTTCGTCGGGATATTCATGTTTCTAATCTCCTCTGCAAGACGGATATAGCAGTGCTGTTTTTCAAACAGTTATGTGTAAGAACTTACTAAAACTGGACGCGTGCGTGCTTGCGCCAAAACACACACGCACAGCCAGTGGGGCTCTTCCAGTACAGTAGCACCAACCAATGTATGCCAAACAGCATGCAGGTGTTGTAGCAAGCTCAGTTGAATTTTAGAAGAGGCCAGCTCTGTTTGTTCGTGCATACCCGGGTACAGTAAGTAACATCAGCTGCTGGAGCGGTGCTCAACGGATTGTGCCGCACAACAAAAAAAAACACTCGGGGGTTAGTTGCCATTCAGAGCTTCATGCTTGTGGCAATTTCCAGGCAACCGATGACGTTCCAACTGCACATACCAATAATGACATTTGTTTGCCTCTCAATCCACGGCTGCCGCTCCGCTTCGAAGCTGCTTAGAAGATTACTGGCAGCGCCAACATTGTCAGTCAGCGGTTCAGATGCCTGTTGCTGCTGCTGCTGCTGCTCCTGGTGCTGCTTCTGTTGCTCGCGGTACTGCCGCAAGTCAAGTTTGTTGGTTAGATTTCCCCGACACAGCAGTGCAATCTTCCAGGATAAATTCGCTGCATCTTCCAAACCACAACACAGGCCTAACAGACAAAACACAATGAAGAGAAGAGAACAACACCTTACGTTAAAGTCGATTAGGATGAATTGACTACAGTATAAATATCAGGCTACACGGTCAGACCTCGCTTTAAAATCGCACACATCCGTTTGCAACAAAGATATCCAGATAGGCGAGGGGACCAGATAATTGAACACACATACTGTATGTATGCATGGCGTGTGCTGTAAAACGGTAACCAACGATTTGCTTCCGGATGGCAAGGGATCCGAATAAAAGAGGACCGGATAAGCAAGGTCTGACTGTACTTGAAAGGAGAATGGAGGGTCCCTCACCGTCCTGGACCAAAGGCTGCTGTCAATCTACACAATGAATGAATACAAACACTGTTTAAAAGGAGGTTCTCACCTAAAGGAGTCAAAAAGTGTGCATGGACCCACCCACCCCATTTTTATGCATGGAATGGTGGAGTGATATCTCCTCCTCAATTCGGTATACTGTAGAATGGGTAATTTTAGCGACTATTAATTTTAGCATTTTCCCATTGTCAACCGGTTAGCGACGTTTTATTTTAGCGATTTGCAGCGATTTTACTCACGGATCACCAGTGCACTACTAAAGTCTCAACGGATTAGCGACTTGAAACTTTAGCGAAAATGAGTAGATCGCTAAATTCGCTAGGGTTTTTACGTCGCTAAAATTACCCATTCTACAGTAGTTATAAGGTAGGGTCACCCGGCATATAGAGGTATTCCAGTGCATTTTCCCTAGTGAGTGTACAATTTCTTGATTTTAGGCAAAAACGTGAAGGCAACAATGGGTCTTTGGCCCAAAGAAGCATCCTGGGAGGAGTACGAGAGCTTGTAGATCAACCCGACAACGCACAGAGCTATGCCTCAGCCTCACAATCTTAAAACTAGAACAGGAATTAAGCGGTGAAGATGACAATGGCTATGTTGTTGTTGTTGTGGCAGATCATAGCATAGCAGCATAGCAGTGCTGCCACCTACTGCCACCTACCTTGCCCCTTGGTGGGTGGCATGCAGTGGGCAGCATCTCCCAGCAAAACGATATGACCTTGCCACCATTGAGACACCTGCAACACACACACACACATATGCACACATACACACACACGATATGACCTTGCCACCATTGAGACACCTGCAACACACACATACACACACACATATGCACACACACACACATGCACACACACACACACATATGCACACACACACACACATATGCACACACACACACACATATGCACACACACACACACACATATGCACACACACACACACACATATGCACACACACACACACACACATGCACACATGCACACACACACACACACACATGCACATGCACACACACACACACACACACACACACACACACACACACACACACACACACACACACACACACACACACACACACACACACACACACACACACACACACACACACACACACACACACACACACACACACACACACACACACACACACACACACACACACACACACACACACACACACACACACACACACACACACACACACACACACACACACACACACACACACACACACACACACACACACACACACACACACACACACACACACACACACACACACACACACACACACACACACACACACACACACACACACACACACACACACACACACACACACACACACACACACACACACACACACACACACACACACACACACACACACACACACACACACACACACACACACACACACACACACACACACACACACACACACACACACACACACACACACACACACACACACACACACACACACACACACACACACACACACACACACACACACACACACACACACACACACACACACACACACACACACACACACACACACACACACACACCGTGGACATGAATCTGAATGAGGTACACATACTTACAATACGCATGCAACATAAGCTGATAGCATTCAATGCTTACTGGCATCTGCTACAATTACCAGGAAGGTCATTTCCTTACCACCATGCCATACTTTCTCTGGGGGGGGGGGGGGGGGGGGGGTGCAGTATATCCACACACCTCATCCCACCCTCTCACTCACGGATCTGGCGTGGAACTTGTACACCATGCGCCGCTTGAATGTCAGCTTCTCGACGTCAATACCTATCTCGTTCAGGAGCCTCGTCGTGTTCTCCTCTCGCACAACAGTCAGCGCCTTCTCATCACTGTACAGAGCATGGTGGGAGAAAGCAGACAACAAGAATGGAACACACTATGCAGATCAGGACACATAGCATAAAAAAATAGAAAAATTACGGTTCACTTGAGATTCTGCTAGACACAGCTCCTAACATGGCAAAACAGACTCCAATGAATAGAATGGTTTCCTGTGGACTACGATAAGGTCATATTTCACAAAGTGGAGATACTGTTGGCTTATGAGAGTGCTCAACTCGATAAGAGGAGCCTGCGACACAAGTTCACAATGATGGGAAACTTTGTTCTGCTACTCCGTGTTTCATGGCAACTGGACCAATCATCAGACAACATAGTGAATGCTTAGGTCATATTTCCATACGAAGCAAAAATCGGCTTAGCAACTTACTCCTTCAGCAGTACTTCGATTCTCCGCATGTCACCAGGCAGTCTGGCATTCAGGAACACTCTGTTAGCACTGGCAACCAGCGAGGAGTTAGGCCAGTCGTCGTCGAAGGACTTGTCCTCGCAGGTGACATCCATTACCAGCCAGTGTTCAGCTGCAGTGCACGACAGCAAGAACGCAAGCACACACGTGATATGATAATCTGTCAAAGTACCCTGGCCTTGGAAACGTCGTGTCTGTACACAATCATATGGCATCTTCGTAATCTTGCAATCCACCAGCCTTAAAAAGTGCCCAATGCGTCAAAGTACACAGAGCATACAACGTGGGTACAGTCCATACTTGAGCACGAGAGTGCACTGTATCATAGTGTAGGAGTTGCATTATTTGATAGAAAGTATATTTTCACAGTGAGGCCATCCAGAATTAATTCGTTGTTTCGGGTCACCCGACCGACCGTCTTTTTTCACCCGACGCACACTGTTTTTTTTATAGTGCATGCAAACGTACAGACTAGACTATGTACACACGCGACCCTAATAATAGCAGTCCAGATATCGACCTCAGAAGCAGCCATGGCTAGCCAAATGACAGGATGCAGCGCTTGGTGACGACGTTGTCTTCTATCTCCGATCCTCAATCGGTCCTGAAACAGCATCAGCTCCGCCACCTTGTCGCTATTTACAGAAGTTTTCAAGGTGAGAGCTGCTCATCAGACTCATTTGCCAGCGAGGCCAAGATCTGGTCCAGGAGGGGACCTGGATCTGATGGGACAATGACTGCGCTGGATTGTCTACACTACAGTCAGATTTGATCGACTGGCTAGATGGACACAGTGTCTGCTCCAGGATTGTAAGACAGCCGGGTACACGTGTACCTGGCGCAACCATTTCAACCGGGTCGGAGCCGGGTACACATGTACGCCCAACGATATACAGGCGCAACCGGGTCCAAGCGCCGCCCAACCGGGTGGATTACCCGGCTCACCCGGCGCTGGAGCAGACACTGGGACAAAAACTATTCGATGTACATGTATGCACATGGACGTAACCAAAATAAAAAAATATAAAAAAATAAAAAATAAACCCGACCGACCGACCCTGGTACGGATGAGTGAAGTGACCCGAAACAACGAATTAATTCTAGGTGGCCTTAAGAGTATTTATTTCGTAGTGTGACAAGCTATGTAAACAGAAATCTCTGCCCTATGTTGCTAGGATATGCGCACTCAGCTTGGCAGCGTCGGCCGGACAGCCTGAAGCCACACATTCAGCACAAATCGAGTGCGGCGCACTATGTCAGTTCACCGCTTTCACGCTCAAAGACAGTGTACGTGCAACCTAACCCAATCATATTCAATTACAGGATCAGCTAGCTGTTTTGACCATGTGAACGGTCTCATCGGCAGAGCCAAGACTGGCCAAACTGATCGCTATAGTCGAATAGAGGTTGCACAATTACAATGGTACTTTGAGATGAGATGCTTCGGTACATAGGCGGCACAACAAATCAGTCAGTGATGCACTAGCAACTCATGCTGTTCACATAGCGCCCAAAAGCAGTTCGGCTGACTCACCTCTATGTCATCATTATGACATCATTTGCATAACTCCTATTCTAGCTCTCCATAATACTACATGTAACAGTGATTTATACGTAACTGATTTCCTTGGTAAAAGTCACTAGGGAACTTACGAATGGAGAATCCTTGATACTTCAACCCCAAGTGCTTCCTGACGAAACTCCGACCACCATCACAAGCTAGTAGATATCTAACACGGTCAGAAGAGCATGAACACTATTCATGTGACTGGGCTGACTAGCTTCAGAGGAGCATGGACGCCATTTCTCCGACCTGAGCTAGCCTCAGAAGGCCATATAAACACCATGAGACTAGAGCAAGGCACTATGAGACTAGACCTAGCTTCAGAAGGGCATAAACAGAAAGGAATCTGCCTTTGCCCACCGAGACATCTGAATTGCCTTGGCGTATTTCACAGAATATTGCATATTACCCACACAATGGTTTGGCACGCAGTGTTTGTATTGGACCTTTTCAAAGCACTCACACACACACACACACACACACACACACACACACACAAACACACACACACACACACACACACACACACACACACACACACACATATATCCTAGTGTTGAAACGAGCGTATCTATAACAAACGAGCGATCAGTTCCACTAACGAGCAAGCTATCGAGCGAGCTAACGAGTTTCATTGATGCGGCAAATGTGATTTTTTGAATCTTTTTTTTCTAAGTTCGATTTTTTTCAGCTGGTTCAAATTATCACCGCTGGAATTTGGGGTTGCTGCTGCTTCATATTTCACTTCGGACTGCTGTTTGGTGTCGAGATGTCTTTTCAGCGCCGTCGTTGAGTAGCCTTTGTAAGAATAGACCGTTTTGCAAAGATTGCAAGTAGCCCTGGTCTTCGCTGCATCGCGGGAGAAAACTTCCAAACGACTGAGCGTAACTTTCACTCGAATGGAGAGGTGACCGAAGCATATCCTGCGACAGGTCAGCAGATGCGGAGCAAGACATCAGCTAGTAGAGTCCACCAAAGCTGCAACGACAACTGAAACAACTCAAGTGTCGTGCAGGTATACAGTCACTGTAACTGCGAGTGATTTTCACTTTGCGCTGGGAGGGGACTGGACTCTCGATCGACCAGGGAGTCGTAAAATAGGTTACGACTCCCCGGTCGACATGTACTGCCATGTGTACGGAGTACGGTGTTCGTTAGTGCAAACGAGCTGGCCGCACAAACGAGCCGAGTTTCTGGCGAGCGAGCTAACGAGTACCCGGTGAGATCGTTTCAACACTAATATATATACACACACACACACACACGTCAACGGTTAGCTCAATAATTCACCGCCTCAAGTACAAGTTTGCTCAAATTCCATACGATTTTCTAGGCGATAAGCAGCACTTCAAACACTCATAATTCATCCAAAACCGCTGGTGGGGTTTATGCTACGATCCAATGGTCAAATGAACAGTGTGAAATGCAGGGTAGATAGCTGTGCTTCGTGACAAAAGTATCTGTGTGCGGCCTATACTCCGGAGAATACGGTACTGCGGACGAAGGAGTGCTCCGTACAGATACGGAAGGTTGCGGCGGTACGCTCTGGTTAAGTACCCTACCGGCATGCTAGTCCAATGCATGTAACCATGTTCTACAGAGCTGTACATCTGAAGACCTGCATGCAACACGGCCTGCTCAATCGGCCAAACACATCGACATACAGGTAGGAGCTGATACATGCACCACTCAGCGAGGCGATTCAGATTTGGGGTCGACTGAAAATTGGCAAAAAGAATGGGTTTAGTGGGTTTTGCGGCATTCCAGTTTTTCATCTGTGAATGTGCAACCGGCACACTTTGGTGGGTGCATGGCCGTGTTCTCGCCTTCGGTTCCGTTAAAACAGCATATTGGCTTACTTGCAGACGAAGGTATGTGTTTCGTGTCCCGACACTGGCCTGACGGTAACATGAACCTTGCCGTCAGTCTCTGCAAACGCTGTCACCTGTATGTGCACACAACAGAAACACGAAAAAGCGCAGCATTCGATTTCCAATGGAATACAGCCTTACACGCATATCCAATAATTCACATACGATCGGTGAGTATTAAGGAAGAAGGGGAAAAGTTTCCTTTGACAGAGTGGAAGACTGCCCTGCTTGTCGAGCAATTGTTCCTAGATTATAAGCCATTCGTGTCCTGGAAGGACTTGGCTGTCACCAGAATACTGTAAAACTGGAAAGTCTCACGACCAAAAAGTTTAACGTTTTGCAATTTTGGTATGATTACGTGCAGAAAGTTTAACGATGGCTACCTGGCCACCCGTCTGTATGCGCATCTTTACATAGACATCTAGCGATAATGTTCTTTTTTAAACTACGAAAAATAATTGGTCGTTTTGCAACTCGGTAGACTTTCCAGTTTTACAGTACTCAATTTCACGACAGTTACCTGCATTCTAACGTTGTTGGCCCAGGTGATCATGTGACTCGCCATCTTCCTACCCTCGATGCATACAGTACATGTATAGCAGCACCGTGTGCAGTCACGCGGCAATAACACTCACCTCGTGTCCAAGATTCACCTGCACGTTGGCGTACTGCTCCAGTCGCCGACGCAGCTCCTTCTCCACCGTGGGCTGGTGAAACGTACACAGCTGGTGGCAGCCATAGCGACGCCTGAATGTTCACCACACCATAGCAAGGATTAACATTTCTTTTACTATGTTCACATACCCAGCTCGAAAAGAACAATGAATGACAATGGTACAGAGACTAACAAGTTAGGACAAACGTGACAAATAATGAGCATGTGTAGACTGTAAGTGGCTACAATCAACTACTGTAGCTCGATATAGTCTTTTGGTGTCTGAAAGGAACAATTCTCCTTGTAGGGACTGCAACATACTAGTAGTAGGCAAAAGATGCACTGATTCCAATGGTGAAGGTTCCAGGTTGATCGGAGCAGCCGTTCCGAAGTTACACCAGCTTGACGTTTTCACGAAGTTTGGTGACATCATGATGCCATCATCAACTTGCCCAGAATAGGCCAGACATGTAGTTATCGTCGTCCCTTTGTACAAGTGTGGAGATGGTACGGGACTGGGAGCAGGTGGAGAAAAGGGAGATACAACAATGTCACAGAGACCTTGTATGGGAGTAGATCGGGAGAACGTAGCATTCTGGGTCTCCATCACCCCAAAGACGTTTTCAAACTCTGGAATGGGCTGAGACATATCACACTTCACCGGCATCCCGACTGCGAAAATGTCTGGCAAGGAGTTTGAGTCGCTCTTCCCCATCTACTCCCATACAAAGTTTATCTCTGTTACGTCACAAATCTGTCCTGCTCTTGGCATGTTATTGATGTCATGATGATGACACCAAATTTAGTCAAAACGTCAAGCTGCTGTTTCTTCAGAACGACTGCTCCGACCAACCTGGGACCTTTACCATTGGAACCCGTGCATATTTCGCTACAAATCGTGAAGTTTTCATTTTAGGGTGAGCTGCTGATTGAAGTGGGACATTACAAACCTATGTGTCATATCACTCATGTCCAGCAAGACCTGTCCGCCCGGAGGTGATGCCGTACGCAGCTCAGCACCAGCCTTCAGTATGTGCTGGTCCATCCAGTCACCCATGCCTATCTGTACAGGGGGGGGGGGGGGGGGTAGAGACAGTTGGAAAAGGAACACACAGATGCAAATATGAGCACACATTATCATGTGTACATGCATGCTTGCACACACACCAAGGGCGTCGGAACCGGGTGCGGCAGGTGCGGCCAAAGCCACACCAATAATTTCATCTTCGGATTTTTTGAAGCAATCGAATATGGGCTATGTGGGCCCAATTTCCCTAAAATGTTCCGGGGGGAGGACCCCCTGGACCCTCCGCCCATTCATGGCCCTACCAATGCCGAATACATTCCAACGCGCCTGCACACATACACATGCAATGATCACCATATTAGCAAGAAGGGCAACACTCAAACAAAACGTACCGTACCGTATTCCAACCGTTGCCTGTGACTCGATACAAGCGTCTTTTGGGAGTCTGAAAGGTACAACTCCCTTTTCCAGCATTGCAACATATGCACACAGTTCACAGTGCCAAGTAACCTACTCTCGTAGTTTTTTTAAACAATTCTCAGTTCACGTCATAGTAGAGACTCGGTTAGACCCAGTCTGCCGCATACGTAGGAACATCACCACCCTCAAGGAGCAAGGCGCAGATGCAGCTGAACCAGAATTTCGGGAAAAAATTCAAAGTGGGCTGAAGCTCATCCTGCTGCCTTGTGACCTGCACCCCAAATATGTATTCTAGCACATTTAAAACAGGGAAGTGACAATGTGCCTGCAAAATGAGAAGGGGGGAGGAGAGGGAGGAGGAGGGGGGAGGGGGAGGGAAGAGGAGGGAGGGAGTAGGAGGAGGAGGGAAGAGGAGGAGGAGGGAAGAGGAGGAGGAGGAGGAAAGAGGAGGAGGAGGAGGAAAGAGGAGGAGGAGGAAGAGGAGGGGCATATACATACTGGAAAGTAGTACATTTAGTTAGTTCAACTCACCATTTCAAATGTTCTGAGCGCTTCCGCGTCCATGGCAATCGCTCTGGAAACAAGCACATAACGTTACAGTCAATGATACAGGTCAGAGACATAACTGGGTAAAGCAACACTCAGTAACTCAGATTTAGCGATGCCAAAGATTACATCTACTGGACCCAGTGTTGATATCACTACAGGTGAAGCAATTATTCAGCACTTAATGCAAAGCAGAGAATCGATAATCATGAGCAGCTGCACAGGGGCCTTGCCAAGTACTATGGAATATGAGCAGGGTTCTAGCCAGGTGAAAATAGTAGGGGGGGGGGGGGGGGGGGGGGGCAGACAGTGGAAACAGATACTAGTACCATGTATCCGGTTTTTTCCATTTTCCAAAATTGTCTCGACACGCAAACTGCAACATACCCCGGCTGCACCCCAGACAAGTGTGCCTATATGAACCCTCTCTTAGTGATTATGGACTGCATTTTCGTTGAATTGCCTGAAAAACACAAAAATCAACAAATGAGCAGTGCGGCCCGAGGGGGGGGGGGGGGGCACTCGGTCAGAGTAGGAGAGGATGTCCAGTGAAAATGCAGAGATAGTGTACGCCAGAGTTGGCACACCGCATTCCCTTACCGTGGAGCGAAATAGATCTCGGTGAGACGCTCAAACACGCGTGTACTGATACCATACTGTCCGAGCAGGTTGGCAGCCATTGCTCCCACCGGGCCAAGGCCCACAATGATAACCTCGCTCTCCATCATCAAAAGAGCAGTAGTACTGCCGTTTCAATGATACTGCGGGGTAGACTGCCTTGGAAAGTGAACAAGTCATAATGCATGCAGAGGCAGGCGCACAGGCACGGACACACACACAGGTACATGCACGCAATCACACAGTCCACACACACACACGTGCACACATGTAGATCCTTGCTAAATATCTGCAACAGTAGCTAATGCCATGTTTTACAATGGATCCGCACTATTGATCTCCAGCTGACTACCATGTCCAGTGCATACACACTTTTTCCCCTCTTTTTTCTTTCCTCTTCGCTACCTTGCTATTGGGAAGAAATTCCTGTTTGGATTTTGCGAAGTAAAACATAAATAAATAAATAAAAAAGATGCTATGCTATAAGTAGCGACTTCAGTCCAAAATTCTAAAATCGGAATTAGGGCCAACAAATTACACGACTGGAAAGAGAAACCTCTACAGAGCACATACAGAAATTTTCATGGGTATATCTTGTCCCAAACCGGAGATATCAGGCCCCAAAGTTGGTATGCAATCGTTGGAGCCCATGTATGCAATTGTATGCAGAGCGATGGCACAAAAGTGGGCTTCTCGGACCTCATGATTATCATGCATACACAGTGAATGTATGCGCGATGTGCGGGTTTTTGGTGTTCTTGGAGGGTGACGGAGAAACCGTCGTACACATAGATGTTGGACGGGACGTGCTCTGCTTCGATGCCGATGGATTGAAATAATCACCTCCTCACTGCTCAAGCACCTCCAGAATCTTGACGTGAAGAACATAATCATTAGGCGAGACCAAAAAAAATAGAGATTCCCGGGCCCTCCCGCACCAAAATCGAGCCGAAGGCAATTTTTTTTTTTTTTGGAACAGTCGTATTATGTACGGTACTGATCGTGCGAGTAGATCTGTGACATGGTGTCACACAAACCTGGGCTTGTACGACTCCCTGGTGTACGACTCAGGGCTGTCGTTGGCCGAAATACAAAAGAAATTGTACGGGTACCGGTAAACCACGTACCATATACCTGTCGTCTGTAAAAAAATAAAAAATAAATACCGGAAAATACTGTAAAAAAAAAGTTCAGCATGCCATGCATACACACATAGGAAAAAAATTAAAAATTAAAATTCGCCCGCCCGCACCAATTTCAGATGGGTCCTGCCCGGGAATCTCGATTTTATTTTGGTCTCGCCTTACTAGCGGATTTACGAGCCAAAGGTCTGCTCGCTCCGTCACGCAGAGCCCGTCAAAATAGGGCTTGAAAGTGCTACGTCACAGCATAGCAACAATTTCAAAAATTCAAAAATTGGATCCACTTGGATCCAGTTTTTGTATGGATCCAAGCACATTTCAAGCCGTCTTACTCACAGCAAGGTGATGTAACCAGTGAAACTGACTGATTTGGCTACTGGGGGCGGGGTTACAACTGGTGGCGAAGTAAAAGTCACCCCTGCATACGATATGAGTGGGTTGCTATGCACCCACATACTGAGGCAATAGCAAAGTCACACCTTAGTGGATCCAAAATATAAATCTGATGTCAACTTAGTACTCCCTGGCCGTTTTTGACGTCATCACTTTCAAGCCCTATAGTGCACTCCATAGCCGACTTCAGCCGCTGCGCACAAATTCTTCAAACTGCTAAAAACGGCTACGGAGGAGAACCTTACCATGAACTCATCTAAACTAATTCGAGGGCTCTGAACACGATGGTGACTCGGTCATTGACGGGCAAGGTAGCTGAGATGCCGAAAGTTTGCTTTGAAAACTAAAAATACGGAGCGATATATCCAAAAATCGATGACTCTTTGACATGCGACACACCGTTGGAAAGCTATTCATGTGTGCTTGACCATCATGTAAAAATCGAAGGCGCCAGATACATGAATAACGCGTAGGCAGGCGTAGAACGTCGAGAGAAAAATTGTTCCGTGCATGCCATGCTTGCGCCATACATTCGTACGACGAAAGATTTCTGCCTTTTGGTCACGTGATTGAAGTCGCTACTATAAGCCAGCCACAATAATCAACCAGCCCACCGTTTGCCAAAATATATCCATTCATGTAGCAAAAATCACTTCAAGCTTGAACGGCCGCGGGTGTATCAACAGCGTTCAATGCTCACATGCAATAATTGTTCTATGGTGTTTCAACTTTTGTCACAACTGATATTGTGATAAGGTTTAACCCTGGGCAAATTCGTAAACACCGTCTGGTGCGCGCTATCGCCAATCAAGCAGTGAACAAGCCGGTGGACAACCGCCAGAGGGCAACAGGAACAGTGATAGACCGAGTCGGGATGGGCGGATCACACGTCGACAAACGTCAGTCAGCAAACACATAAAATGTTTATCGCTAATCACAGCAAACATTCCCGTTTACCTTTTCGAAGAAAGAAACTAGCGAAACCAAATGGAGCTAAGCAGGACACCTATTTCTCTAGCCGCCCCTACCGCGTGGAGAACTTGTGGCACGTTCCATGCGGTCCAGGTAAGGTTGCCAGAACGTTGTAGACAAAATAATACAATTCGGCAGTCTATTGCAGACGGCGGAGTATTCAATCAATTTATGAATGAAAAATAAACGACATTGTTGTATATAATTTTTAACACATGATTGTAATGTCTTACCCGAGTATCCGCTGTGAGTAAAGTAATTAGTTGTCCGGACTTGCGACGACGAGTAGCGCTCACAAGAGAGACTGCTTCAGCGGAACAGGTACATACCGTAATTACTGCTCGTCCGTCAGAACTGTGTGCTAATCCACAAACCCCTAGCCGAGGCTCAGCTCTCCACTGGCCATCCCGTGCTACACGGAGGAGTCAAAGCCTCCCATTTTCACCCTGCATTTGTTTTATTATCGCTGAAAGCTGTGCTGGCTCCTCGGGGCGCAAGGGTCCGCCGAGTTTCGGCTTTCCACTCCAACTACCTACACGTACACGCCGTGTGTGTACAATCATCAGCTGACCCTGAAGTAGGAATCCCAGAGAATCACGCTGATCCGCTGGCGCGCCGCGTGGAGATGATCCACTTTCTGTCAAAATAGCCAAGATAGAGATTAGAGAGGACAGAATGCAGTCACCAGCATAGAGATCTACACGCTGTATTATGTAGGCATGTACAATGTAGATCTACACACAAACTAGCCTTCGCTTCCGCAGGCCACCACTATGCCTATGCCTTGTACACCTTAGTGACGGTTTGCCGCATTGAATTGACCACAACCACAGCCTGTTCGCCTAGAACGAGCAACACACCTAGTACCTGCCTCGTCAACAAACTCAGGGCGAGTCCCCCAGGACCTTGCAGAACTCACTTTTCTGTCAGTGGAGACGCACACAGTCAGTGATGTGGCCTCGGGTGGATGCCAGGCCATTTTGATCCGCTGAAATTGCGCCATTCACGCAATTGGGCGTGTGACATGTACAAGTAATATCACCTCAAGCTCACACTTCTGCTATCATAATGGGCCTAAATGGGTGTCCAGCCATATGGCATATGACCATGGTGACTATGAAGTATGAGCATGTTTGGTTTGGCCTTCGCGAGGTGTCAGTTTTACCAGTCAAAACTGGTGCGAAGTGCGTCATGTTCGAACTCGTTCGCGATCGAGGCGAGAGACGAGATCTCCTCGTGCTGCGAAATGTTACCAGGAACTCTAGTCCCCACATCCTTGGCTTGTATTTTGTAATTGTGCTTTCACAACAGTCGAATCGTGCGTGCTGCAAAGCCGCAAGTAAAAGGTGTGCAAACGACGTTAGGAGAGTCACTGACGGGTACCCGGGTACTGTGTACATCGTCAAGGTGGAAACACTGGGGATGATTATGTAGATCTAGATGAAAATAATGGTAGGAAGAACAAGGGAATGGAACTATGCTGTGAAACACGCATGAGGCATGATGAGGGCATGGCAGCTGAAATGGTTGGAAAAGGTACATTTTGTGCCATACTGTATGCCTTATGGACTCGGATGGAGAGCCAAGGAGGAAAGAAAAAGGACCAAGGAACTACAACTTAGTACAACTTAGCCTTCCCCTCCTGTGTTATCGTAATTATACTGTAGCAACTTAGAACCAGGACCTTCCAAGTTAGTTGGAAGGCTGTTGAGTGTTGGAGTGCGCATCCAAGGCGTGCTAGAGCTGATACTGTGATAGCCAGCTAGTTAGTAGAACGTCAGTACCGTCGGTCAGTGTCGTGCAATGTTATCACACGAGCTGATTGTTTAGTAACTGGTGGAAGTGCATCGATTTTTCGAGTAGGGTCCAGAAGAAAGACAATTTGATATCGGTTCGAATGGCATATCTCTCGCTTCCATACGATAAGCCAAACTTGCCAAATCGCCAATTGTATGCTCGCGTTGCCATAGCGACCAGCGGAGTGATGACGTACGAAAGGCTTAGCTCCTCCACAGAGAAGGTCGATCACTGCATAAATTGGTCATTTTCAATTGTCTTATTGTATTCACGATGTGAAAGAAGTGCTGTGTTCAATGCTGTTAGTGCCGTGAACTATTTGTCGCCCTTCTCATGCATTTCCCTAGGCTG
The DNA here is from genome assembly GCF_964019385.1 of Sycon ciliatum. Lineage (NCBI taxonomy): Eukaryota > Metazoa > Porifera > Calcarea > Leucosolenida > Sycettidae > Sycon > Sycon ciliatum. The sequence goes on along the minus strand of NC_088650.1, from coordinate 30,606,063 downwards.
ACTGTGCCTAGGAAATGGTTTCCTCCAGGACAAGATGCTTGGAATTCGCCGTCTCTCCTGAGACATTTTCAGCAAACTTTCAAACCTACGACATTATTTCATTCGTCAATCTCCACCACCCGTCGTCTCACCTGGCTTCAGAAGATATTACGAGAGATAGGAGAGTCGCCAGGAAGCATCACATTCACCTTCAGGAATTGGAAAGAGCAAACGGCATGGTCCTTGGTTGGGGGAAATGCTGAACGTCTGATTTGTCCCAACCAAGATTTCAGCATTTTGTTTGTCACTATTTTGCTTGTCTGCTGGTGTCTCCGCGCTCCAGCTTTCTCCTGTCGGTGTCACGTCCCAGTACACAACCGAGAGGACTACTAACAAACAGTTCACTGCACTTACAGCATTGAACACAGCCCTTCTTTCACTTCGTGAATACAATAAACCAATTGAAAATGACCAAATTCTGCAGTGATCGACCTTCTCTGTGGTGGAGCTACAAAAAATTTATAAGCTTTCCGTACGTCATCACTGCGCTGGTCGCTATGGCAACGTGAGTATACAATTGGCGATATGGCAAGTTTGGCTTATCGTATGGAAGCGAGAGATGTGCCATTCGAACCGATATCAAAATTGTCTTTCTTCTGGACCATACTCGAAAAATCGATGCACTTCCCCTTTAATTAACTAAACTTGTAGACTCGTGAGAAATAATTAATTGCATCATGGCATACATTTAAAAGGTGCAAATAGAGAGGTTCTGCAGAACGAAAATGTGTACGAACTTTCGCTCTACGTCACGAAGTGAGAAACTTCGCACGAACTTTCGCAACTTTGGACGCGAAACTTGCAGGGAACGCGAAATGAACTTTCGTAGGAAGTTTCGTGAGATTGGGTCATGTCGTACGTGCACTTCTTCTTGACTTGGCGCGTGCAAACTACGAAAATGTGCAGAACACAAAGTTCGTGCGAAACTTCGTACACATTTTCGCAAGGCCTGTCGCGAAACTTCGTTCGAATTTTCGTTGTGCAGAACCTCTCTAATGACCGCATTGGTGAAAGGTATCACCTCAAGTGACAAACACTGGAGCTGGTTGTCTGCTACTGTACTGTAGGTGATGCCTGTGGATGGTTTGAAGTAATTATTTGTTCCGAAGGTAGTACTTATTCTCGTGGCGACACTTTGACGCAAGTTCACTCCTCTTGTGGAGAGAGAGGTGCTTGGGTACCAGACATAGCCTCATAGGTTTCACTTTTTGGTTTTGTTGCTGTAGGCCACTGCTTTGCGGTGTAGATCTACCGCCCATTGAATGCTGCATACCTTCCCTTCATCCTTCTTGGCCCAGACGTACTGCGGCAGGCGGGTGTCTTTCTCGTGTTGTCTGTGGCGGAATGATGATTGGTGATCATAGCAGCGTTGTTGCAGTATACTCCTTCTTCTCTGTACCTGTGGTAACTCTTGCCAGACATGTAAACACAATGCTCTCCGTTAGACTCGCTCCGTCCGGTGAACATAATTCTTTCTTGCGACAGTTACAAGACCTGGTGTCGTTGTCACCTCCGTTGGCTTGTTTCTTGGGTCGTAGGATCGTGTTACCTTTAGTCTAGGGAAGTGTTTGGTCACTAGCTGGAGGAAGCGATGTCCGACGTCGGTGGCGACGTTCTTGCTAAACGGTGGATTGAACCATAATAATCATTATGATGTTCCGGTGGCGATTCCTTTTCTTCTTCTTTTTTTGTCTCGTCCGCTTTACACTCGTCAAAATACTGTACGTTCTCCTACCCGGTATGTTCCTGTAGATCGGAGTAGCATCTCTGAACATGTCTTCATCGTTGGAAATATCTGTGAGTCTTCTGCTGATCGATGCAGGCAGGTTCTGAACCTCTCTGTTTTGATGGCGGAGTTGACTAAAATTCTAACAATTACTAAGTCTTGTACTTGTACTTGTATTCTAACAAGACAGACAAGTACACTGTCTGCACATGTACATGTACATAATAGATATTAGCATCCTTTTTTTTCTCCTGCATCATACAGGGAAATGCCTCCGGATGGCTTACGCCGGTGCTGCCCCTGAAGCGCGAGGGGTATGATCTGTGGAGTACGGAATTGGTTGATCGATTGGTTTATTTTAATTCGCACAATAAACGGGAACTAGGCCCAATGGTATGAAGGCAAATGGATACCGTATTATCTCTAATATAAGCACGGTCCTTTATTTTTTCAATGTACCTCCGCCCCGTGCTATTAATGGAGACGTTCCTTTATTGGAGACTGTTCCATTATTATTTCAACCTCATTTCAGAGGCATGTTGCCATGCCAAATTCATGTATGACACACATTTCAGGGTTTTTTTCGCCGGTACAGATAATGGATTTACACAGTGTGCTTATAATGGAGACTGAGCACTTTATTTTTTGAATGCCGCCCCAACTTGTTCTATTATTGGAGACCGTGCTTATACTAGAGATAATACGGTAAGCAGAGTTTAGAAAAGAAAGGACAGGGATTTGAAATTAAATTTACGAAAGAAAAAGTATCTGACAGAGAAGTCAAGCGAGTATCAGGGGTGACAGGGTGGTCAAGGAGAGCTAGGGGCTATGGTAAGCAACTTATGCTGAACTTTTTATGTCTTTCGATGGTCCGAATATCATCCGGCAGCAGGTTCCACAGTGCAGATCCTGCAACGGACGGCCGAGAAGCGCCAGAGCGAGTGGAGGATGGCTGGCTGAAGACCCCTGCCACTGGACCTCGATGACGGGTTCTCCTGCCAGCAGGTCTGACGAACAGTCCAGACGACGTGGCACTAATTTTCCCGCCGCGGCGAATGCACCTCCAGACATACACTAGTACTACAGTAGTCCCTCTATAATCCGGCAACATTTGTGACAAGGGAAATCTGCTGGATTAGGGAGGGTGCTGGATTAACAAATCTGATTGACTGCCGCAATGTGCATGAAGAGGACATTTTGGCTACTGAAAATCGTGCTGGTTTATCGAGGGTGCTGGATTATAAAGTGCTGGATTAGAGAGGGACGACTGTAGTAGCTTGCGCTTGCTCAGTTCGCCTATCTCGTAGATCTACGAGCTGTGCTGCACCAGCAGGGGATGCACGGTGGTGCAGGGTGGGTGGCCGTCGATAGCTCGGATAGCTCTGTTCTGCAGCAGACCCAGGTGATCAAGCTGGCGACCAAGGAGCGCGGGGAAGAAGGCGTTACTGCCATAGATGATGTCAGGGATGACGACAGCCTGGACGAAGAGACGCCATGCAGATTGGGACAGGGAGTGACTGGCTCGCCACAGCGCACCAATCTTGGGCGTCCCAGGAAAGCTTACTATCCAGTACAACACCGAGGTACGTGGTAGTCAATGTTGTTGGAACGGCTACTCCACGACACAGGACAGTTACGAGAGGGTTGTCCACCTGTCGGTGAGGAAGAAAGGTCAGGGCTCGGCTTTTGGTAGGGTTGAGGACAAAGCCCCTCGCCTGTAGGCCAGCTAGATTGGTGACTGCCGTCGTAAGCGTAGCAGAGACCGTGGCAGCGCCAACAGAACTCTGCGAGAAATACAATGCTATGTCGTCCGCAAACTGGATGCTGGGTACAACAACAACAACAACAATCTCTTATTGGCGATGGTGCCATCATGAGAATAAAGAATTCAACAACAACAACAACAACAACAACGCAACTTTGATGTGCAAAATTTAATATTGAACAACACCGGCGTGTAGACAGGGTGTTCGGTGATGACAGTAACAGTTACTGTTGTCAGCTGACGAGCTGAGAGAGGGGCGCCATGGGCAGAAGTAAGGTGGAAAAAAGTAAGAAAAGAGTATAAAAAGAGAAAAGAGAAAAATGTTGCCTGATGATCGATTACGAAAGCATGGAACTTTACATGTGCCTGTAGGTAGCCACAAACAAGCCTTCCCCTTCCCCTACCCCTTCCCCTACCGCTACCGCCATCCAAGACCGCCTGCCCACGGCGCAGCCACAACAGCGAGCAATATCCTTGGCGCGCGAGAAGGGCGGGTCCAGTACCCTGACCACCGTCCCTAAGGCTGAGCACGTTTCAGCTTTGATGTGAAAGCTGACTTTCACAACCATATCCGGCTCCGGTACAGTACTGTTGGCCATTGGACAATCTGCCAGCATCCTGTCCCTGTGGCTCAAGGTGTTCAGTCGACCATGCCCAAATTTGCAATTTGTCGGGGTTCATCCACATGCGACACAATGATCCCACCGAGGCACCGACTTTTTTTTTCCTCGCGTCGTGCATGAAGGAGCACCATCCGATGATGATGTGGAGGTGGAGCCACCATTGCAGTCCCTAACTAGCGAAACCTTGTTCCAGCACTGGGCAGACACCCAGCCTGGTGTACAGGAGAAGAGTGTGGGCCAAATGGCAATGGGTGCTCATCGGCCATCGAATCGATGGACTTCTCGTGTTCTCTGGATGGCAGTCGTGAGTCAGTCAAGTGTCAAATCAAGTCGGCGGAATAGCGCGAGCTCCGGTGTGGGGAGCGAACCCTTTCTTACAACAAATTAAAGCCCTTGTAAGTAAGTTGTAGTACTGTTGTTCTGTAAGGACTGAGTATCAGGTACGTACTAGTACATGTACAGTGTATTCATTTTGTTTTCCGGGACTTTCGGGACTCCCCCTGTTCTAGCCATCAGCGATGATGTACTCTTGGCTAATAGTAATACGGTCTGGCAGATGCACACAGGAACACAATGCAAGACAGCAAGTATCTGCCATTCTGGCATTTATTATTATTATTATTATTAACTTTTATTTTACTAGGGTGTTTCCCACAGACCTATGGGCTTCTTACGGGAGCCCCTAGGAAGGTTATGCATGAGCGAATAAATGAGCGGTAATCGGTACAAGTACGAACAGTGGAAGGCAGCATATTCCACCGGTCAGCAGCGAGATAGCCAATCCGAGAAAAGCCAGTCGTACTCTGTGCTGGGGGTAATGCCAAAGAAAAAGACACCTGGGATCTCGTAGTGGCAGTGGTGTGAGAGCTACAGCAGCGGCTGGTAAAGATTTCTTGAAGCAAAGAGCTGCATGTTCCGCTATGGATGCACCGGAACAAAAGAATGAACAATTTCAAATTGACGCGCACCGAAATATGATAAAGGCTGTAAAGGCTAAGAATGTGTGAAGCACTGGTAAACTTATCAAAACCAAATACTATTCTGAGGGATCTATTGAACAAACGGACATACTTATCATAGTTCATAGAACTTAGGGAATGGATATAAGCGCTGCTTGCATACTCCAAGGTTGACTGAATGACACTTAAAGGGAAACTGAACGCCAAAAATAAATATGGCTTATCCGAAGGAGAATTGGGCACTGATTCCGATGAGCTATGTCGCGAGCCGATCAGAGAAGAGGAACTGTGTCAAATTTCATAAATAACACCTCCCATATTTGGAAATTGGCCTTGATGACGTGCGTACTGCTTAGCTGTCACCATGCTGTGCATGTTCAGCAGTGTAATTGAATGGAAGAAAACAATTACTTTGGTGTTTTGCAGCTCTGTTTCGTTCCCTGACGGTAACCAAATCTAGATGTAGGAATCTGTTGAGCAGGAGAGTGACACATGTCTTCCCGAAGGCTGTCCAGGCTGCAGTGGTGATGAAGAAGACACGATCATCACCCCGAGATCGATCGTAGCGAATTGGAAAACTCATGGTGAATTTGCTTCCACTCCAAGGCAATATCGAGGTATGAAGGGTGCTTGTACTGCCTTCCAAAGTGAAGAGGAGATGAACATGGCTTTGCATAGCTGTTGTTCTATGCCAACTTACCTACTCTTGCTGGTACCGTAGTGGCATATTGCAAATTTCGTGGACGAACAACTCTAGTCACTAGTGGCTAGTGAGCAACACTAACAGGTGAGATTTTTCAATTCGACAAAAATTGTTTTTGTTTGAGAACTGACAGTGGCAGTCATTAGACTCAGTAGGTGTATCTCCGCTGCTTCTTTCCCTTCATCGGTAGGGTTGTGCTTGAAGTAAAAATAACTAGAAAATGTGGAACAAAAATCTGATCATGTAATTCGAATTTGAACTTCAAAGTATGTGTACATCAAATCACAAAAATGACTGTCAAGGTGCTGTGCATTGAAAAAAACTGGGAGCTGGCAGCAATGGAAAGGGTAGAAACGAAACCAGTAATGCAGAGTATTCATAAGGTAGAGGGAGATGAAAACGGGAGAGGAGTAGTGAGCAGTTCAGTTTGAAGTAGTGTCAATAGACAGCATCGTGTTGCATACGTTGTGAATATTGTGTCAATCTAATAATTGTCACGAAATTGATATCCAAAATTATTATCCCCTGAGTAGTATTATGGTGTTCTCCTGTGTTTACATGCAGAGCCTTGACGTTGCTGGACGAGCGACAATATAAATTACATAAACATGTAGCTCGTGATGTGGGATGACTGCCGTATCGCATTGCCAACGCAAACCCATCCTGTGTCAGTGCAGCCATCCAGCAACTTGAACTCCCCGGACCAGATGCCGCTGCAGCTGAACACCATGCCGATGGAAAGCCAGGAGTTGATAGCGAAGCATTCTGGTCTGCACAGTACAAGGCAAAGAACAATTATGAATTATAATGCATTGTAATCCTTCCCACACTTCTTTGTAAAAAACAAACAAACAGTGCCATTATCACAACACTTGATCAAGCATCTTGATGGAGGTATTTTCCATTGTGCTGGCTCAGCATCTGCACCAGGAAGACCATGTACACTTACACGTATCTTGTGTGTGTGTGTTCGTGCGTGTGTGTTTGTGTATCTGTATGTGCACCTATCGATTGGAAATCGCTGCACATACCACTGCACCATATGGGACACGGGTTCGATTCCCGACGATTATGGTCACACACGTCTTTCTTCTCTTTCTCAGACTCTTCCTGACTTTTCTTTCATTCTCCTGGGTGGTTACCAACAGCCAGTGCATGCCGGAGTATGTGGTGTGATGTGTGTGCGGGAAAAAAGAAAAAAATGAAAATGAAAAGACCAAAAATAGGGATTCACTGGCCAGAAAAACCACTTCAAATAGCTGTATGGTGTAGACCAGGCTGAATAGTGACGGTCAATTCTTCAGCCTTGCAAGCTGTTGAATGGTGCAAGCTGTTGAATGGTGCAATCCCGGCACAAGTTGCTGTGGCTTCTGCCGTAGCATTGCTATCATCGCCTCCGGCGATGGGCGTCAAAGGTCAAAGGTATGTGCACACGTGTGTGTGTGGGGGGGGGGGGGACGCACATGTGTATGGGTAGGAATGTGTGTGTGTGGGGGGGGGGGGGGGGGTACACGCACATGTGTATGGATGTGCGCGCTGCATGCGTGTGTCTGTGGGATGGGGTGGGGCTGCACGCACATGTGTACATGTGTGTGCGCAATACAGCATGTGTGTATGTGTTCGTTGAACACAGGGTGTACTCCTGATTACATAAACTTCGTGATCATTGTGATTTCATGTGCTTTGAAGTTGAAATTCGCAATACATGTACTGATGCTTGATTAGATTTATGTTCCACATGTTCTATTTATTTTATTTTACTTCAAGCACTTGTACTATTCAAGCACAACCCTACCGATGAAGGGAAAGAAGCAGCGGAGATACACCTACTGAGTCTAATGACTGCCACTGTCAGTTCTCAAACAAAAACAATTTTTGTCGAATTGAAAAATCTCACCTGTTAGTGTTGCTCACTAGCCACTAGTGACTAGAGTTGTTCGTCCACGAAATTTGCAATATGCCACTACGGTACCAGCAAGAGTAGGTAAGTTGGCATAGAACAACAGCTATGCAAAGCCATGTTCATCTCCTCTTCACTTTGGAAGGCAGTACAAGCACCCTTCATACCTCGATATTGCCTTGGAGTGGAAGCAAATTCACCATGAGTTTTCCAATTCGCTACGATCGATCTCGGGGTGATGATCGTGTCTTCTTCATCACCACTGCAGCCTGGACAGCCTTCGGGAAGACATGTGTCACTCTCCTGCTCAACAGATTCCTACATCTAGATTTGGTTACCGTCAGGGAACGAAACAGAGCTGCAAAACACCAAAGTAATTGTTTTCTTCCATTCAATTACACCGCTGAACATGCACAGCATGGTGACAGCTAAGCAGTACGCACGTCATCAAGGCCAATTTCCAAATATGGGAGGTGTTATTTATGAAATTTGACACAGTTCCTCTTCTCTGATCGGCTCGAGACATAGCTCATCGGAATCAGTGCCCAATTCTCCTTCGGATAAGCCATACTTATTTTTGGCGTTCAGTTTCCCTTTAAATAGAAGGTACGCCGAGCATGGTATGGCAGAAGATGGCGGGATAAGCGGTACGCACCAAGTTTCCTGTTGACAGAGCCGACAAGGTTGTCTATTTGTGGGCCAAAAGTCAAGTTTTCGTCAAGTACAATAATACCCAAGTAGCGAGCAGACTGCGTGCGGGGAACATGGACACACGCAGTTTCTGTTATCCTCCCCTGACTCCTGAGTCTCCCCTCTCTCGAGTGACCTGAGTGACTGAGTCCGACTCAGTTAGAGATTCATAGTCATACATACCCTTACATGCACCACTACAGTAGCACATTTATCAGATTCTCCTTTCTTCCTGTTGTTTAATTAATTACTGGTCGGCGTGTATTTACCGCCATATTGCCAGGTGCGTGTTTACCACCATACTTATCATATGAATAAAGTTTCAGGAAGGCTATTGTTCGAGTAGCACTACATAGTACATTGTACGTGCGTGAGCGTTACTAGTCACTTATACTACTCCTCCGCACTCAAGAAGGGGACGGATCCAAAGTGGGCTTGAGCATTGAGGATTGTTCCACAACCCGGAAAACACTGTGACGTCCACTCCATCCACACTGGACCACAGTGCGTGGGAGTGAACGGACATGCATGTCGTACGTGTACATGTACATGTATCCGGGACGTTGACCGACAAAGACTAGTACCGGTAGTCAAAAGATGAAGCTTCGAAGAAAAATGCTGCCCTCACAGGTCCTGCTCGTGTTTTATCTGTAAAACGTGGGCGGCCACGTCAATGGCGGGTTGGGATTGTGAGCCAGGATATTTACGGCTACACACAGAAAGAAAGTCTACATCATGCATACCTGCTCTAGTAATGGTTCATGAATCCGCCCAGTCCACATTCCTTCTCCGTTTCTCTCCGTTTTTCTTTCCTTTCAGTTGCATCTTCCTCTCTGCTCTGTTTTATTTTCTCTTTTCGTTCGTCCCTCTTGATATTTGTACTTTGTACTGTTGAGGCAACGAACTGAAATAATAAAAACCAAAACCAAACCAAACCAAAACCTGTAACTGTCTACTTGAACCAAGAATATCCAATGCTGTAGTCAAGAATACGTGTACATAAGTACATGTAAGCTTCCAGGAAGCTCCTGATTTTCCATGGTTATTTTATTTACATGTATAACCAGTTACCTGATCAGAATCTCCCTCAGGGAAAATAACCAACAACTCTGCAGGTACATGTATCCGAGTGCCAGTACAGGCAGTAGTGCAGCATAAATAGAAAAATAAGCCCCATATACAACTCTATCACCTTTTCGCTCTTTGATGTAATAGTTACTAGTACAGTGGTCCCTCTATAATCCGGCACCATTTGTGCCACGAAAATCTGCTGGATTAGGGAGGGTGCTGGATTAACAAATCTGATCTACTGCTGCAATGTGCATGAAGAGGACATTTGGCTACTGAAAATTGTGCCGGTTTATCGAGGGTGCTGGATTATAAAGTGCCGGATTAGAGAGGGACGACTGTACTTGTTCCAGTACTCGTCCTATGAACCGAGCACACCTAAACAGAGATCTAGATACAGTACTAGTAGAGCTTTACACCCTGTACTTACAAGTACAGTACAAGAAGTTGGTACAGTGTACATGTACATGTACAGGTTTTGTAGCCAATTATGGAATGTACTGCATTGCTTGTACATGTATGTCACGATCAAAATTGTATTTGCATGACTCTTACCCTTACCCGGCGAGGGCCACGAGCCGGCACAAGGCCCTTTCTTATAACCTACAACTTACAAGTACATGTACTTGTAAATCCTGCTATTGAGTATGCATTACATTTACAGAATTGTGTTCTAATTGGCCATTAGAACCCCCTCCCACCATGAAGTAGTACGAGTTGTGTCTATCCGTTTTCATTACTCCGCTTTTTAATTTCCTTGGCAGTCTGAACGTTACTTATCTGGGGTTACAATAGTCACTTGTTGCTCTAGCGTCTACTGATGCACATGTAGATCTACATACCGGTATATGTGTTATCAGGTGTTTTATCATCTGTTGTCGGTTGATAGCTAGAAGTCTGATGACTGGAAGAAAATGCTGAATGCTCGCTGCTGGGCTGACAACTACATGTATACCCTAGTGGTAGAGCATCGCTAGCGACGGTCTCTGGTTCCAGTCCTGCATGGACCCGGCCTGGTGGTGATGGCATGGCAGTCAATTTTTTCTTCAGACTTTTCTCGTCAAGTTCAACTCTCTCAAACTTGTGTGTACGTGTGTGCGATAGTTTTTATTATCTGTTTCTACTTGGATTGCGTATTTGCGGGTATTGACATGACAGTGTGATTATTTCGAAGTCAAGTGAAGATTGACATTTTATTAGTTCGCAATTTTGAGTCACCTTTGCAAGAGCAGGGTCATAATCATTATGGACATGTCCCCCCCCCCCCCCCCCCCCGTATGACGTTGAATATCTTCCTCTTTGTTTGGGGCCAGATGCACAAACACGCATACACCTGTGCCTACTCCACACTGCCATTGTGGACGCGCGTGTGTTGAGTCGTAACGACGTGCAACAGGTGTGCAGAGCACATCTCCAAAGAAGATGCCCTGGTCCGATTGCATGCATGCACACACACACACACACACACACACACACACACACACACACACACACACACACACATGCATACATACACTCTTACTCACACACATGCACACATACACACACACACACCTTTGGACCTTTGGAAAGCCCATCGCCAAAGGCGATGATAGCTATTAGGCGACACACACACACACACACACACACACACACATGCATGCATACATACACTCTTACTCACACACATGCACACACACACACACCTCAGACCTCAGACACACATACACATGCATACATACACTCTTACCAAGAGTACATAACCCCCGGGGTTATGTACTCTTGCTCTTACTCACACACATGCACACATACACACACGGCTACAAATACCAGCGGGTGACCCCGAAGTTCATTCGTACCAATCATTCATTGTCCATATCATATGCAGAGAAAGCTGCTCCAGAGAACTAAAGTACGGTACATGCACAGGACACACACACAGGCACCTGACACTACTCTACATGACTAGACCTAAGCATTAATATGGAGTCTTGCTAAACCAAACCAAGACTAGGGCTGAGCGGCTAATTTGACTAGCACCATTGTAAATCCAGGGAGGTAAGAAACGTGGAATCGTTGCTCGAAGCAGATAACAACGGATAGACTATCATGAGTGATCGTAAGAATTTTTCGGGAACTCGATAAATCTTGAGAACCCGCCATCAAGGGTCTAATAATATGAGCATATGACATAGTTAGGATGGGTAATGGCCAATGGCGTCCTAGTAAATCGTGAAAACATAAGAAATTTAGCTTGGGCTCAGATCAGAACACAGTGGGTGGTTGTAAACACTAATTAAAAAAAAACCTGGATGTGAATGGGTAAGAGTTTGGGATAAGGATCAGACATTGCTGGAGAGGATGGTGCGGCATCGTGGCGCAGCAGATGTAGGGCGAGAGAAGGAATACTGCTACTACCAGTACTCAACACTGTAACGTTACTCGGTGCTCGGTCGCACACACACACACACACACAATAACTAAGCCGGGAATGCAAGTGACGGCGGACTGTGGCACTGCACGTGTCCAGTTGATATAGCGACGAGATCAGCTCCACAGGTACGGCAGGATAAGACAGATCAGGAGGATTTGAGGCACACATGTCAGACAGGTCACTTTGACACACACACGCACACAAATAATAATATAGTAGAAGAATTCAAGCTGTATAATAAATACTTTGAAGAAAGCATACAACGCCAACACACTGCTGTGGGCATTGATCTGTCCCAATTCAACGAAGCGAACAAGCTGAAAATAGAGTCCGTATTAATAAGCTCTGAACACGGCCGGAAGGGCACAAGACATTGGGCCTACTTACACGGGAACAATTGCAAAATTCTTGCCATCGTTCGAGTCCCAGTACTCTCCCAACGGCGTTTTAAAACAGACAGCAAACTCCAGGCGCGGCGGCACCTTGCCAGAGGCGGACGTGGACGGCGAGGGCAAGACGTAAGTGAACGAGAATCGATCGGAGGAGCCATCTTGGGACGTGGATCCAGTCACGTACGATGCAGTAAGATTGCATGATGTAGCCCAGTTGTCAATAGTGTAGCGAAGCGACACTTCTTTTTCAAAGCTGATGTTCGACACGACGATCGAACCGAAGACGCTGAAATCTTGCAAGCTGACGTATTCCAGGCAGACTTGTTGACGAGCCAGGCGATCACGCAACGCCGATGCGGGAAGTGCACCGCCTTCCAGTCGAAGATTCGCCGTCGACGCTGTCAGCGGACTTGTGTCCGTATGAGCTGCCGCTTCAGCATCAGATTTGTCTGCCTTGCCGTGTGATAGCTTACTCATCCTACCTGCCTTGCCGGCACGGCGCAGTTTCATTGTTGACGGCAGATCCCAGCTATTGGCTCGGCCACACGGATTGCAAGAACTTCTGGCTGAGCTCAGGGAAAGCTCCAAGTTGTCCTCCCATGACCATGCATCTTCCATAGCACTCCTGGTGCTGGACCACGATTTACCGCCAGCACCTCCAAGTTTCCCTTCCAGCATGCCATCACGAAACTCCTCGACACTCTCAAACTGACGATAGTGCAGCACGGAAACGAGCGGCAATCCGTATGAATCGGCGAAGCGCAGCGATTTCTTCCCTGGCGAACAGGACCGGAGGGCAGAGCGTACCTGCTCCAAATGACGGAGTGAGTTGAGAGGCCACGACTTGGCATGAAGGCCCAAACCTCTCCTTGACTCGTCCCAAGAAGACGTATCGTCTACGCCTGAATCGCAATCGGAGGTCTCTGCCACAGTCGAAGTACAACCTACCAGTGACGAATGTTCATGCCTCAAATCGGACATCGAGTCTGACGGCGTTTCATCGCATGAACCTCTGATGGTTGGAGACATTTTTGAATATCCGAAAGCTTCGAGACAAACTAATAACTATTTATGTCGGACAAGGACAAGCCAAAGCCCAAACAGCTCCTGACCCAGCAGCCTCAGAATAAGCACAGAGGCTATACTGGACTAATGCTAATATTGTCGCGAGACCAGCCGTTTCCATTGTGAAGGATAAAACAAGCGACGAATCGTTTTGACTTTCTCGATGTTGTTCTTTTCATCAGTCATCACAAGCATTCACAACCCTCATGCACACACACGTACACAACTTTGCAACACGCATTCATCATCCGTCCTTCTCGCTTCCTTGATTTTCGTGACCAGCACGACTGTCACCCCTTGTCCGCGTGCCCGATTGCTATGGGGAAGGTCAAACCCGCGGCCCGTCACGCGTGTTTTTGATTCACAACGGAAATCTTCACGAGCTTCGGGCATGTTCCAGCAGTCGTTCGATCGCGTGCGCACGCGAGCGCTTGTGTACGTACGTACGTGTGCACGAGCATGTACGCAGCGCTCGTCATCGTCGATCGTAGCTGCTACAAAATCAAAGCCACCGCAGTTTTCTACTTTGGGCTTTTGTGACATTTGTCGCTGCTTTCAGCAGAAATGAAAAGCCCTTCTACTTGTACGAGTTGTCCTGGCCCACCACTGCACTAACGACTACGTAGTGTGTAACTACTTGCCCCGCACAGATCAGGGGCACTGACTGTAACTACACGCGTACCACAACAAATGTGGTGGTAGGGGGCGCTCGTGCCAAGACTTCGTTAGTTAGTTGTGCTCATACTAGTATACTGCTAGTGCTGGCCAGGGCCGTGGCCTACATGCCTATTGGCGATTGCATATTATTATTATTATTATTTATTAAATTTTTAATAGGGCATTCCCACAGGCCTAAGGCCTTCTTACGGGGTACCCTAATTGCTCTAGCTGGGGCATGGTCGATGACGGTTCGGCTTCTGTATTCAGCAAAAAGACAGCATCATGGCATGACCTGACCTAGCGCCTGCAGGAACACTAACACTAACAGTGCTAACACGTCGTTACAAAATACAATGATTGAACATGTCACCTACCTCCTGCGCGTGCGTGCAGCTGACTGGCATGCATCATTGCGTGGTAGAACAAGAACTGCATGCATGCAGTGCACATGGTGCAGAACGCCAGAAGAAGACTTAGAAAGCTTGCAAACCTGATGAGGGCTATATGCCGAAACGTTGTTTTAACTACGAAAATGTGTTCGAACGTTGCAGTGTAAATAGAAGGGAGCGAGTCCGCTCCATCTGTAATTCTAGAAAGCTTCTGAAGCACGAATGATCGACGTGCATGACCATGATGACTGCATGCCATGAGCATGAGCAAGGCCAATTAAGCTGCATGCTGCAAGGCAAGACTGGACATGACACTCCGCCATCGATCCATGCGCTAGCCTATCGATGATGTACATGACATGGCCGGCACGCATGGCACAGTGACAGAGGCGTGCGGTCATGTCACTTGCAGTCACCATGGTCACGGTACTTAGTACTAGTTCTTTCGGTTTCACTCTTCTTTCTTGACGCTGGACACTGTGGTTGACTGGAGTGTTGACACTGAGCAATGGCCGATACCCGCGCTCTCCTTCCCACCAACCCATGCTGCAAGGACCAGTGGGTTTGGTTTCTACATGATTGTATTTTAGAAGAATTGCGGATCAAAGCTGGACTGTGTACGTGTAGCGTTAGGTGTGAGCCGATCGAGGGCCTTGGTCAGTTGCCATTGTTGAGTTGGTGTTCAGTGAAGACTTGCTCGCACTGGACGTAATACTATCATTAGCAAGAGTACATATCCCCGATTATGTACTCTTGCTAGTAGTAGTAGTAGTAGTAGTAGTAGTAGTAGTAGTAGTAGTAGTAGTAGTAGTAGTAGTAGTACAGAATAATCTATTTCGTGGGTAGCGCTGGCCTGGGCATACATGTAGGTGCCAAATTGAAGCTGCAGAATGTTATGAATTATCAGCACTATGCTGTACAGTACACAAGCCTCTTCAAGCCTCGAGGCCTCTTGTACGGGCAAAGCAAATTTGCTTACATAATAATTATGACAGAAATGCTATGCTGTACATGTACATGTACATGTATGTAATACAGCTTTAGAACGTTATTGCAGACTGCCAGTCATGTACTTGGAACCGAGATCTAGAAAAATATTACCGCCGAAGTCGCAACACTACTACTAGTATACTGTTTATGTTACGACTTCGGCGGTAATGATTATAGAAGTCTGCAAATGACTACCTGTATCAGTGTACATGTACACATGTATGTCAGTCATAACAGTCGGCGTGCAGGAAGCGTAAACTCCTACGCAGCAACGTTACATGTAAGCCAGCCCCCTTCCTCTTACATGTACATTGTATTGAACCAATCGTGACTACGGTTGTTCCATAGACAAACATGTACATGTACATGTATAAACAGTTATGATAATGCTAAGCCGATGCTAGTAATGTGACTACGGGCAATGCAATCTCAGAAATCTGGTACGCTACTCCAGTGTTGGCATGATAAGCGCAACGCGAAAGCTGCACTAATGCCATGATGGCAGATTTATCGACTATCTGTCGTCATGGTCGTGGACAATAAGAATGATAATTACGTCGTTTCTATTCTCTTATCTGACCATGCACTTGATGACAGCCTTTGGCTCTGGCCATTTGACAGGGCAGCTGGAGACCTTAGGCTAGTGTGTCCAAGCACTGCGGCTATTCGACTCCGCTTGCACACTACTGCACATGTAGTCCATGGTAGTCTGTAGTCACCTCGTGCTCTGCTGACTGAGTGAAACCGGGATCTAACATACCGAACAATGACGTACGGCGCCGGACGTGCGTGACAAGAAGCAACAGCAGTGCCCATAAACCATGATAATCGCCATATCACCAGATCACACTGAACTACAATAACAAAGGATGGCACATCTGGACCAGACTGGTATACCTGTACAGTATCTACTACAAAATGTACAAGACAAAATTAATTCCAATGCCAGATGCATGCAGATGCACATCCCTATTTCGCTATGCATTACTTTCATTCTTAGGGTACCCCGTAAGAAGACCTGGAGTCTGTGGGACTACCCTATTAAAATATGAATACCGGTAAATAATAATGCACGCTGCAGCCTGACGAGCTAGAACCAGTAGAGGTTAGCACGGTACAGGAATCGTCTTTATGCTGCATAGTAACAGTCATTGGTTTGGGCATTCACTGACTGCCTGTAGTCAGTAGTTTCCCCAAAATTAAAGGCTCAACTCGGGAAGTCGTCATGATACCTGACGGCTCTCTAATCTGCTGCACACTTTGGTTTACTAGAAACTCGATCTTTATCACACTCAAAGTGAAGGGCAAGTTTTTCGCCACCCGCCGCAACTGACAACATCCAAGGGCACAACATTATTCTCAACATGGATTATTTCGAGGAGCTGACCGCCAAAAATACCACAAAATAATGAGCGAATGTGCATGCTTTAGATACATTGTACGACTGTCACTATGTTACATGACTGTATTAAATGCTTGTCCAAATCACCTGGAGTGGCACTGCACCCCAAGAGGCACAGGTAATTGGCATGAGACTGAAGCCCAGCACTCCCAAGCAGGATAATGTCAGTTTGTCACTGGATTCCTACTTCTACATGTACTTGGAAATGCAGGTCTAGAACAGAAACGGATTTGATTGCCCAAGGCTTCCTTCCAGAAAAGATATAATTGTTGCCACGAACCAAGGAAACAAGGAGTGGATAAAACACCTTACAAAAACGGGAAGGACAAGACACTGCAGCAGTTTGAATGGAGAGAGGGGGAGAAAGAGAGAGAGAGAGATGGAGAGAGAGAGATGGAGAGAGAGAGAGAGATGGAGAGAGAGAGAGAGATGGAGAGAGAGAGAGAGATGGAGAGAGAGAGAGAGAGAGAGAGAGAGAGGGGGAGAGAGAGAGAGAGAGAGAGAGAGAGAGAGAGAGAGAGAGAGATGGAGAGAGAGAGAGAGAGAGAGAGAGAGAGGAGGAGAGAGGGAGAGAGAAAGAGAGAAGCAAAGATGAGCAGCGAAGGAGGCGGTATACATTGATGTGGAACAACATTGGGCAGCAGTAGCCCAACGCTAAAGGAGACAAACTTGAATCAAAGTTTCGGGGGAAATGACCAAGTGAAGATACGGACCAGTGATGCAATCGGTCGTAAAACAAAAGAGGACAACACACAACGAACAAGTAGTTGAGAATAGTAAAACTTAATAGGAACAGCTACGAAATGTTGAAGCACCGGGAGGAAGGCGTTTTCGGGAAAAATTGAGGAATGAAAACAAACTGACTATCATGCTGAAAATTTTGTAGGTGCACGTGAGAAGCTCGCTCAGTGAGCGGCTCCCAAACTTGTACACATGTCTTGGAGTACCCCACGATTTAGGAGAATGTTCCAGCCTTTGCCATTCTAGAATAGCAAGCGGGCAAAGGTTCGGAAGCCAGTTCAAAAAATATACTTAAAACAAGTCATCAGCTCTCCAGTGCACGTGAATATGCTTGGTCCAAACGAGACTGATGCGAATGATTGTGTCAGAAGTCTTGCAGATCGGACACAGGCTGGGGTTGCTTGGACCACTTACCGCACTGCTGCCAGGCAGTACATCAGAACATTGTACACACAACCCAGTACCAGACAGACAAACACACAAAACACACACACGGTCAGGCTACTTAGGCCGCTACGGCACTTGTCAATGGCTCGCTGCAGTTGCTGCTTTGCCGTCACTGTTGCTGAACCTTACACCCGGTTCATCTGACGGAAAGAGTGCAATGGCGGCAACTAGGAACATAGCACCCGGCAACATCGTCGGTCAAACGGTGATATGAGATGTGGCTACGCGCCTGGGAAAACACGCCCAGTGGTGTTAGTGGCTACGGCGGCAACACATACATCAATATTTCTAGACCCAACATAGAGGGCCAGGTCTAGCCCATCGACGCCCGCAGCTGAACCGGGCGAGGGTAGCTCCAACGCGGCAAGCAGGCACCAACACAGCAAGACAGTATTGCCATCACTACTAGCAGTGGATTGCCACCGCCAGATTCTGCTGTTGCTACTGCCGCTGCGGTTGCATCAACGAATGCATTCCAGAATTAGGTAGTGCAGCAATGCGCCGTGGCAGGGCTAGTGGCCGGCACCTTTCCGTGGTCCCTGAAGCAGCACAGGCCAGGAACACACACACGCACACACACACATCAAGTTTCCCGGCAGCAGTTCATGAGTGAAAGCACATTATCTCAATACAGGTCGTCCCTCGTTAATACATAATATCTGGGACTTGACAAATGTTATGTATTAACGGGGTTTATGTACTAAACGAAAGTGTACATAACTTGCTTGTATACCAGAATTTTGCACTTTTTTCAACTTTTCTGAGTGTTTCTTGCTGCCATGACTAGGGAGCGAGATATTCTTGATTCCCTCGATATAACATAAAAATTATGTTATAACGGTCACAGTCAGCGAAGATTCTACAGTTTACATGATACATGCCCAGCCGTGCCTGTACAGTCACTCGAAAAAAACAGGGCTTTGTTGGTTTGTGATGTGCGCTCTGATTTCTGAGATAATTGCGTCCACAAGTAGAAACTAGAACACGACGTGCCTCCACTGGAAGGCCAAAAGACCAACAAATTATGTACTATTGAGGTAGGTGGCATGCGGGTACGGAGAAATGTTATGTACTAACGAATTATGTACTAACCGACAAAACTTGTATGGAAGTGACCACGTTTCGTCCGGGACTTGAGATTTCTTATGTACTAACGGGGTTTATGTACTAACCGGACTCGTATTAACGGGGGACGACCTGTATTACATAGCCCCCCCCCCCCCGATTGGCGACTTGCTAAGTTCATCACTCGAATCAATCCATTCAGCTAGTCCACAACAATGGCAGCCACAACATACGCGATCTTCAAGGCTCAGTCACAGCTCTGATGGCTAAACATTAGGAGGTACCGTGGATTGGCCTGTGCTGGTTTTTGGTGCGTTTTGGTTTTTACTTGCCCAATATCCCAGAAAGAAAGGATCTCATGATCAAACTTTCATACAGCCAGGCCGCACAAAGTATAAGCACTTGAAGTACACGCGTTGCTTGTTTTTCGAATCACGCAGTGTCACACCATACATGTACATACACGAAAGTCTCCCTCACCCATGCACTTCTCTCACCTGGGCAGTCTCCCTATTCCGCCAAGTGCGTGCATTTTTTTACAATTACAATTACTCTTCCCTCCTCTACTTCTTGCAATTACAATTACATGTAAACTCTGTAGTCTTTGTGCAGTGACGGCCACCATGATGTGCACCACAATGTGCCCTACGCACAGTGTTGTGAGCCACGAGCACAATTCCCTGCCAATGTACCCCGGGGGACAAGAGAGGGGTGAGCGTGTCCGTGAAAGAGAAAGCAAAATTGCCAGCCAACCGCTCAGAACCTACTCTAAACCAGACAGCAGGTGTTGGCTAGTGCGGCCATTTGCCCTGGACTTACAGAAGTGCCCCGGGAAGCTGCCTGCTTATTACCCTCCTCCTGGCGCTTTTCATAGTGGCCAAAGTCATCAAATATCGAAGTGGCGTGCCGGTAGGAATGGACGATCTTCATCACCTGGCGAGCCTTGTCAGGAGGGATCTAACGCCACACAAAGGCGGGCACAAGGCAAAAAACAACACTGGGTTTAGAAAATGGTAGCGATCATGATAGGAACAAGCACCTGCTGTAACCAAGTGCTAAATCTGTCGTTGAAATAGAAAACGTTGTACAGAAATTGATATCTTTGGTACACGCAAATGGGTCAATTTTATGAAATCGTTATATTTGCGGCTCGATAGAATAATGGCTATTACAGTGTACACAATGCACTGATAGCCAAGAGAAAAAAGTGCCAAATCTCCCGGCTTTGTCGATACTTTAGAAACATCTCCCCGTCTCCTGATCAGAATTAAACCTCCCTAATCAGCACGGAGTTTGCGGCACATATGCTAGCCATGCATGTACAGAGCACGGTGCACTTGTCAGTGCGACTGGCACTCTGGTCCCATGCACGGGACAACGTGCTCACACAGTATGCCCATTTTTACACCCACGTGCTCAGGGCAGTCCCACCTGGAGGCAGATCTCCCTACCACAGGCAAAAAAGCGGGCAGGTCTGAAGAGATACCGCCGCTATTCTCCATGGCACTAACAGAAGGAGAAATTGCCAAAATAAATAATCCCGTCGATTAACAATGTGTGCAGATGCAAGAGTCCAAGCCAGTGCAAGCTCGCCCTGCCTGTTTACCAGAAATGCAATCATTGCCTGCCAATGCACCAGTGACTGTCTTTCTCGTCTCGCCACGCAAATCGCTGCATTTTGCCCATGGGTGTGTGGCGCTGCCTCCTACGGCACATGATGCTGAGGAGTGCGCTCATCATTGTACCAAGAATGCTGGCACACATACTGGCAGAGAAATAAGGACGTCAGAAGACTCTACCTCCTTGCCACATTGCTCCTAGGAAAGAAGTTGTTTGTTCGGGTCTTGGTGTTGCACATTTTGTGTCCTTTTGTCTGCTTCTTTGTTCAGAATGATGCGAAGAGTAACCCAGGTTGTGTTTTTGGTCGACGAAATAATACCAAACACATGCATGCAAATACAATGCTCACACTCCCCACCGATTACACCACACACACGCGCGCGTGCACACACACACTAACCTCTTGTGTATCTCGGGAATTCGTCACCGGCTTATTTTCATTGTTCTCCAGGCGAATGTGCCTTAGCTGACCATTGGGGACGTCCTTAACGTAAATCCACTGCACTTCAAACTTGCCCTTCCATTTGTCCTGCGACCAAATTCCTAAAGACAAAGACAGAACACATAATCAAGTTTGTGTGGTTTGTCCAGAACACACATAATCGATGTCCACAATGTATCCTCTCTTCCACCAGAAACGTTTGGACAAAACACAAGGTAAGGCAGCACGATTCAAAGGAAAATGGGAGTCAGCTAGCGGAATACATACACTAGTAACTGCAAGCGCACAGCATACACGTACTAATGTATGTGTATGCTGCATGCAAGCGATCGCCCAGGATGCAAATTGCTGAACATTTTTTAAAACTTTATGTTCGAGCATGGGAGACAAGCTCAGTCGAAACATCTTGCTGAATCTGGGAAACACTGCCGAAACACACCTGCTAAATACTCCTATGAAAAACTCAGTTCTATAGGCCAGCGATGCTCTAACCACAAATCCATGATGTAGTCTCCATCCAAAAAAGATATAAAGGAAAATATCTGGTATAGATTTACCTGTTACAGCGGTGTAATCCACTTCAGAGCACATGCGCGCACATCCACAGAAGTGGCCGGAGCCATTGACGGAGAAGAAGAGATAGACCGGCTTGCCCTTCTGCTCCCTGTACGCTGTGTCTAGCCGCTTGTTTCCATGTTCCGTCGACGTCCAAACGGAGTATTTGATGGAGCGGTGGATATCGTCCTCACTGTAAGACTTGATCACGAAAAAGCGAGCATTCGACAGCTTGACGACGCTCGGATCTTTGGGATTGTACTCGTGAGCTGCCCGCAGCTTTTCCAAGCCCTCCTTGCCGCTCTCGACAAGGTCAATGCTGTCAAGTCCTACTGTGTCGGCGCTTGGCTTACCACGATGACGTGGTGCACGATTCGCTGGGTTTCCCGAGGCAGCAGCAGAACTACCCGCTGCAGGGGCGCTTGGTGATGATGGGTTGTTTGTGGGCCGCGGCCAGGCAGCGGACGGGCCGCCAAAGTGGTTACCTGACGGTGGAGCACTGCGCTGTGAACCTCCAGGTCCTGAAGACGCATGGGCCATGTGATGATGTTGCTGTTGCGGCGGCCCTTGCTGGCGCTGGTGCATTGAAGACGAGGATGGTGGCGGTGCGTGATGTGCTGCGTGGGTGGGAGTAGGTGATTGGCGCTTGGGAGCAGCACTCGCTACGGACGCCCACGACATAGGCTTCGCAGGTCCAGAGCTTGATGCCGGTGGTGGCTTTGTGGACTGTGCCGCTCTCGATGCAGTTGCAGGAGCACGCGGAGAAGAGCCAGCAGACGCGGAGGGAGCTGAGGATGGGCTGACCGTGCTCATTGTCGTCGCAACCGATGATAGGACAGTGGACGATGACGGGGCTTGTGCGGAATGCTGAAGACTTGGCTCCGCCACTCCAGCTGCCATCACAGAATGCATATTGACCATACCTGCACAGGACACAAACGTGAGAAAACACAACAGATCTCGAGCCACGACCAACACGCATGGAGCACACTCTCAAAAATTGACAGAGAGAAATCAGCAGCAGCTTCCAGCTACTGAGCACCACCATGACCCTGATTACAGGGCACGCAAAGGCGAAGCACATCAGAATGTTCCACCCACCAGGTATTGTCCCAGCGCTTGATGAGGCGTCTGTTACGGGAAGGCCTGAGGGCTGTGTTCCGAGCGCACCGGCGCCCAGGCTTGCAAACGTGTGTTCCAAATCACTCATGCCGTCAACACCAGCCGTTGACGAGAAGCCCTGGCCCATGAACGGCGTTGTCAGCGGCATAGTGCCAGCGACGTCCACAGGTGGAAGGCCCTCCGTGCCCGTCGCTTGCCCATCGAGACCGCTAGCAAACGGTGCTTGTGTGTAGGACGATACGTCTGTAGGGTTATACAAAGGCGGTATGGCTTGATCCTGCCAGGCGTAATTCGGCGTGGCCGATGTTTCACCAGCCGGAGGGATGTAATAGGAGGGGATATGGCTATACGAGGACATGTTCATCACAGGGTCATTGGTCATGTACTGTTGCTGATCCCCGGTCAAGCTGGTTAGAGCCGCTGGGTTCTGCAGAAAAGTATGATCCAACGATGGCACCTACAGAACACACACGCACGCGCACACACACACACACACACACACACACACACACACACACACCAAGCACACAGCAGCAGCAGCACCGAGAAAAAACAAACAGAGCCACCTGAGTCGCAGGCACATCGGTTTACATGTATATGCCAAGAAAGACTACTGCTAAATGCACATCCTTCATAAACTTAATTATTAGGCACACGTCCCGTAGGATCATTGACGAGCGCTTAGTGTGGACTATTTGCCCTTGCCCCCCCCCCCCCCGCCTTCTTTCAAAGACAACCATTACGGCAACTTAGATCTTGGTCCTATGGCGCACAAGTGTGGCACAATGCCTCCATTACGCCATGCAGTTACAACTGCGTACTGTACACAGTTGCATGCCTCAGCAGCAATCCCTAGAACTGTTTTTTCAGGGCATCAGTCTTGAGCGACCATTTGGCTCACTGACGCTATCATGCGTATCCAGAGATCAAAAGTGCATGAACATCGCAGCTACGGTAGTCGAAGCAGAATAACGGACAGTATATCTAGGCATCCTGAACTTTTAGCGCTAACACCATATCTGCATGAAAAGCATACTCTTGACCACAACGAGAGAGCTTGGACGCTCAGGGCCCTGCGCTATGCTTTGTTGCCTAGCTCATCATGCATGTTGTTAGAACTGATGGAAATGTTTTTCCTTTGATTAGCTACATCATTGTATTGCAAAAACGTTTCAATGAGTTACTGAAGTAACGTCTTCTGCAAAGCTATGGGACCGGCGCCGATCATGGGCGTTCTGGAGTCGACGGGATGTCTGTCCTGACGTTTCCTGGGACCGGCGCTGACTCTGCCGATCACGGGCGTTCTTCTTCTTCTTCTTCTTATTATTATTATACTGACGGCAACTAACATCCATTCTAATTGCATTTACTCGTCTCCCTACTTCGTATTTCTTTCCAGAAAATCTCCCCATACAGCAGGGAGTCGTTTACATAATAATCTACATGACTGTATATACGTTATAATTACTCAATCTGATACGTTATAATTATTATGCTATCAGCCTACATGCGATCCCACGGCTGGTCGACAGGCGGACCAGCCAGCCTGCTAGTGGGTTCTCGGCCTCGCACACAAATCCACACAAAATGTTACTGCACTGAATGCATTCCCCCGATACACTTCGCATATATACTCATTCTCTTGATGGTACCGTACTCTTGATGGTACGGGACAGGTAGGGGATAGCGCCAGGCATGTCGATGGCACAAACAAACAAACATATAGTAGCCAGCTGTCTTTGCTGGTACGGTACAGTACGGTACAGATACGGGATAGCGCCAGGCGTGACACAAACAAACAAACACCAAATTAAAGCTGTGTGGACCCTGGCTAGCGCCAGACGTTACTGAAGTAACGTCTTCTGCATAGCTACGGGAATAAAAAAATCCACTGTGGGCGAGTCCATGGCAGTTCTCAAGATAGGAGCTCCACAACGTTGGCTCTATAACATTACTCTAGGTTACAATGAACAGTATAGCAGCCAACCGGACTACCGTTGCCTGAAGCGCCCCTACCTGTGTATTGCCAGACGACCAGGAATCCAGGGAATAGGGCATGCTGCTGTTGTTGCTGTTGTAGTAGTAACTCATCATGTTTGGGTCCTGAGAAGCTGGCAACACGCCACCAGACAGCCCGCTCGGATTAGTCTAAGCACATTAGCATCGAAAAAGAAAACGAACACCACGCTAAGAAGCCAAGTACCAAAAAAACCCCACCCGTTCACCCAATAGACTGACCTACCCCATGCCTTAAAAGACGGTAATCAGAGCGCAACGTGGTGTCAACGTGGTGTCGTCATTAAAGAGGTTAGGCACTACGCAAAGTCGAACAACTTTACGCAAGGGGTCGTCGCAAAAGTCCTTTGCCGTCCCTGAGCGAACATCATAGGGGGTGTGAGCCAAAGTCAAAAGTTGACCGACACTGTACATATACATGCACTCAGCGTTTATTTCAGAGGAGGGGAGAGGGTCAGAGTACGAAATGAACGAAGTTCGTTTCAGGGACTACAAAAAACTTTCGTGACGACCCCTATTAAAGTGGGCGGGAAAACTGTGAATTTGTGAGTTTGTACTCCAAATACGGAAAGTTGTCTGCGTAGAGTACGTAGGCAGGGCTGTGATGACAAAGGTATTCCGTAAGTGGATTGGGGTATTCCCGGTCGTACACTGTCGTGTTCCGGGCAACGTGATTCGAAAAAAAGTCCGCATGGCAGAACAAGATACGCATGCAGTGTACCCAAGACTTTCTGTAAATTGACTGCGTTTTTACCAACGTAATTACTGTAAAACCGGAAAGTTTAATGATCAAAATGTTTAACGGTTTTGTAATTTTGGCACAACGTGCAGAAAGTTTAACGATGGCTCCCTGGCCACCCATCTGTATGCGATCTTTACACAGACATCTAGCGTTTACGTTTCTGCAAATAACGGGAAAAAATGGTCGTTAAAACTTTAGACTTTCCGCTTTTACAGCACGTTATGCGGAACCTCTCTAATGTATACTAGTAACATCGCATGTCATTGTGCAAAGTCCACTAACAGAACAGTACAAAAGCTGTGGGTGCAACTGCCCGTTTGCGAGTTTCTTTTCCATTTTTATAAAACTGCAATTGCCTGCTTCTGGGAGCAGTGTGACAAAGTGGGGCAGATGTAGGGTGTTACTGCTAGCATTGGTTGCGAAGTGTATGCGTGTGTGAAAGCACTTGGAGGTTACCCCAGGTGCGCATGATCGTAGCTTGCTATTCAGCAGCGGCGCCTAAAAGTGCCCTTGCAAGCGCAGCCATGCCCTCCTGTTGCAATTCACTAACGGGGGGGGGGGGGGGGGGGGGGGGGGCACCATTCCAAACACACACCATCTCCGTGCTAGGTGTATGTTGGTGGTATGGTCACTGAGTGAATGTAGCGCGGTAGTTTTGGGTTGCTAGACATGTTCTGCCTGCTGGGGCTCGTAATGAGAAAGTAGCAAACGGCCTGGCTATTGCCAGATATCCAGCTATACGAGGTGAGTGCGAATGAGCCACTGCGCACGACAGCCTGCATTCAGTTAATACGCAACAGTACCTACTGCACGATACACACACGCACGCGTGTGCACACACGGGGGTGCATTGCGACGTGTGTGGAGCCGTGAACAGTGAAAGTCGAGGCAACTGTCCAAACGCAACAAACCAGGCAAAGAGATGCGTGCGCACAAACGCCACGGCAAATCTGAATATTCCATCAGAACGCTCCGCTATTCTCCATTCGCTAGAGCTGCAGCTGCACTAACAAATCCATGTGTGTGTAGCTGCACTAACAAATCCATGTGTGTGTACACTTGCACAAACTCCATCCTCAAGCAACTGAGCCATGCATCTGAATCTTCACTTCTGGAGAGCTGCTCACACACACGCACAGCTATACGGATTCTGACATGCGAATAAGCAGCCACAACGTCCGGAAAACACTCCCAGGTACTGTATCCTGATACCGACTATTCGCTGCTGGCAGCAACCACACTAAGCTGCACTCATGGTAAAACAGGTTGGCACTGCGTTTCACCACAGTGACCTGCGCTCATTACCTGGTCAGTAAGACCCGGCCCATTCAGCATACTGCCATCCACGAGTCCTGTCTGGTAGTCCACAATAGAGGACGGTGGCAGGGTGGACTGTGCCTGGGCTGAAGAGATGGGAGCAGCTGAAAAAAAAAACAATTTACATTCATACAGACGTGTTATCGTAAAACATTTGGTAGCGCATCCACCAACTCGACTGAATACAAACCTTGCGCTGCTAGGTCCAGGGGAGACTAGGAGCCACACACGAAGCACACCAACAAGAGGAGGATGAGGGAAACAATGGAATGCAGAGAATGCAGAAATGTGTACAACATACAATAGTATTAGTAAGCACGCACGCGTACCAACCACAGAAAATACACCCGGATTAGTGGTGAAATTTCGTGGCGAAATAAAGCAGAACTCACCTCCTCAGCCATAGCTGGTGAGAATACTAGTTCCTTGGGACTCCAGCAAAAGAGGAAGGAGTCTCTCGCCCACAACAACGGGCAGAAGGGAAGTAAAAATAAAGATAAAACGAGGAAATGCAGTGTAGAGCTAGGTGCACCCCTGGCTTTCGAAGTGTGAAGCAAGCCGCACACTGCGCGCAGCCCGGCTGGACTGTCTGTGGTCCGTGTGGAGCTCGAACGGGTTGAGTGCACTTGAGTTTTGGAACGTTTTCTTTGCCAGATCGACCAGATCAGATGCAGACTTCTAATTCTGGCGCCATATTGAATTTTTGAGTGAACATTTTTTTGTGAAACTGGGATTCACGTACACGTGACTTTCAACATGATTGTCATGATCAGGGAGTCGTAAAATTACGACTCCCTGGTCATGATGCATGCACAACAACTGCAGTGACTGCACTGCATGCATCGCACAGACGCACACACAGCTAGCTACCGATCATGCAGCTCAGAGGATCTACGTCATAATCACTTTATCAGTACAGAGAGCTCATCCTGAGCTCAGTGCATGCAGTGAGTCAGCAGATCAGTAGATCTACGACAGTACGAGGGACGTGCGGACGCCGCTTGTATTTTCAGAATCAGTGATTGAGGTTTCTCATAAATAATTAGTCGGAAGGAGATCTCCTCTTCTTTTTGCAGGCGGTGGTGCTAACTAAGTTACTTTACTTGTACAGACTCCTGGATTTATGCGTCTAGGGTCTGGGATCACTGACCCTTCGTTCATCTCTTTGTAGCACGTAAGTATTCCACATTTGGACAATTTTAGTCTCCATGCGAAAATATTCTGATCAGGGAACATTCCTAACATTAGCTTGTGAACCCGAAGAATTGTGTGGCGTAGGTAGCTCAACTAGGAATCCCGATCGCATTTCAACGTGTAGCTGAATCAAGACATACGACTGTAGATTACAGAGAAATGTTTTGCACTCCTAAATGATGACAGATATTTCGTGGGGGACAAAGGCTGTCAGCCTCGATGGGTCTTTAACCCCAGAGGCGGTTCTGAACCGGGGATATCTTCGTTCCCAAAGAACGGTCGGCCGTATGGTCGCATAGACCGTGACCCTATGAACCGAAGTAATGCTTGCAGTGAAGACTGAGGGCATGATCGATTGGGCGAATCCCGAGCAAGTGCGCTCCGAGTGAGCGTGATCGTTTGGCGTGATCGTTTGGCCGAATCCGGAGTAGGTTAACTTGGAGTGGAATCCGACCACACCGGCCCCCACACCCGGAGTGGCTGGAGTGGAAATCGACTTGGCGTGTCATATGTCCAAGCTGCGTCAGTTTAGTCTGTGTCTCGGTGTGCGGCTTTTACATGTCTGTGCACGTTTCTGTTTCTGTGTAGATTGCGTTCATGATGTTCCAGCCGTGCGCGCGGTGGATCGTTGCACCGCTAGCCACCGGCAGCTGTTCTGCAGTGACGGCGCTGGGCACTGGAGTTCAGAGCAGCGCGCTGCAAAGGTCGCTGGCCCTCTCGCTCAGGGCCGTGTCGTCCCTGTCGGGCAGTGCACGCGCTGTACAGCTGCTAGCCGCCAGCCGAGACCCGTCGTCTCCAGCGGCACTGGGCGTCCGCTCGTTTGGTGTCAGCTCCGAGCAGCGTGTCTCGCAGGATCCCATTTCGTCGACCGATCCCACCTGGGTCGTAGCGCCGCGCAGTGGCCAGTGGCAGGACGATCTCTACCGGCTGAACAAGAAAAGCCCCTACCGCAAGTTCCTGGCCAGGCTCACGGGCCATGAGCTCCATGGTGCTGTAAGTATTCCTTCTGCTCTACCAGTGTCTGCCAGGGTCTACCAGTGTCTGCCAGGGTCTACCAGTGTCTGCCAGGGTCTACCAGTGTCTGCCAGGGTCTACCAGTGTCTGCCAGGGTCTACCAGTGTCTGCCAGGGTCTACCTGTGTCTACGTTGTACCATGAGTACAGACTGTCAGTGACCCCCGTCTAAGGCGACCGCTCAGCGACCTTACAAATGTGGTCCCCGTGTTCTTATCCGGGGCCATTTGACTGACAGTACCAACTATCCTTTCGTCTTACATGTTGTTGAAGTGGCGTTCTGGGACAGATGGTTGCCTTATCAGAGCAGTCGTCGTGAGAGGATTTGCTGTACATACACAATTCAGTATGACCTACCCCCAGCTGGACAGAAAATTCTATACTTTATAATATAGGCAACGTACTGTGTACTGCAAGTCTACAAATTTTCGGCCCATTCGAAGTTTAGTTCGGCCTCCCAGGGCTAAACCCATTTCGGCCGCATCAAATGTTCGGCCTATACTGCAGCCTCCTGTATACACTGTCACACTGAACCTTGCGAAACAAAAATTTCGGCCACAACGAATTTTCGGCCAAATATGACGAGGCCGAAAATAAATATGCGCCGAGTATTTGTCGACTTACAGTAGCCGACTTACTCTGACATACTCTAGAGCTGACGCACTCCGACATACTCTAGAGCTGACGCACTCTGACATACTCTAGAGCTGACACACTCCGACATACTCTAGAGCTGACGCACTCCGACATACTCTAGAGCTGACGCACTCCGACATACTCTAGAGCTGACGAACTCTGACATACTCTAGAGCTGACGCACTCCCACATACTCTAGAGCTGACGCACTCTGACATACTCTAGAGCTGACGCACTCCGACATACTCTAGAGCTGACGCACTCTGACATACTCTAGAGTCTAGAGCTGATGCACTCCGACATACTCTAGAGCTGACGCACTCCGACATATTCTAGAGCTGACGCACTCCGACATACTCTAGAGCTGACGCACTCTTTAGCTTAGTACTGGATGACTTCTACATTTTTGATGGTGCACATTTGTGTTTGTGTGCCGCTTATGTTCTTATTCCTCTGCTGGCCTGTGTTAGTTTTTCGGCCAGCCGTTTATGGACATCGTGACCATCTGCAATGACTATGACTATAAGGGGTTCCTACAAGGTGAGCAGCAAGCATACGTCGACCGCTTCATTCTTCATACGGTGAAACCAAAAGTATATAACCCCCCAAGAGTGTGCAACTCCTGATACCCTTTCTATGGGGTTCGCCGATGGCGAAAACTCACATCACGTGGTGTAGTGTCCCAGTTGTACATTTCCAGCCCGTTTTTAGAGCGCAGCAGAGTAATAACAAGAGCACCCCTGACAGAAACTCACTGCACGTATGCAACTCGCCAGCACGATCATGGCAGATTTTCGGATTGCGCGCACGCTATTCTTAGGCTGTGTTTACATGAGAAATTTCAACCCGGGTCGAGTTCAGCCCGGGTTGAAAGTCTGTACGATAGACAAAATAGGTGAGCGTTTACACGAAGACAGGTGACCCGGATCAAATACTTATATGCCGCCAAAAGTCTACGTCTAGAGTCCTGTATGGTCACGTGAATCCGTTCGCGCGAAATTTGCATGTGCAGTGCTGTTCAAACCTGGCGCGAGATACGCACAGAAGTACGTTTGTACGATTTTCTTGACCCGGGTTGGTTTCAACCCTCCCCTTGGGTGAAGGGTTGAAATCAACCCGGGGCGAAATTTCAACCCGGGTCAAGCGCAATGCGTCATGGAAACGCGCCATTCATTTTGTGCACATGGCGGGTTGAAATCTGACCCGGGTCGAACTCAACCCGGGTTGAAACGCCTCATGTAAACACAGCCTTTAATAGTTGTACGCAGTACAAAACTTACTTGAGACACGTGATGTGAGTTTTTGCCGTCGGAGACCCCATATTCAGAGTTGCACACTCTTGGGGGCTTATATACTCTTGGTGAAACCTGCCTAAGGTGACCGCTCAAGGGACCTTACAAATGTGGTCCCCGCGTGCAGGTGGTCTCTTTATCCAGGGCCATTTGACTGGAAATAGCACCCCTTGGTCCTGGTTGCAGGTGTCCTCTTTCACAGGTTTTACTGTACAGTAGAGTCGGGCACCGAAGAACGGCCAGGCTAGAATTTCACCAAGCACAGCACACCAATGTATACACGGTGACTCAACTGTGCATCGACTGTAATACAGTACATGAAAAATAAGAACGCTCTTGGCTAGGAGGCTGACCCCAGTTCTTTGGCAACCGACGGTACTTTACTCAATTAATATTGACTATTTTATGTTATACTCGTACCGGGAGGGGAGGGTGTATGTGCATGTTGCATTCTCGTGTCCTTACCATGCTTTCTTGAGGCTCGCAAGCTCCACTACAGCCACTCTATAGCATTGATAAACACAGCTTGCATCTTCCCTGAACAGGGTCGACGCATCTGTCAACAGTGTCCAGCCAAGTTAGTCTATCTCCTGCAGCTTCGAGAGCGCTCTCCACGGAGAGATGAGTCACTCTCTAACATTGATAAGCCCTACGCCATCACCAACACCTGTACAGCACTCCCGTTGCTGCAAAACTGTACAATTTCAATCAAACTCTCGGCCAGGAGCCACCATCAGGATTGAGGGAATCTGGTGAGGTAGACCTACATCATACACAACCATGTGGAATGATCTACGCCTTGCGCGATAAAAGTACACCATCGTTGAATGATACATCTGTCACGCACTCAGGTACTTGCACACATATACACACGCACACACACACACACACACACACACACACACACACACACACACACACACACATACACACACACACGCGCGCGCACACACACACACACAAATGTGTGACTAACGTGTCTGCAAACGATTTGAACTTTGGATGAAGATAACTGTGACCGTTGCTCACTGCCCTGTCCTTTCCTGTTGTCATGAGGTGCTTGTTCATACCACTGTTCTACTTTTGGTGCTATGTTGTAGACTAGTGTAATTACAGTTCAGTGGCAGAATCTCATCTATTTGATGTCACAAGCCTCTTTTCTGGGCAAAAACTTAACACAATGGATTAAAGTGCAATACAACACTGGAGAAGAAAACAGGAAAATGCATGTGTAAAATAGAGATTTTCAAACGCAAACCCAAAAAAAACCTCAAATCAAAACTTTACTTCATCTAAACAGTCGACGAGGAGACAATAGTCGTAAAATGGCAATAAATAAGATAAATTGTGCACTCATAACAACAGCAAAAATGAAGAAAGTCAAGTTCCATAACGTTTTCTTGTGACTGTCATCAGTGGAACGCCGTCACATAAAAATGTAATAACTAAAACACACACTTATATACAT
Organism: Sycon ciliatum; assembly: GCF_964019385.1. NCBI lineage: Eukaryota > Metazoa > Porifera > Calcarea > Leucosolenida > Sycettidae > Sycon > Sycon ciliatum. Next base: position 30,573,609 of record NC_088650.1, on the reverse strand, counting down.
GTAGCTAATATGGTTCACAGTGTTGAAGGACGTCCTGCCAACCCACCATTTGAGCCATCTCATTTATCAATTTGAATGCCGACAATGTGGTAGTCGGTATGTTGGCAGGACGCTTCAACACTTGTCCGAACGCATCAAGCAGCACGTCCCATTATCATTGTTGTCCCAGGCTGCCAGGTTAAGCAGGCCGAAGCGTGGGAGACCACGAAAACATCCGCTGCCTATTTCTACACCTAGCACGGCTCACAATTCGGAAACAGAAGCACCGACTACTTCCCGACTACTTCCATGGAGAACGAGCAGACTAATCTGGTTTCCGGCTCGGAAACCGGACCACGGCAAGGGAGGCCGCCGGACGGTCGCTCCTCGACAAACCATGTTGCTACAACGGTAAGAGCGGAAGGGGAACAACTTGAAAACAGAGCAGAACCGAGGAGAAGCAAGAGACTAGCAGAGGCACGACTGAGACAAGTGGAGAACACAAGGCAAGGAGACGCAGGAGGAAGCACAGGCACGGCACAGAACGAATCAAGGAGAGGGAAGCGGTGTTGCGAGGAGATGGAGACTGATGACGACGAATACGAGTGCGATGGGATGGACGGCGGCATTGGAATGGAGGTGGAGGATGAGAGTAGTGATGAGGAGGAGTTTGATGTTGACAAGAGGAAGTCTGCAGTGTACAAGCATTTGGTGTCCAGTCCAGAATGTCGTAAGGTGTTTGACGATTCCTGGTTTAGTGTTATTCGTTGCGCACGTTTCTTCAAGCAATTGCAGGTGTTGGAAGCTGTGTATATTCGTACTCGTGACCCTGTGCTATGCAAACAGAAAGAAAACGTTGTATCACTCACACTCTTCAAGTAATACACACGCACCATTACATTCATTCACACAGTATCACATTCATCTGCCACTACCTTTCTCACATACACTATATTCACACATTGCAAAGGTGCAAACTTCGCTTTTTGTACTTGTTAGCTGCTGTATTTCTACCTGAAACCATATTAGCTACATGTATATAAGTGTGTGTTTTAGTTATTACATTTTTATGTGACGGCGTTCCACTGATGACAGTCACAAGAAAACGTTATGGAACTTGACTTTCTTCATTTTTGCTGTTGTTATGAGTGCACAATTTATCTTATTTATTGCCATTTTACTTCATCTATTTGTGATAGCTCCACCACTCCTCACACTTCGTTTCCAGGCACGTTTTTCACACCTCTTTGTGCGTGTGTGCGTGCGTTGGCGCGCCTGAGTGTGTGATAGATGTATCGTTCAATGACGGTGTACTAGTATCACGTATGGCATAGATCATTCCACTTGGTTTTGTATGATTATAGGATCCACCTCACCGGTTTTCCCATCAATCCTGATGATGGCTCGCGGCTGAAAATGTGAAGTTCTGCAGGTTTTCACTGTTCAGCGAAGAGATCACTTGCGTTTGTGATTGTGCAGGGCTTGTCAATCCTACCTTGATTTTCGATTTTTTTCGTATCTGCAGTGTCTGTGTCATCTCGAGTAGTGTTTTCCCGTGAAGGGCAATTTAACTCTTCTTTACTTATTTAGTCTACCTTCGTTGTTGTTGCTGTTGCTGTTGTTGTTGTTGTTGTTGTTGTTGGTTGCAGTTACTAAGTCGAAGGATTGGTTCCAGGCTTGGTTTATCGGATTTCATATGCATATGTGGTAGGTGAAACGCTGTGCTATTCTGGGCCACCCCCCCCCCCCTCTCTCTCTCTCTCTCATTCTCTGTGATCATTTATACCTTTCCCACTTCAGTTGGCCTGTGCATTTGCTGCGTAGTGTATGCATCAATTTTATTCCAAACGTCTTTAGTAACAAGACAATCATGGCGAGGGACTTTCTATTGTAAGGCCATCATTTTTTTATAGCTATGTTTCGCGTCGTCCGCACGCATACGTTTTGACTTTTTTCGGAAAAAAATAAAAAATTCGAACATGCACAGTGAGTGTACGATCGTGCGAGTAATCAGTGTGGACTGGTTGCGATACGGCGAAGCTGGGATTCCGAAATGGCCTCTAGGGCAGCGTTGGTAAATCGTTTGTTCGGCATCTGGGAGCAATATTCTATGAGCTTACACCAGACCGCATTGATCACCTCAAGCTGAGAGGATGCGTCGTTCCGGAGCTCTTTGCACCGCTGCTGAAGTCTCACTACAATAATCCAGCGAAGCATGGGCACCAACGGTTGCCTCCTCTGTCCAAAGTGAATATTTACTCATGCTGGTAACCCAGATGTTGTGCTTCGATGTACGATTTTTCTCTCGAATGTACACCATGCACGAACTATTGTGCTATGTACAGTGCATACACCTCTGATGAGCCTTTTTTATTATTTTGCAACTTTTTATTTTTTCCACCTCTCGCATATGATTCTGGAAGTTGAACTGACGCGAAACATAGATATAAAAAATGATGGCCTAATAGCGATCAAAGCGTATGTGCCAATTGCCCGGCTGCAGTACAGGGGAACCCTGAAAGACCTACCTCACTGAGTGAACCAGGAGTAATGTACAGACAACTTCGCTAATAACGACTGCGGATATAACGACAATTCGCGATTAGTGACAGAATTTCCATGCGCAGAGCAAAGTCCCATCTAACTCAATACCAAGAGTCCACAACCCCAAGAGTGTGCAACTGGGGTCTGGCTGCTGTAGGCCCACTGCTCGGCGGAATTCCAGCATTACGTCATGCCGCTGAGGCACAGAGGACAAAACTGCACATTCCGCGGTGCTTGGAACCAGGGAGTAGTACAAACGCAAGGAACGTGTACGTCATTTTTGACGTAATGTTGGAATTCCGCCGCGCGGACCCCATGTACAGAGTTGCACACTCTTGGGGTTGTGGACTCTTGGTAATACATATAATGAGACTTCGGGAATAAGGACACTTCGCGAATAAGGACACTTTTCTGATGCCCCGCCGAGTGTCGTTATACGCAAAGTTGACTACATAGTTCTTTTCTGATTGTTCGCACACTCCAACACAGCCACTTACCGTTTCTTCTTATCCAAACTTTGCTTTCGCAGCATGACAGAGACATCTCGAAAATATCCTCTGCGTGTTTGTGTGCGTGTGTGTGTGTCTGTGTGTGTGTATATGCATCCTTTCAACTCTTGCCCTCTCCCATTGTGCTCTCTCTCTCTCTCTCTCTCTGCCAGGATGTTTGCAAGGCGGATTCATCAGGAAGGAGCCGTGGGTCCCTCAATAGCTTATATCCACTTCTGGCACACCTTCTGGCAGCATCTCGACATCCGCTTGGAAACATTCAAGGTAGAATACCACTTGAACCAGGGGTGTAGCTGATCCCCCTTTTTGGAGGGGGGGGGGGGTTGGGTGCACGGCTGCATGTGTGTAGGATGGCTGGTGCACGGCTGCATATGTGTAGGATGGCTGGTGCACGCCATTCATAGACGTCATGTGCATGCTGAACCTAGGTCGAAATTTTTAGGGGAGTGCACGGTGCCCTCCGTGCTCCATGCGGCCTACGCACCTGTTGAACTGTCTGGAGAATCCTCTCGATTGCTGGTGTGTCAGCACCGTTACAGCTGCACTAACCCCTGCGTAGTTACAGGATAGTAGTGTTGGTCACCGGAGCACCCCGAAGACTATAGCTGGTGAAAATGAGATTTTAGGCTTTGCTTCCCCTTTAACCAGTTCACTGTGTACAAGTACTAAGTTTGAGAATGAATGGACTGAAGCATGAACTGAAGCATAGCCGGACAGAATCACCTGCTCCTAATCCAGTGTGGCCATATGGTCAAATGCTGGCATCCACCCATGCAGCAGGGTATGCCCAGCACTACCGTGTGGACGTTTTGCTGAATGCTGCCCCCCCCCCCCCACGCATCCGGGCGCTGGCCTGAAATCAGTAGATTAGTCTGTGGCATATGCTTTCGGCATTTGGGACAGCACAAGTCTTCGGCATTGGAAAAGGTTTGGCAATAATACTAGTTCTCTTGAGAGCGTGAGAAATCATTGTTGTGTTGTGTGTGTGATGCGGTTCTGTTCTACTTGCAGAAAGAGAATAAACTGCCGGGGAAGAATATCACCGCTGCTACAGAAGCGTTCAACAAACACCACCAACGGAACTCATTGATGTATGAGCGTGTAAGTACTGGCCTGCTGCCTCCACCAGTCATGTAGTGCTGCTGATACCACTGCTGCTGTTGTTGCTGCTGCTACCGTTGCTGCTGCTGATGCTGCCATTGCACACTCTGGTTTATGTGTGTGTGTGTGTGTGTGTTTGTGTGTGTGTGTTTGTGTGTGTGTGTGTGTGTGTGTGTGTGTGTGTGTGTGTGTGTGTGTGTGTTTGTCCCATATGGTGCAGTGGTATGTGCAGTCGATTTCCAATCGAGAGGTTGCGGGTTCAATTCCCGACGATTGTGGTCGCACACGTCTTTCTTCTCTTTCTCATTCTCCTAGCTCTTCTTTCATTCTCCTGGGTGGTTACCAACAGCCAGTGTATGCCGGAGTATGTGGTGTGGTGGCACCGTGTGTGTGTGTCGAAAAAGAAAAAAAGAATGGAAAAATGGAAAATAGGGATTCACTGGCCAGAAAAAGTCACTTCAATCAGCTGTGTGGTGGATACCAGGCTAAAATTAGTGGCGGTCAATTCATCAGCCTTGCAAGCTGTTGAATGGTGTAATCCCAGCACAAGTTGCTATCTCTTAATTTGCTGGCCGAAAATCCTATATATAGGATTTGAAAATGTGTGCCTTTTATGCCGTTGTTATTGGTCATCACGACCAAAAATAACGGCATAATGGTTTTCATGGAAGTTGTAAATATGTTTGAGGCATGAATGTTTACATTTAAGATTCATAGGGCGATAATATTTCTGATGAATACCTATTTTCCGCAATAATAGGAAATTTGAGCATAATTGTTCAGCTGCTGTCATGGAAAGGACTGAAGCAGTGAATGTGCAGAAGAACATAACAGGTGTGGCACGGTGTGGTTTCATGACGACATATCGCACATGCCGTCATGAAACTACCAGTTTTAAGGATAAAACAACGTCCAATAAAATCTCAAATCCTATATATAGGATTCGAAAAATAGGGCACAGGCCTTAGTAATACTGGGCAAGGAGATGAGCCTGAGCTGTTAGTGTTTGAAAAAATTATCTTAGTCAACTCTCGATATCTACTAAGACCTAGCAAGGAAGAATTGGTCACATACTTTGTGCTATTCTCATGCCACACCCATTTTGAGTTGAAAAATATGACCAAAATCCTATATATAGGATTTAGCAAATTAAGAGATAGTTGCTATGTGTAACATAGCTGTTCGCTATCATCGCTTCCGCGATGGACATGTCTGAGTGTGTGTGTGTGTGTGTGTGTGTGTGTGTGTGTGTGTGTGTGTGTGGTGTAGACCAGGCTGAATAGTGGCGGTCAATTCTTCAGCCTTGCAAGCTGTTGAATGGTGCAATCCCAGCACAAGCTGCTATGGCTTCTGCTGTAGCATCGCTATCATCGCCTTTGGCGATGGGCGTCCAATGGTCCAATGGTGTGTGTGTGCCATGCTGTGGTCCGTGTGTGTGTGTGTGTGCTAGCCGGCCTGGACGGCTTGGGGTAGCCTAAGGTTACGTTTGGTTGGTCACATTCCCAAATGGGAATCACTTGGAATCACTCGGAATCATTCTCGCCCGTTTGGTTGGTCAAAAGAGTGCGTTAGGTTGGTCACATTCCACATGATTCCAGAATGGGAATCGTTGAGAATGATTCTTTTTGGAGAATGATCATTCCACCTCACATGCTGGAATGAGCATTCTCATTCCGGAATCAAAAATGATAATGGCTGCCACGAGCCAAACAATGTAGCAACAGGTTCAAGTGCCTCAAATCATGCACTCAGAAGTACCATGACTCTCTCAAGGAAACTAAAGTCGGGTAAAAGAAAAGACAGCCGCCGTTCCACAACGACATCATGGAATTGCTACGTCAAGTGATTCCTTATTGATTCTGGCGCGTTAGTTTGGTCAGGTGATTCTTGCCGATTCCCATTCCAGAATGGTTGTCATGTACATTCTGAAAATGCCCAACCAAACGCAACCTAAGGGTACCCCAGCCGTCCAGGTGGGTGTACTGGGCTAGAGGACTCAAACAGGAAACTTGGTCGGATACTTTCTGATGCCGACACTCTCCTCGCCGTTCCTCTAAAATTTCTAGGATGCCCCGCGAGTTGTTGCGAACCCGCGGGTGGTGACAACTACCGCACAAGGACGATGGCAGGGGGAACAGGTTTTGACTCTTTTGAGTATGGTACGTGGAACGTCCACAGCCTGGTTGAAAGTGACAGACCTAGCAGAACTCTTGTTGGCCGCTGGCCTGCGGAGTGTGCTGCGTACCGTACTCAGCAAACCTACGCCATGTCTGTCGGCCCCTCGTATGAGGTGGCATGTGCCCGTTTTGCGGCAATGTTCAGGATAGGTGTGTGTTTGTGTGTGGGTGTGTGGGTGTGTTCCCTGCAGGCTATCCATAGTCCGGATGTATATCTTGCCAGTGTGCTTGCACTGTAAGTAGTCCATTAGCTCAGAAATGTCTACATCCGATTTCAGTCAGCACGATTTCTCGTATAAGAATGTTTGCTGCTTTGAACCCTGAGTTGCGCACATATACCCTAATTCAAAGTGCCAGAAGATCCATGTACATGTATAGGAGGGGTCTTGCTGATACTTCGGTTAGCAAAGACAATAATTCAAAGTTCACCAAGCACTGCACTGGTCAGTTCAGTGTGCACGCGCCTCTATGCATCTATGCATCTATGCTACATTTCACAATTCGCGCCTCTATGCATCTATGCTACATTTCACAATTCTTTGTGGCAGCGCGAGCATTTTTGACGTACATATTGTGTTGTAGTACGCCTGTATCGACTGTTGTAGTATGCCTGTATCGACTGTTATAGTACGCCTGTATCGACTGTTGTAGTATGCCTGTATCGACTGTTATAGTACGCCTGTATCGACTGTTGTAGTACGCCTGTATCGACTGTTGTAGTACGCCAGTATCGACTGTTATAGTACGCCTGTATCGACTGTTGTAGTACGCCTGTATCGACTGTTGTAGTACGCCTGTATCGACTGTTGTAGTACGCCTGTATCGACTGTTGTAGTACGCCTGTATCGACTGTTGTAGTACGCCTGTATCGACTGTTGTAGTACGCCTGTATCGACTGTTGTAGTACGCCTGTATCGACTGTTGTAGTACGCCTGTATCGACTGTTGTAGTACGCCTGTATCGACTGTTGTAGTACTCCTGTATCGACTGTTGTAGTACGCCTGTATCGACTGTTGTAGTACGCCTGTATCGACTGTTGTAGTACGCCTGTATCGACTGTTGTAGTACGCCTGTATCGACTGTTGTAGTACGCCTGTATCGACTGTTGTAGTACGCTTGTATCGACTGTTGTAGTACGCCTGTATCGACTGTTGTAGTACGCCTGTATCGACTGTTGTAGTACGCCTGTATCGACTGTTGTAGTACGCCTGTATCGACTGTTGTAGTACGCCTGTATCGACTGTTGTAGTACGCCTGTATCGACTGTTGTAGTACGCCTGTATCGACTGTTGTAGTACGCCTGTATCGACTGTTGTAGTACGCCTGTATCGACTGTTGTAGTACGCCTGTATCGACTGTTGTAGTACGCCTGTATCGACTGTTGTAGTACGCCTGTATCGACTGGTGTAGTACGCCTGTATCGACTGGGTGTCCGGATGTACTCTTGTTGATCAATGATGGTCCAGTTATCCCAGGGTTGTGGCACATCGTGTTGTTGTGGCCCATCAACACATGCTGTCGGTCTCTATCTCTCTCCTTTCTGTCTCCCTATATCTCTCCCTCTCTGTCTGTCTGTCTCTCTCTCTCTCTCTCTCTCTCTCTCTCTCTCTCTCTCTCTCTCTCTCTCTCTCTCTCTCTCTCTCTCTCTCTCTCTCTCTCTCTCTCTCTCTCTCTCTCTCTCTCTCTCTCTCTCTCTCTCTCTCTGCGCTACCACACTTGATATCTTGTTTTGGCTGCTTGTAGTACATTGTTTGACGATGTGGAGAATGTGAACCCAGACTCTCTTCTCTTGGTGTGCCACTACTTCAGAGAACAGGTAGGAAAGTAATGATACACATGATCTGCTACGTTCATGCCTCTTCTCATGATGTCACTTCTGATGATGTCACGTCTGATGATGTCACGTCTGATGATATCACTTTGTGTGGTTACTGTGGTATCACTTCTGATGATGTCACACTGCGTGGTATCACTTCTGATCTCGCTTTGTATGGTGTCACTTCTGATGAAGTCCCTATTGACTCTAGTCTCAATGGGCTGAATGAATTGCCTCCCCATGTGTTCAGTGCTCTGTGTGCGTCTGCCAATCTTCGTTTCCTCTGCCGCTTTTCTTGTTCCGTTGCTCGTTGTTGTACGTAGGTGGCTGCTGTCGACAGTCTATCCGTGTCGGAGCTCTTCCTTATGCCCTCCCACATCTTCCCGCCTCTCATTGACCATCCTGACGTGGAGCCGGCAGAGAAGAAGAGGGAGAGGCTACTCCTGCTTAACAAGAAGGTCGATCAATACGACTGGATTGATTTCAAGAATCAATAGTGCGTGCACGTGCACGCGTGTTTTGGAACAAGCATCACGCGCATCATCGCCTGTGCTTTAGCGCGTGGAGCTGTTCTCTCAGCCAAGTGCCCTGCATAGCCGCCATGGAGTAGTAAAATACTGGTATTTTACTACTCACTGATAGCTGCCAGGTAGAATGAGCTGTGCTCTGTTCATTGCTCTGGCTTCTGGCTCATCTACCAGGTTAGTTTAGCGACTGCGTACGACTAAGTTGCATCTGCTCCTGGCGCTACCCAGTATGTGTCATCTGTGTGTGCCGTTACCAAGGTGGCCAGCAGAGCATGTGTGCCGTTACCAAGGTGACCAGCAGAGCATGTGTGCCGTTACCAAGGTGACCAGCAGAACATGTGTGCCGTTATCAAGGTGACCAGCAGAGCATGTGTGCCGTTACCAAGGTGACCAGCAGAGCATGTGTGCCGTTATCAAGGTGACCAGCGAAATGTGTGTGCTATTACCAAAGTAGCCAGCAATTTCTCAGACTCAGATTTCATGCCAGCCAGCCAGCCATACTTGCTCTCAGCTCTCAGGCAGCACACACACATACATACACACACGCGCACGCGCACACACACACACACACGCACACACACGCACACACACACACACACTCTCTCTCTCTCTCTCTCTCTCTCTCTCTCTCTCTCTCTCCCATGCTCGTGCCGACCTCATACTTCTGGAATACGGCTTTTTGGCTTCGGTCATGCTTCTTATTTAAAAAAAATAATAGAAACGAGGATGGATTTCAACAGACTGTACATCTACTGCCGAGTCCATCAAATCCTCTACTGTGGATGTTCAGTTCTCAGTTCAGACTTGTCATGCTCAGTGCTCTGGATTTATGGTCATCACTCAACAAATTTGTCGCATGTTGGTTACAAATACAGTCATGTACATGTACATGTGGTGTTTTCAGCAACAGCAGATCCGGTGGTAGGAAGATTTAAAAAAAGTAAATAATTCGTTCATCTGAATGATCTCTTGCAATGTAGCAAGAGTACATAACCATAGCTCCAGAGTATGTAAGGCCTGATTCATGCTTCATTTCGCGTCACAGGAATCGCAATGCATACGGCGACGGTTGCATGATGGGCCAACCTGTAACTTGTAACAAGTTGGGCTAAGGCGAGACCAAAATAAAATCGAGATTCCCGGGCAGGACCCATGTGAAATTGGTGTGGGCGGGCGAATTTTATTTTTTATTTTTTTCCCGTGTATGTATGTGTGCATGCCATGAGCTTTTTTTTTACAGCATTTTCCGGTAATTTTTATTCAATTTTTTTACAGACAACAGGTACGTACGCGGTTTACCCGTTCAATTTTTCTATATTTCGGCCAACAATGACCCTGATCTGTACATCTGGGAGTCGTACAAGCTCGGGTTTGTGTGACTCCACGTCACAGATCTACTCACACGATCGATCAGTACTGTACATGTATGAACTGTTCAAAAAAAAAAATGGCTTTGGCTCGATTTTGGTGCGGGAGGGCCCGGGAATCTCTTTTTTTGGTCTCGCCTAAAGTTAACCTTTTTTTGCCAGGCACAAACGAATTACTCATGGCTAGTAAAAGGTTTTTGCTCTTGCGCAATCTGGGATCAGTTACTGCCTTGTGAAGAAGAGGTTGGTGCGACTTCGGCCATACTTTACTGCCTTGTTATATTAAATTGTTTTGTAGTTCACGCAGCCATGGGAAACAAAACAAGCAATGACAAATATTCCGTCTGTTTATCAGGAATTGATGGTGTAAATCAGGATGTAGTAAATAGTAAATACCGATTTTGGGTTGTCTTTTTGCTTTGGTTCTTACTTCATGGTTTCACGCCATTGGTGTCGTCAAGAGTACATATGGTTTATGTACTCTTGGTGTCGTGAATAAACCTGTTTTCGAGTAAGGTACCAAAAAAATTAGTATTCCCGTATTCGTACTACTCCCTGATGTACTGAGTACATGGAAATGCTGTGCACATGTGGGAATCAGGGAGTCGTAAAATACCGGTATTTTACGACTCCCTGGTGGGAATGTAGTGTTATAATAATAATATCTTTATTAGGATGACCCAGAGGCTTGTCGCCTATCAAGGGGTTCACCGCTTTGAAGGTGTTGACATCCATGTTGCACAATCATGATTGTGCAACATTGTTTTTGAGTTTTGCCAGTACAAGAGGCTTTTGTCAATGTTAAAAAAAATGCTCATCAGGGACTCCCTTGTGCTCATGCATACCCTGGTGTTGTTTGCGGGTCTTGTACTACTCCCTAGCTGGCCATGGGCATGGCTTATGATAATGTAGAATCATGTACGCTTGCATGCATGCATTGAATTCCCATGTAGACCTACAATCTGTAGCTTCAACGCTACATGCACAGTCGACAGCGTAACCTGGCCAACTAGTGAGCGAGCCAACGCTAACTGGTGAACATTGTGATTGATTACTTCGAAGTGAAATGGAAAATTTACCTTACACACACACACACCATCTTCAATCCAAGCAGTCTCTTTAATACTTTGAAGTGTTAAAATTACCGCAAATTACATGTGAAACAAGAACAAGAGAGAGAGAGAGAGAGAGAGAGAGAGAGAGAGAGAGAGAGAGAGAGAGAGAGAGAGAGAGAGAGCACAGAAGAAGAAGAAAAAGACAAAAACACATTGTAGACTGTTTCGTATTGCACTACAGTGTAGAATGCAATCATTGACCTTGCCAGAATTACTACCAGCACTAGAGACACGCGCCGGCTACATTTAATTTTAATACACAAGGGCTGCTAGGGGAGTGTGTACGTGGGTGTGTGCTTGGGGCAGGGGATCACATACATACTGCACAGCTAGCAGGCACATAACAGCCAAGTAAAACTTAGAAGAAAAGAAAAGAATCTCCGAGCATGCAAACGAAAAGAATAAGGAGAGCGTTTTAGAGCAGGGCATGCAAACAACCCGTGCTATGGGCAAGGGCAGTTGTCAAATCCTGCTGTTTGTCTATGCGTGTAATAAATACTGTATTGATAGAGGAGATAGGGACTGTCGTAAAGCCTAGAAAAATCCAAGGACATTGTCATGACTGCTTAGTGTGTGATTAGTATTGCGTGTACCTACAAGTATGGGGGACAGGGGGGGGGGGGGGGGAGAGAGAGAGAGAGAGAGAGAGAGAGAGAGAGAGAGAGAGAGAGAGAGAGAGAGGGGGGGGGGGGGATTAGGGAGGTACAGTGTGTTGACTAAAAACAAAATGAATCTGTCACCAGCGTGAAAAGTGGTGACGAGTAATTGTCGGTGATCCAAATAGAGTGTTACTTGTACGCATAGGTGGATAGGGAAGATGAAGAGTAGATAAACGAGAGTGTGCAACTCGCGGATGGGTTGGCCCACGGCGGAATTTTTGTTGGCGTAGTCTTTTCTACGACGCACGCGCTGCGATCCTTTCGGGAAGTTTTGCCTCGTGCACTTGGCCGGGCTTTACAGTACAAGCGGTGCCCAGCACGTGCTCTCACATTGCTTGGCGGCTAAATGCGCCGTTTTCTGAAAAAGCGGTGACGTCAACAAAAATTTCCGCCGTGGGCTGGGGTATCTGCATATTGTGCAGAAGTGATGCGGAGGTACACACTCTTGTTTATCTACTCTTGGTGCGATGCAAAGTGTGGCACGTGATTAGCCATATTGGAGCCACTAGGAGTCCTGGGCTGTCTGCTTCTTTGCGAACTTCAAGAACACCTGGGAGATTCACAGGAGAAGGCAGCATTATAGCCACACACGCACGCACACACACACAAGTTGTTTAAAAAAATTGCGAACAATCACGTTTACGTTCGGAACCAT
>NC_088650.1:30498660-30543660 GCF_964019385.1 Sycon ciliatum | reverse complement strand
GAGTACTTACACTTGTCGTCTGCAGACCGCGCCCAGCTCTTCATTCAGGTAGAGATTGCCAACACCGTTAGACATCCTGCACGAGCAACGCACACACACACACACACACACACACACACACACACACACACACACACACACACTCACAGACACAGACACAGACACAGACACAGACACACCCACACACACACACACACACACACACACTGTACTGTATTGACAGCTACCCTAACGGGTCACGCCGCCCTCCACCCAAGCATGGGTATGATGAGGGACAGTGGCAACAGAAACAAAAACAGCAAGCAGAGAGAGATAGCAGGAGAAAGACAGCGATAGTAGTACATCTGGTGTGCGACGTGTAGAAAAGAGAGATGACAAGAGATACGCACAAAAAGGAAACAATAATTATTTGAACCTGTATTATTGCAGTTCCGAAACAATCAACCAGGTGATGGAGTGTGGGCACCCGAAGTCCCACCTGGACTCCACTGGAAGAACATCCCACGCATGGATATCAGCGACAGGCCAAGCGTTGAAAAACAGCCATGAGGACACATCGTCTAGAAGTCCACCGCGCTCGAACTGAAATTGCAGGATCAAACAATTTCCCACGTGTCGTCAGGCAGCGTAACTCTTCTCCCTGCATCACCATCCATCTCCAGCAACCGTCTCCACTCACAGCTCATGCCTCTGCCATCACTGTACTCCGAGCTTCGCAGTTTGAAACCATTCGGGGGTCAGCTACACCACCGCGAATGGAGAGACGAGGACGACAACGGTCGTGACAGAAAAGACACTGCCCTGGCGACTGTGTCGCGGAACCCTCGCCCCAGCAAATTCAGAAACACGCCAGGGGCGACTCTGGTGGACCCAGAGCCACCCCGTGGCCTAAGACTAGTAAGAGGAACGACTGAAAACTCAGATAAAATGGAGCTACAAAAAGTGCAACCGTCCCCTTCAAGCACAGTTGCAACACACACACACACACACACACACACACACACACACACACACACACACACACACACACGCACACACACACACGTTCCTTTTCCAACTCCTTCAACTAATGAATTTTATTCCCGTAGCTATGCAGAAGACGTTACTTCAGTAACGTCTGGCGCTAGCCAGGGTCCACACAGCTTTAATTTGGTGTTTGTTTGTTTGTGTGTTTGTGTCACGCCTGGCGCTATCCCGTATCTGTCCTGTACCGTACCGTACCATCAAACACAGCTGGCCACACACAGCTGGCCGCAATATTCAAAGAGGGCTTTCAAACGCAAGATCATAACGTGAAGCAACTTGGAAGAATGAGTATGAATGCGAAGTGTATGGGGGAATGCATGTAGGGCGATAGTGCGGGTTCGAATCCCAGGCCATATATGCATGCAGGTAATGCCTGAAAAAATAGGAGAATTGAAAAATTTATAACATCCCTTTTCTTTTTTTGCCGTCATCAAGGCGGTAGACGGTGTCGTATTACCCTCGACCGTACCTGTCCCGTACCTATCCCGTACCGTACAACCAAAGACGGCTGGCCACAATGCATATTCAAATAGGGCTCTCAAATACAAGATCATAACGTGAAGCAACTTGGAAGAATTAGTATGTATGCGAAGTGTATCGGGGATGCATGCAGGGCGATAGTGCGAGTTCGAATCCCAGGTTATGTCTAAAACAAAAGTAGAAACTTACAAGAATTTATAACATCCCTATGCTTTTTTTTGTCTAGGTCATCAAGGCAAAAAAGCATAGCGTAGGGCCCTGAGCTTCCAAGCTCTCTCGTCTCAAGTCGGTAATACGTACGCGGTGTTCCACTACATTGCAAACAGTGTTGCAGGATGGCAGATCGGCGTTGATGGTGGGCATGACAGTTTTGATGGTCGGCATGGCAGCGTTGATGGTCGGCATGGCAGTGTAGATGGTCGGCATGGCAGTATTGATGGTCAGTATGGCAGTGTTGATGGTCGGCATGGCAGTGTTGGTTACCGGAAGGGCAGTGTCGATGGTCTGCTGAGCAGTGTTGCTGGACGGCAGGTCAGACTTACGCAAATGGTGGCAGTACACTGCAGGCAATACGAACAATACTGGCAGTCTCAAACATCCTCAGGGCCTCCAGCACGTACGATGCAATGGTACCAGCCTGTATGTGTGACCAACAAGAGTCAGAAAAGAAGAGGTCGCTTGGTGAGATTCTATGAACCTGGAGGCTTGTATTTTGCAGCTACATATACATGATATGTATGGCCAGTACCCTATGAGTGCATTTTCCATACACCCTGTAGCACGAATACTAGTAACCAAAAAAACATGAACAACTTGCGGAGGTATGATATGGGAGAGGAGCCGGATGTGATGTTGTGGTCCTTTAAAAGGCTGTACTGGCGTGCCAGCACATGTGGGAATGCGAGTCTGGCCAACTCTTACACGAATTGGATAAGCGGTTATTGGCAGTTGCTGGACTTGATGACACCTGCTCGAGCATGCATGCGGGATGTGCGCTAGAATACGGTGAAGCAATCTAGTACCGTGCATATGGACATGTGTAACATACCGCGGGATAAAGGGTCCAGTGAAACCTGTCCAAGACGACCGCTCAAGGGACCTACAAAACGTGGTCTCTGTTACCAGGTGGTCTCCTTATCCAGGGTCATTTAACTGGAAATAGCATCCCTTGCTTGGTCATGGTTTCAGTGGTCTTCTGGCCCGTTCTGGGACAGGTGGTCGCCTTGACAGGTTTTCTGTACGAAATTTGAGAACCTTGCCCTACTACTATGCCAGGCACTTGATCCCGAATACTAGTATAGACACAGCTCTCGGCTATAAGTTAACATTTTAATAATAATTACAGATTATTATGCCCCTTCCATCCCCCTACCCTTGAGTTATGTTCTACTCGAACAGGTGCACTATGTGTAAAGTTGTACTCAGTGAAATCCCACCCAAGGTGCAAAACCGGCGGCCTGAACAGTTCTGACTACGTCATCGTAGTTGTACATGTGTACGTCCAGCCGCAGTCGTGCCACTTCCAGGGCATCGAGGGCCGTGCAACCTGAGGGCGCCAAATACGCACTCTGGGTCGGATTTCAGCGAGCACGACTGTACTTTGAAGAACATAGCAGCAGTAAGGGGAAGCAGGAGAATGGCGTACCAGGGTGAGAATGAACAGCATAATTCCAATAGCAGCGAAGGAGAGAACGGGGCTCTTGAAGAACAGCGCCGCAAAGTAGGCGAAGGAAATGGAAGACAAGCCGCCGAAGAACTGCAGTGGAGCAGAATACACACACATGGGACAACAGCAGTTGGATCTGAGGGCAAGTGTTTGCGCAACACAGCAATACATGTACATAATCTTCTCGGCTAGGCGTGCAGTGTCTCAGTTACAATTGGCATATCCACTATCAATTGAATCACAGGCCTAAGGGAGAGCTGCGCGACTTCACATTGGACAAGCAAGCATTGCGTCACTTCTTACCAGTACGTAAATAGTATCGTTAAGGACAGCCTTGATAGTGGCATAGCTAGTACCATACACAGCTACTACAATGGCCAGCAGTGACCACACCACCACATAGGTGATGACGTCAGCGATGTAGTTGGCCAGCCAGTAGGATACGGGCCCTACGCCGCTGACAAACTGAATGTGCTTGGCCTGAATGTGTACATAGGGACGTGCCGACGCATGCATGCACACACACACACATACACACACACACACACACACACACACACACACACACACACACACACACACAGACATGCGCACACGCGCGTACGCACACACAGACATGCACACATGCGCACAATAAGACAAATGTTGAAGCAAGAAGGCGAACAAGACAATGAGCATAAGCATCATTTAACACTGGTAAGAAGAACATCTATGACACACCGTCTTAAACAGGACCGCTGGAAGCAGTTTTCAATTCAAAAAAGCCAAATTGACGCAGGGAGGCACCGGAGGTGAGCTAGCCCCCCCCCGGGTCAGTGCCTATGTCAGAGGATATCATATGCACACAGTTCGAGTACTACTGGGCAGTGTGCATCCACTAGCCTTTGGAGAATCCTTGAAATAGAACGTCAAATATCAAAACTAGGAGCCGGACTGCTTATAGAGGCCCAGTGGGCACAGCATCAGATCGTTAACCGGATTTTGACTGCGTACTGGCCTCCCGGCAGCCTATTGCAGCCCGACTGCCTATTGTGGCCTGACCACCTATTTTGGCCTGACTGCAAGGACCAGCGGAAGCAGTTTTCGGTTGGTCCAGCCATACCCTAGCCTTCCATATAGTTTGTGTATGATATAGTGGGTATGTATAACCTGCTCAGCAGTAAACATGCATTGCTGGCCACCAAGTTGGTCCGGTGATGACCTGACCAACTGGACTAGTTCCGGCGAGCTTGACTGCCTATTGTGGCCCGACTGCCTATTGTGGCCCGACTGCCTATTGTGGCCCGACTGCCTATTGTGGCCCGACTGCCTATTGTGGCCCGACTGCCTATTGTGGCCCGACTGCCTATTGTGGCCCGACTGCCTATTGTGGCCCGACTGCCTATTGTGGCCCGACTGCCTATTGTGGCCCGACTGCCTATTGTGGCCTGACGGTCTACTGAGTCCAATATGCAGCTCACATTGCATCGCATGATCCTACCTTGTTCTTCTTCTCAGTCAGTGGGAAGATAACGAAGCTAGCCAGCATGAACGACAGTCCAATGCCAAAGACCAGGCCGAACGTCAGCGTTGCTGAATTTCCAGCGAGCTGTGTTGCCTAGAGAGTCGAGACAGCAGCAGCATCAGCATCAGCAGGAGCAGCAGCAGGAGGAGCAGCAGCAGCAGCAGCAGCAGCAGCAGCAGCAACAGGAGCAGCAGTGGTGAAGTACACAGGAAAGCAAGAGACGGTCAGGGAAGACGGTGAGCACAGGTCATTCATCTCCGTGTGCATGCACGCAATGTTAGACAAGTATCAGACACCTGTTCACTGCCCCGGTCTGCTACCTATACACTCAGTACTCGGGCGTATTGCTTCTTTGAACAACAGTTGTGGCAAGTAAAATCTGGGCCAGTGCACACATACAGGGCCAACGACAGCTTGGCCTCACGTGCGCCATTCACAAGATAATTAATGGGCTTTCCAGACCAAATAGCCTGGTTCGCGGCCAAAGCCTCACAAGGTGTGTGCATAGGTGCGCATGGTGCAACTGTACTGGCGATTACCTCGTCACTCGCTGGAACGATTGGCAACAATGCCGCTTTGATGCCGTACGTTCCCACTGTCCAGGATTGAGAGGATCGCACTCTGCTGCGCAACACAGCCTCTAGCCACACATTGCTGAATGTGTTCAGAGCTGACGGGCCGCTGTGATAGTCCTTCAGACACGCACACGTGCAAAACATGCACACACGTGCAAAATGCACACAGACACACATGCACACACACGCACGCACGCACACACACACACACACACACACACACACACACACACACACACACACACACACGCATGCATGCACGCACACACACACACACACAAGTGATAGAAAGAAGCAGATAAAGCAGAGTACACAAACACCTGCACAAGCAAAACTTCTCTAAGCCGGTTGTGTTTCTCAACACAATTGTATAGCCAGTGGTATTGCGGATGTGTGAACTTTGCCTTTAAAAAAAATTTGTTTTACACAAACACCAGCGATGCAGATTCAGCATCTCTCTCTCTCTCTCTCTCTCTCTCTCTCTCTCTCTCTCTCTCTCTCTCTCTCTCTCTCTCTCTCTCTCTCTCTCTCTCTCTCTCTCTCTCTGTCTCTCTCTCTCTCTCTCTCCCTCGCTCGCTCACTCCCACTTTGAAATTTGCTTCCATAGAATTGGGCACCATTGCCAGATTTGGCCTTGCGAAGTAAAAATCAACAACCACACCCACTTGCTCATTTCCATTCCCGTCATTATAGAGAGAGACCCAAGGCAGGGCCATGATTTGTGAAGGAAGAATCTATAAAATTAATCATGATTCATAGATTCTACTCTGAGAATGTGACTCCATTTCATTGGTATTGTGTAATTTCAAGTACCGATTTCCCCCGACTGTAAGTCATACTCAAATGTAAGTCGCACCCCACTTCCAGGTCCATGTCATAATCCTTTCAATACCTTCGTTTCAGTAGTACGTCATGCTCGATTGTAAGTCGTACCCCCTTTGTTGGCCGTAAAGTATAGTGTAAAAAAGTGCGACTTACATTTGGGGAAACACAGTACATGTACTAATGGCGAGTGACTACTGATATGCACTGCCAGCCACCAGTCTACTCTACGCACATACCATAAAATACCGTTGATCCCCCCCCCCCCCCCCCACGCCATGTCCGGGAATTAGATCAAGACTGTCAAGTGCAGTACGATGTACAACAACGTAAACAATCAGACTCGATGTGCTGAATTGTGCACATTTTCATCCTGGATTGGCACTTATTGTGTACAGCAGTGCATGCGTCGGTTCAACATCGTATTTCGTTGTATACGCCGAAGTCGCTTCACAGGTAGAAAATCGACAGGGGGCGGGAATTAGAGAGGGGACGGATCAATGGTACTTTACGGTACTGTAAAACCGGGAATTTTTGGCGGTGTAGTATTTTCGGTATCTCCCAAAATCAACAGTTCGGTAACGCGAAAATTTCGATAATCCAGTTTTCCAGATCCAAAAATGCATTTTGCACACTGTGTGTCATGGCATTGTTGAATTTTAGGTCATGTTTTATTTTAGGTAAAATTACTCGTGCCGAAGTTACCGAAAATACATCTCCACCGAAATTTTCCGGTTTTAGAGTACATGTAGGCCTGCGTGCGCAGAATTTAGGTGCAATGGATTCCAGTTGGGAATTTCCCTTACGTACTCTCCTCTTGTCTCTGGCATGACAAGTTTTCGATCCAGTTTGAGACGAAGATGCCATATCGTTGACGAGCTCCCGCAAGCGTGCAGACAACGCATTGTGAGAAATTATTTTCGTTGGTTGTGCCTCGAGATAATTTTTTTTAATACATACGAACAGAACGCAGAGCTGGAATCTGATTCAGCGAGCAATGCACAGAATTACTGCCCGAGCCCGAGCCCCGGGCAATACACGGAAATACCTGCCCGCACACGGGACACACCAGTTGGTCATAGTACTGCTGTACAGACAGCCCTGACGCAACACATACAATAGCGACGCATACCTGACTGATTACCTGTACAAGTATACATGACTTACCTGTCCCCCATGAACAAACACGCATACAGTAGGGCAACTCAGACCTGTACACATGCCTTACCTGTCCCCCATGAACAAACACGCATACAGTAGGGCAACTCAGACCTGTACACATGCCTTACCTGTCCCCCATGAACAAACACGCATACAGTAGGGCAACTCAGACCTGTACACATGCCTTACCTGTCCCCATGGACAAACAGCCACATGCACTAGCAACTCATACTGTCAAAGCCATAATACATATATATAACGAAGTGCTAACTCTAACGAGTTAACGAGGAGAAATCTGTCGTTAAAATAGAAATCGTTATACAGAAATCGATACATAATTATACTGTCCTACTGAGCGTTGAGAATGAGTGAGAATCGTTACCTTTGGCACACGTAAACTAGTCAATTTTGGGAAATCGTTATATATGCGCCTCGTTAGAATAACGGCTTTTACAGTAACTGTACACACATATCTTACCTGTCCCCATGACCATAAGCGCACATAGAAGGGATTTTCCATGGCTTGCTCGGACAGTGTCGCGCAATACGTGCTGTTGGCACGTGTACTATACAAGGTGTCCCCAGTGCCTTGCCGCACACCGCTGCTTGTCGTGCCCAAGCAGCTGACGGGCGGGTCGCGCTGATAGAGGTTGTAGTGACTGTAGGCTTCGCTTTCATCCTGCACGCAGAACGCCCAGCACATGCCGCCGCCGACATACACACACACACACACACACACATACACATACACACACACAGAGGACACGCACAATCACGCACACCGTCATGCCATGTGCCATGCACAGTGAAATGTCATGTGCTGTGCAAGCAGAAATATTCGCCAGCAGTATAATTTCGCCGTTTTTGGCTAAAGAGTTTTCGGACTGAATTCAATGCAGGACTAAACATCGATTGTCTCACCTTTCAGTAGATTCCAATAGACGCTGAAGAAAAACTCAACCAGACAGACTGCCTTTTTTTGGAGTAGGACCAAACTACCAGGTTAAAAAATAATTATTCCCGTAGCTATGCAGAAGACGTTACTTCAGTGACGTCTGGCGCTAGCCAGGGTCCACACAGCTTTAATTTGGTATTTGTGTGTTTGTTTGTTTGTTTGTTTGTGTCACGCCTGGCGCTATCCCGTATCTGTCCCGTACCGTACCGTACCATCAAACACAGCTGGCCACATACAGCTGGCCGCAATATTCAAATAGGGCTTTTAAACGCAAGATCATAACGTGAAGCAACTTGGAAGAATGGGTATGAATCCGAAGTGTATGGGGGAATGCATGTAGGGCGACATCCCTATGCTTTTTTTGCCGTCATCAAGGCGGTAGACGGTGTCGTATTACCCTCGATTGTACCTGTCCCGTACCGTACCGTACCAGCAAAGACGGCTGGCCACAATGCATATTCAAATAGGGCTTTCAAATGCAAGATCATACGTGAAGCAACTTGGAAGAATTAGTATGTTTGCGAAGTGTATCGGGGGATGCATGCAGGGCGCGCGATAGTGCGGGTTCGAATCCCAGGTTATGTCTTTAAAAAAAGGAGAAATTTATAAGAATTTATAACATCTCTATGCTTTTTTTGTCTAGGTCATCAAGGCAAAAAAGCATAGCGTAGGGCCCTGAGCTTCCAAGCTCTCTCGTTCACCGACTAAATTTTCTCCGGTCACCAGTTTTCCGCCCGAGCACGTCGGATATCCAGCAAACCTGGGAGTGCTAAATTCATGACTCCCTTTGGTGACACCCATGGCTGTCGGTAACGCCATGCCATTGCTGGCGAAGAGAAACAAACGGTGCTGAAAATTGATCAGAAACTTGAAGTCTGGTGTTTAGCAAGCAACAGTGAGTGATCACATCAACGTATACACACTGACAAGCGCTCAAACGTTACACTGTCGCTAACTCGTACAATGGTACTGGGGAGAAATCTGGGAGGGGGGGGGGGGGGGGATACTACGGCGTGATTGGCAGTACACACATGCACCTAAACGCTACTACTCACTGCCACCATGGTATGGAAGCTGAAGGTGGCTGGTAGTGAGTCCTGGACACTGCGCGACAGCGATCCCGTCTCCAGGAAGTACTGCTGCAAGTAACCAGTGAAGGAGGACTGCAAATCTAATGGCGAGGCGGGACACGCTGTCGCTCCTCGCCCACAGCTGAACAAGGCAAAACGAGATCAAGGACAAGAACAAGGACAAGAACAAGGACAAGAACAAGGACAAGAACAAGGACAAGAACAAGGACAAGAACAAGGACAAGACCAGGGCAAGACAAGAACAAAGACAACGACAAGGCCCATGACAATGACAAGGACAAAGACAAGGGCAAGGGCAAGGGCAAGGACAAGGGCAGCGACAAGAACAAAGACAAGGACAAGGACAAAGACAAGGACAAAGACAAGGACAAAGACAAGGACAAAGACAAGGACAAGGGCAAAGACAAGGACAAGGACAAGAACAAGAGCAAGACAAAGACAAGGACAAGACAAGGATAAGTACAAGGACATAGGATGCGGAAGATCAATAGCAAGCACTCAAAAATCATTGAAAAGATAACGGGCACTTCCCCCGTTAACAAAACCTTCGCGATGGATTTTGATGGATAATGAACCGGCCAAAAACAAAAAAACAAAAAAACGCTTAGGGGTCGTCCGTAATTTTCGAAAAATTAAAAAATCCGTCCTCGTGCAAAATTGTCTCTGATCCCCCCCCCCCCCCCCATTTTTCCCATTAATTTTTTTAATTTTTACCGGTGCCCAGCTCGAAAATAAGAACTCCTGACCCCATGTTTTTTGACTGCACCTACAGTCAACTTCGCTTATAACGACTGCGGATATAACGACAATTCGCGAATAACGACATAATTTTCATGCCCAGAGCAAAGTCCCATCCAACTGTGACACACATAATGAGACTTTGGGTATAACGACACTTCGCGAATAAGGACACTTTTCTGATGCCCCGCCGAGTGTCGTTATAAGCGAAGTTGACTGTACATCTATGTCAAGTACTACAAGTAGTAGCTAAGTACAGTGAGTAGATTTAGTAGGTCTACCGACATCACGGCCATGCACCGTCCTACAACTACATGAAAAGTCATGTATATTATAATAGTGGAAGATACTGGTGTTTGCGACAATCGATCCAACAAGTCTTCAATACAGTACACAGTCAGCTATAATATCAGTGCAACAAGTGTCTGAAAGTCACTGGAGCAAAAAAAGTACGAAAAATCAAAAAAATTAAATTCCGCCAGCACTCTTGACCACCCACCCCCTTTTTAGCTGACGTATTTTTAGGGTGCGTTCTTAAATCCTCTCGGAAAAGTTGGAGACTCTCCGAAAAGTTCGAGAGCTGTTCTTATATCCTCTCCGACTTTTAGGAGGCTCTCCAAAGCTCTCCAAGCTCTCCCAGCTTCAGAGGTGGTTGAAACTTGGAGATTCCCGCGGTTTGGGATCAGCGCATGCGAACTACCACTAAAAGCCACGAGTTCATCATGAGTGTACGCATTTCCCTTTTCGCATACGCACACATACAAACAACATGTCATCACTCAAGATCGCGGCCCCTTTGACGCTTCATTTTGCTTGACATGTGCAAAATATCTCCGATTTCTTCGAGACCCGTTCTTGAGTAATCCCAGTTTCTTCGACTTCTCTTTTCTTCTTCTTCTAGAAGCTAGAGAATATAAGAACGCACCCTAAATTTTTCGAAAAATACGGACGACCCCTTAGAACCGGCCAAAAGAGTTTTTATCGACTGTAAATCACTGAACAAAGGTAGTTCAGCCGTAGTGACGCGCATACAAGCACATGTGCCTATACCCGGGCATAAGCGCACCCTCACAAATAAGCGCAAGGGCTTATAAGTGAACCTAAATCAGTCCATCCCGCGACACACAGACACCACAAAAATACCATGTTCACATAGTTCAATGTGCATTGCGGTATTGTACTATGTGCATTATTATGCAAGGTACCGGTACACTAGCAACTCAAGCGCATGCGCCTATGTGTGAGACAAAACGACCCTAAAAAATAGCAAATAACGCAAAAACTCGCTCATAAGCGCATGGGCGTTTATGTGCGTCACTACGGTATGTGCAGCGTTTAAAAAAAACCCGTTGGCGGAATGCGCAGAGTTCAGTTTGCGTCGCTTTCGCTCGACTCATTTTTGACCCTGCGTCGTTGTCGTCATCTGCTGCACGCGAGGCCTCTCTCGAGTCGTTGTTCAGCTTTTTTCAGCCTTGCCCCGGCTTCTTCGATCACACTCCGCTGAACTTCGGTGATGCCGCCGTCGTTCAAGTTGGTTTCCAAGCTGCGTAATCCGCCACGTCGACGATTACTCGTTTCCACCAGGGAGTCGTAAAAAAATATATTTTATGACTCACTGGTTTCACCTGTACTCTCTAGAAGTCCGCGACACGAGGAGTAAAGGCACAGCCAAACTGATTCCATTTCTCTGTATTTCAGTTTCGCTTGCCATTGCTGTCATCACCTATGTTGCCACAGCGCAACCATCGATTCCGCTTGGTTTGTTGTGGAAGGTCGCTTTCCTTGCATCGTATCTCTTTCATGGCATGCCAGGGAAGGCCGAGAAAGTGATCTCGACTCATTTCACGGCAGTTTGTGAGCAAACCAGTACCTCAAAAATCCATCGCGACGTTTTTGTTAACGGAGGAAGTAGTCATAGAGCATGGTGTATGTACATGGGTGAAATAGAGCATGGTGTGTGTACATGGGTGAAATAGAGCATGGTGTACATGGTGTATGTACATGGGTGGCATAGAGCATGGTGTATGTACATGGGTGGTGGCTGGCACAGCACTGGCAAGTGAAATCCAGCCCCACCGCTAAGGTCTATTGGTCACCCATGCCAACAGAAGTTGATACTTACGTTCCGAATGCCGCACCGTCGGACCTAGGCAGAAAGTTCAGCTGTGTATTCGGACTCTTCAGGGGCATTTCAGTGTTTAAGAAGACACATGTAGGACACCGGTTGAATGCATACAGAGGATCGCCTCCACACATAGAGGGCTAGAGAGCACGGAAAAAAGAGATACAAAACATGGTGATGAGGGTCAGTTTGGTGTCAGCATACTGTAAAAGCCATTGTAATAACAAAGTGCTAGTTCTAACGAGTTAACGAGGAGAAATCTGTCGCTAAAATATAAATCGTTATACAGAAATCGATACATATACTGTTCTATTGAGCGTCGAGAATGAGTGAGAATCGTTACACGTAAATCAGTCAATTTGGGGAAATCGTTATATATGCGCCTCGTTAGAATAATGGCTTTTACAGTAATGCCTGAGCTGTGTTCATGCTACTACTAACGTCGGTAGAAATTAACAAACAATAGCATTTGCTTTAGAACATAACAAAACATTACTAATCCCAGAATGCCATGTTTGCAGATAGCAAGCATCGCCATAATTTTTAAACGTATCCTTTGTCTTCTGAGTCGATTTCCCTTGTGTGTATTTGTGGCGTAAGTTGCAAACAGTCACGGAAAGCATCCGAGAAGGAAGTGCCAGAACGCTGACCGGTCAGGCGCCACTCCAAGAATAACAGATGGATCTGACGGCCTTAGTCTCAGTTTAGGAAATTTATTAGGGACTGGTTCGGGCTTCACATGTTCGACAAAGTCTGGATCCCCAGACTCCAGGGGTCTGGGTGATCACCTGTGTGCGTGGCTTACATGTCACTTTGGTTCTAGTGTGTATGTGACCGTGACCGGGGCAAGCCGCAAAAGTCGAACACTGCCCGACTTTGGCAGCCCTCACCGCTGCTGGGCTACCGTAGAATTTTGGTATGCAATCGATTGCCAGGACCGCCAATCCGCGTCCGGGAGAGGTTTCAAGAGGCACTCCTGGCCTGGCTGATCCTAGCATATGACGGCATGTGAACCAGCACTACGTGAATACTTGCCTCACGGCTAGCTTCAATCTGCCCCCCCCCCATTTTTTGCCAGCAGGCTGTTTTCCGTGCAAGGCGCATACAGTGATCTGCAATGACGTCAAATCCGCCTTATATGGGAGCTAGCTGAGTGGCAAAGGGTTGAGTGCGTACCGAAACCCCATAATATAGAAGACCTTTGAGTGGCAAATGCACTGTGTGACGTGTATTGCATGCATATCCTTTATAATGATCTGTGCAAAATTACATGTACAGTGAAACTGTCTAAGACGACCGCTCAAGGGACCTTCAAAATGTGGTCTCTGTTACCAGGTGGTCTGCTTATCCAGGGTCATTTGGCTGGACATAGCATCCCTTGGTCTTCGTTTCAGTGGTCTTCTAGTTCTAGGGCAGGTGGTCGCCGTATACGAGTGGTCGCCATGACATGCTTTACTGTATGTCGGCAGCATGCAGCAGCGGCATGCGGTCTGCTGGTGGCGTCAGCTTACATTCTGCTGGATCAGGCGCATGCACTCCTCGTTCAAAACCAGGTAACTCTGCGCGCAGCAGGACACTGTCTTGTTATGGAGGGAGCGCGTTGCATCCACCGCCGCCGTCAAGTCAGAGTGTTCAATACCTTGGGCTCTGGCTACGGACTGCACCTGTGCACACATCAACAAGCACCACAGCACAACAACAAACAAAACAATTCACTGTTCGCGTCAGACTCGGCTAGAGGCCGAGTTTCCCGCATCCGTAGGAACGCCACCGCCCTTCAAGGATCAAGGCGCAGATGCAGCTCCTGAAGCGGCGGTGTGAATGGGACTTTCGCATTCGGTCTTTGACCACTTTGGTGAGTCTGATCTCGTCAAGCACCGCAGCACAACAACAAACACACGGAAAACCATTGGGACGTGTAACAAGCCCTTACTTTCCTGTATGTAGCTCTTGTGTGATTGCTGTACTGTACGCATGCCGCACTAGTATCTTGCAGTTACTAGTTGACCACGAACAATGAGGAGGTTTACAGCACAACGGTACAAATGAATGCAGCAGTACTAGTACATAGTCACACACAATACCTGGATAGGAATGCCATAACAGTGATCTTCACGCTCTGCTAGCGTGCCAGGAGCATGCACAATGCACTGTACTCGCTACGATTTGTTTTAACTCTGCAGCACTCGGGCGTAAAAATCCAGGGGTGGCATTTCAGCTGGCACCGCAGTAGCTGATGGTACCACACGCACACACGCACACACATACGCACACACTCACTCACTCCCCCCCCCCCCCCACACACACACGCACACTGGTAGCTGACTGCCACTTACAGCCGTCGGTAGGTTCAAGTCTCGCTCGTTGCTGCGTCTGAAGTCGGCCGTGCGCAACGTAATCAGATTAGCTGCACTGCCCTTAAAGTAAGGTACGCCAAACTGAATGGCAGGCTCACCACTACCGGACGATGACGTGGTAGTCAATAGTGACAGACCTCCGATCAGCGCCAGAAGAGGCACAAACAGCTGAATGGTGATGACGAAATAGCTGCGGTGCACGACGGTCAGCCGCTTGATGAGCAGGGCGTACAGGCGCTGAAACCATAGTGCGGGGCCTGTCAGCAGTTCTGCACGCCACACATGGTGGCACAGGGGAGCACATGCAAGAGGAGTGATAAATACACGTGAAAGAAGTCAGGTAAGAGACAAGACCCCCCCCCCCCCCCCCCGCGCTCCTCCACATGCCCAAGGCACATGGACACACAGGAACGATGATGTCAAAAGTTCTTCTCAAAAAGCAAACGCCTTCATGATGGTAATTTCACGTTATGCTCAAATTAGTGCAGACTCATAGTTGAAAAAAAGTGCATGAAATACACAGGCGC
The DNA here is from genome assembly GCF_964019385.1 of Sycon ciliatum. Lineage (NCBI taxonomy): Eukaryota > Metazoa > Porifera > Calcarea > Leucosolenida > Sycettidae > Sycon > Sycon ciliatum. Next base: position 30,528,636 of record NC_088650.1, on the reverse strand, counting down.
ACGCATGCACACGCAACTACCCAGAACGGCACATAAACTACCCAGAACGGCACATGCGGCCATGCACACAAAAGGAGTGTCCGCGTATGCGCATACAATCAGCAAGAAAACTAACCATAGTCGTTTAATTTCCTTGCCTTGTCCTTTTCAATGAGCCCATTGGCGTGGGCATCGTCCCCTTTCCTGAGAACACAACAACAACAACAACAACAACAACAACAACAACAACAACAACAACAACAACAACAACAACAACAACAACAACAACAACAACAACAACAGCAACAGCAACAGCAACAGCAACAGCAACAGCAGCAGCAGCAGCAGCAGCAGCGGCAACAACAATCTTATTGGCCATTGGCCATCGTGAGAATAGAGATCTCAACAACTACAGCAACACACAGACGTTCTTACTTCAACTTCTTTAGCTTGCGAGAGGATATACGTGTACACAAAGAATACAAGTGACGCATATCCCCCCTCTCCCCCCCCCCCCACCCCCTGCCCCCCCCCTTGCCCCATACTGTACCTGCTTCTCCCTCAAAGCACAGAGAGCACTGCCTTAGCCATTTCATTCCCTGGAGTGCTGCTGACAATCAACTTGTGCCAGGCGACCGGACACTCGGCAAACCAAACCAAACCAAACCTCAGTGCAAGTTCAATAACCTAATATGTGCGCTCATCCAGGCTTTGCATGCAGTGGGCCCCAAGTAACCATGGCGACTTGGCCACACTGAAGTGCTCAACTCCCCACTGTCATGTCTGCTGTTCCCAGCAATGCGCCACAGCCACAACACAAACTACATTGAGACACACCTGTCGTGCCTCCTTCTCGTACATTTCTTCTTACAAGATAACACTACTAGTATTCAGGGGATTCCCCTCCCCAGCCCTCCCCCCCCCCCCCCCCGGGCCAGCAGGAGTGGGAGGCTTACTCGGCATCAAGACGTTCTTTCTCCTTCTCTTCCTCTGCCAGCTGACCAACACGAATGAACACCTCCTCCATTGTGGTGACAGACAATCCAAAGTTGTCGATTCCTAGCTGTTCCTTTTGCACTGCAGCATGGAAAAAGGAGAACAGCAGAAAAATGACAGCGGTCGAGAAGCTGAACACACGCAGCACTTGCACGTGTGACTGTGTGCCGGTGTGTGAAAAATGACAGCGGTCGAGAAGCTGAACACACGCAGCACTTGCACGTGTGACCGTGTGCCTGTGTGTGTGGCCAGCCATGCCTAAAAGCTTGTTCTAATTCGGCCAGGAGTAGGGTTCAGACCCTGACCAATGCCACCTGTCCAAACGATGTGAAATTCGATACTCTAATGGCCAACATTTTGGAGAAACAAGTCCCCAAAGCCAAAGGGAAAGACTTGTCAGGATTTTCATTGCACAGATTTTACCAATCTCTCATCTAAAGAACACGACTATAGCATATCATCTGAACGTGCACTAGACCCTGGACCTTAGACGGTCATCACCAAGGAGATGATAACCATAGCAACCGGTGCTGGGATTGCACAGATCATCAGCTTGCAAGGCTGAAAAAATAGGCTGCCCACATTCCGGCCTGGTCTACACCACACAGCTTTCGAATATTTGTTCTGGCTTTTGGACATGCATGTGCTTACCCTCCATATCTTCGAAGAGCTGTGGAAAAGAGCCGGTTGCCTCCGAGGGCAGGATGAAGGCCATTTCAGCGCCGACGCTCGACACCATGCGTCCATTGGGTATGGACTTCACGATGAAGCTGGCCACGCGATTCTCGTCACACTGGCTCCCCTTGGCTACGGTCAAATGGTAACCAACACCGTACCTGCAGGCAAGGAGTACAACACAATGTAGGGACACGGTTTACTGTCTTCCAGCAAAGTCGGTCTCACAGAGATGCCCATTTGCACTACAAGCCTGCTTTTCAGCTTGACGTAAACTTACTGTAAACGTACCAAAAAATTCAGAATTCGTTAAAAAGTTTCGCTCATTAAACTTTCTTCTTTGTCAGGGTATACTATAGAACATCTGGCTTCAACAAAAGCTTAGCTCTAGATGGGCTCTGACATCGGCTTGTACACGAGTAGCCACATTTGTTTTACAGTGCACATGCAGCGGACCAAGGAGCCAAGTTTAAATGGACGTAGCTCTGAGCTTCACACACAGCCCTCGGCCAGAATGAAGTGCAATGAACAAGTGTTAAAAATAACGTGCTCTCCGACGTTAGTGAAGTGTTGTTGGCCATTAAAGATAGTAACACGAGAGCTGGGTGGGGTGGGTTGTAGATACGAAAAATCCGTGAGTGGCCACTGGCCAGAGCTGGCGAACGTAGATACGCATTAGTGAGATTCATTCCAGACGCCCACAAGAAGGCGGAAAAACTCCAAGGAATTGTCTGGCCTGTATGACAACATCCATGTCTGCACTGCTTTCCATCTCTGGCTTTCCGAGCTGTAGCCTAGGGCAAGAAACTAGCTCTCCAAATTCCCAATATTGAAATCCTAACACATGCATGCATACATACATACATACATGCATGCATGCATGCATACATACATACATACATACATACATACATACATACATACATACATACATACATACATACATACATACATACATACATACCCCCCCCCCATCCACACACACATCAGTGACACAGGCGCCGCCGGTATCTAGTCATCTGCGACTAACCTTGACTTGAGGAAAAGTGAGGAGCCGACGCATTTGCACTGGCCATCGGCCATGATGGCAATACGATCGCCCAACAAATCAGCTTCGTCCCTATCCAGCACAGCAGACAACACACACCAGAGCACACCAGATCCACAGACTATCGTTGTCTTGCACAACACTGCAGCAGCCATGCCATACAACGAACCAGTACAAGTACTGGCAGCAAAGCAACACCAATATCAAGTTGCAGCAGCCAACAGAGATGAGACCAGGACTGAAACTTTGTAACACATTACACAATTCAACTTCAACTGTTTCAGTCATTCACCGTGATCATAATCATCTTGCAAAGATAGAGTACTGTACTTTTAAAGTGCAGCAGAGGGAAAGAGTACAGGGCATGCAACTTTACAGTCATCAATTTACCGGAGGATGCACCCAGTGTGCTGACAGTGATCAACATCGCGGAGGCAGAGCCTCTAAGCGTAATATAGAACAGAACAACGAGGGCAATCAAGGCTTGTTTGCTGCTACTTAAAGTTTCATGCTCTTGCAATCATCAGGCAACATAAGAATGGGGTGCCGACCATGCCGGTATATATATGCCAGGAGAGGGTGGGTCCTGTAGCGCTGTGTGAAAAGCACAGCCATCAATTTATCAAGAGCAAATAGCTAATGTGGAACACCGTAAAACCTGTCGAAAAGTTCGTACTTTTGTTCAAATTTAGTGGTCACACCGGTACTAACTTGTCGGACACGAACCAATTTTTCGAACCACTCAGAATTGCAACAAACCAGCCTTGCTAGACTGTTGTGCTGTGTAGTATGCTCTACCTTCGCCATGTCACACGGCAAGCACTCATAGCACACTGGCTGCCCCCTCCGTGGGCCTTGGAGATAGTGGATCCAGCAGTGGATCCAGCAACTTAGGCTGGAAGCAGGGTGCGCTACTCGAACTGCGAGCAACCACCTAGAGCCCTTACATGTAATGAGTGGTAAGCAGAATGGTGCGGTCCTTCTTGTGCTTGATGAGCAAGTCCCACGTTGCACGACGTGCGTACGGGTCCATACCGGCCGTTGGTTCATCGAAGATCACCACCTTGGAGCCTCCGACCAGCGCAATGCCCACACTACATGACCAGACAAATGTAGGAACAGAGGAGTGTGAACATGTGCAACCGAGAGCGCATGCATGCACGTACAGAAACATGCATGCACACACACATGCACACACACATGCACACACGCATACATGCACACACACACACACACACACACACACACACACACACACACACACACACACACACACACACACACACACACACAACAGACGCACATAAGACAAATCTGTCAAGGGGATATTCTAACTCTGAAGTTAGTCATAATACTTCACTGCATCACCAATGTCATGGACAGAGAGGCAATCAACAATCTGCAGATCATGCTGGTTCCTATATGCCATGGCTATGTCCATCGACTGAAACAATACATCAAACACTTCAATACATTTTCCTCAGAGTGTGTGGACTCCTGCGTAGCCACTTCATCTCTCACACAATTATACAGCTAACAGTTTTGGGTATTGGTGTATGATTGTGTGAGGGAATTCAATCCATGTGCAAGATTTCCAGGAAGTAAGGGTGCGGCTTCTTGCAGATTCACTTATAAGAACGGCATTTCAGCTGATAAGCTCGTCTCATCACTCTGCAAAACACTGAACACCGTTTTCATATAGATTTCAGCAACGTTTCGGCATTTCGCCATCACCAGGTCGACTCAAATGCTTTTCTTTTTTTATGTACAAGATAACTAGAATAAAGGGAACACAGGAACTTCACACAGGCAATGCTTAGCTAGCAGCAAGGAGCACGGCTGCTGGACATTCGGGAGAGCATCACACACGCATCACCATGAGTCCCTAACCATCTCTCTCTCTCTCTCTCTCTCTCTCTCTCTCTCTCTCTCTCTCTCTCTCTCTCTCTCTCTCTCTCTCTCTCTCTCTCTCTCTCTCTCTCTCTCTCTCTCTCTCTCTCTCTCTCTCTCTCTCTCTATCCCTATCTGCCTCTTCGTCTCCCTCTCTCTCTGTATAAATGACTCATTAAACCCATACCTTAATTTTCTTTTCATGCCTCCAGAAAGCTGCATGGATTTCCAAGTGGTCTTGTCGCGTAGTTTCAGGTCATCCAACATGTCAGCTACAGCCATATTCAGCAGTGAGCCAGACAGGCCCTGGTCGTTGGCAAGAAAAGCAACACAGAACACCAGCAGCCACGAAAGAAAACTTAATGATATTGCTCAGGGGAGTAGTTTGCACATCTGTGGTATGGTGACCATGTGCCAGAGCACATCTGTGGTGTAGTGACCATGTGCCAGAGCACATCCGTGGTGTGGTACTCATGTACCATGGGCAACCTCCTAGTCGTCGCTTTGCCCATTTTGACTACGTATGATGGCGAGCATTTTGCTGGTGTGATGACCAGACTACGCTGACTACACACGAGCTACGCGCCTGTTGCTGCATGGCATGCATAGGTTAGACGAGGACTTCATGAGTGTTGGTAAACAGGGTGCAAGTAACATCAGGGTCAGTCAGGGTATAGCTTGAACAGCAAGCAGAATAGTGAACCCTACCATACCAGTCACATGGGATGCAGACCATCAGCAGCAAGACAATCAGCAGCAAGACCATCAGCAGCAAGACCATCAGCAGCAAGAATGGCAGTACAGTCGGACCTCGCCTAACCGCACACATCTGTTTTTCACAAAAAATATCCGGATAGGCGAGGGAGCCGGATAATCGAACACACATTCTGTATGTATGCATAGCATATGCTGTAAATATATCCGGATAGGCGAGGGAACCGGATAATCGAATATACATACTGCATGTATGCATGGCATATGTTGTAAATCGGTAACCAACGATTTTGTTCCGGATGGCGAGGGATCCGGATAAAAGAGGACCGGATAAGCGAGGTCTGACTGTACGCCAAAGAAAGTTTTTGAAGAACTTTCAAAGACAAGCCGGTTGTACCCTGGGGTCGCTACAGGATAAACCGATATGTAGAGTAAAGTTCACGCTTCATCAGCCAATTCGACTCCACCTCTAGCCCCACAGTTATCACTACAACACAAATACTGTTCTTGACTGCACGATTCCGACGGAAAATCCCACCAAATACCGGTACATGTAAGGTAAAACCTGTCAAGGCGAACACTCGGAAAAGGCGACCACCTGTCGCAGAGGACCACTACAACCAGGACCAAGAGATGTTATTTCCGGTCAAATGACACTGGTTACGGAGACCACCTGTATGCAGCGACCACATTTGGAATATGTCCCTTGAGCGGTCGCCTTAGACAGGTTTCACTGTATTGCAAGTTGCGCAGAGAGGTGACAAAGCGCTTACCTTGAGTGAGGCAAACAAGACAAGATGTTCGTTCACTGTCAGCTTATCCCAGAGGACATTGTGCTGCGGGCACAGACCCAGGTCGCCACGGATCTGATCCATCTCGGTGAGGATAGACTTGCCGTTGATGTAGGCATTGCCCCCTGTTGGGTTGTACAAACCGGTCAGCATCGACATGGTCGTTGTCTTGCCCGCACCGTTGTGGCCCAGCAACGACGTGATCTGGCCCTCCACCATGTTCAGGGTCAGGCCGTCCACTGCCACCTTTGTGCCTTGCAAACCCTGCAGCAGCATCATGAACATCACCAACATTATCAACATTACCAACATCACCAACAGGGCAGCAGCAGCAGAGGCAGTAGCAGCAGCATCAGCAGCGTCACCAACATCATCTACATTATCAACATTGTCAACATTCTCTACATCATCAACATTTATCAACATCTCCAACAGGGCAGCAGCAGAGGCAGTGGCAGCGGCATCAGCAGCATCAGCAACATTATTAACATCATCAACAGAGCAGCAACATCATCAACATCGTCAACATCACCAACAGAGCAGCAGCAGCACCAACAGAGCAGCAGCAGCAGCGTCACCGCTAAGGCACCAAGAGCAGCAGAGTGAAAGGAGAAAAGTCAGAGTCCCCGGCAAAACTCACAGCCGCCTTTCCCTAAAACACCACCAAATACAAGTACTGCAGGTCCTATAAAGTACACCTGCTGCCTCATTATCGACACCTCCGACCAGGCATGCATACAGTGGACATGATTGAGTGGACAGAACTCCGAGGGCTAACAGCACATGGTGGCGTACACTTACTCGGAACACCTTCTGCAAGTTGTCAATGCGGATGCCAAACTTGACACCAGTTGGCTCCGGTTCAAAAGCACTGGAATCGGCAGATTGGTCATTGCCTTTCAGCAGCTCCTGCGTGCCAGATAGCAGACAATACATGTAGGCACACACAAACATCACAGTTCATTCAGAAAGCAAAGATGATCACCCGAAAAATTCGGCGATAAGTTATTTCGTGGCAAAGAGAGCATGCAATACGAGTGATGAGGCCGAGTGACTTGTTAATTTCAAGTGACAAAAACAAAACCTCCAGTGGATCCCACACGGTGTGTGGCTTGGAGCTACGGCACAAGAACAAGAAAACATAGCTGAGCGTACCTTCTCGTGGTAGTCGTCGCTTTCGCCATCAGGGAAGCCAAACCAGTAAGACGGCTGCAAGAAGAAGTAGAACTTCTTCGGCACACCGTATTCGCCGGGGAACACCGCTTCGATGTACCTATGAGTATGAGAGCAGAGAGCAGGGCAAAGTAGCCAGGCAGCCAGCTCGGTCACCAAATTTCAAACAGCCAGAAAAGCCCAACACAACTTAGAGAGTCGGTCAATCTGACTTTCCCGTATCCATAGGAACAATGAGCAACTGAGCATGCAATAAAAAATTTAAAAAAATATCTTTTTATTCGATGACTCAATCCAGCAATCATGCCGTGACCTAGTGTGGGACAGAAGCAGCAATTGTAATGGGTTGAGTTGTCTCTTTCATCGCCCATGCACTCATGAAGACAAGATAAAGAGTTGGGCAAAAGAATACGATGGTAGAGGATGTGTTAGCTTCTCTTAGGGGCCAATGCATGCCGATGTTCTCGTGTGTCCAGGGAACTAATCAGCAAGCACAGACGAACGCACGCACGTACGCACACACACACACATATGCACTCGCACCGAAACAAACAAACAAACAAATAACCAAACAACCAAACAAGTGCCGTACCAAGTCATAACCCAAAAGAAGGCGATCTGCGCTAGGATGAGCAGATAGGCGCTCTGCAGATTGAACGTGTTGAACTGGTCCAGGCCATCCGAGAGATTGCTAAAGGACACGGTGACACCGCGGCTGCCTTGTTGTAATATCAACACCACCGAGTACGTCAGGCACGTGTTCAGGAAGAATGGTGCACAAAAGCCGTTCTTGATTTGACTGCACAGCAGCAGAACGCAGAAAGCAGGCCAAACACATGCAGCAACAATGCAGATTAGTGCACATTTAGACTTTAAACGCGCACGCATGCACGCACATGCACACTGACGCGCCCAACGCGGGTCCCTGGTCGAGGGGCCCCAGTTCTGTCAGTACAGGCGTATGCATGGACCCCATGTGATGAGAACCATCGAGATGAGAACCACCCAAACCTGTATGGATACATACAAGTCGGTGCTGTGACGTCGCACTTTCAAGCCCTATTGCACACGACATGCACTTGTAAGCGCAAACCTGCGCCGATCTTCAGGCGTTCTCGAAAATACGATGCGATCACGCTCTCTACATACACATCTGGACAACCCAGGAGGCAAAGGCTTGGATTTCATTACGCCATGCCTCAAAGCCGGCCAGTTGCATCCCTCGCCAACTACTTCATCTTTAATGAGAATCTAGCCGTACGGTTAGAGGAGAAGGCAGAAATGCCCGTGTATCTGGTGAAGTAAAATAAAAACAAACAAACAAACAACCGAGCACCCAGTCAAACATGCCAGCCATACTCTCCGCCATTCCTCTGGCCCCCTCTCTCCCATGGTGCTTGCTGTGTACGCCGATCCCGAGACCCTTGGTCGGGGGAGTCCACTGCATCTCACCAGCGCAGCTCATGTAGCGCCTACACACCCATTGTTCTCTTTTTTGTTTCGTCTTCCCCTTCTTTCGTAGGTATGTGCAATGTAAAAAAAAAAAAAAAAAATAGTGGAGAAGTGCGAGCTGCTTACGGATCAACGGTGGTGCTTCCGCTAAAGATAAATGCTGGGACAACGCTGACGAGGAACATGACGGTGGCCACCAGAGCACCAACAGTGGGGTTGGAGAAGAGTGTGCTGTAGTGGCGAAACAGACCAAGGCAGATCAGAAAAAAAAACAGACCAAAGCAGATCAGAAGAAACAGACCAAAGCAGATCAGAAGAAACAGACCAAAGCAGATCAGAAGAAACAGACCAAGGCAGATCAGAAGAAACAGACCAAGGCAGATCAGAAGAAACAGACAACACAGTTTCATCATGCAACACAGCAAAAGAAGAGACGGCTAGATTGAAATTTATCCTCACAACATCGCTCACTAGATTACGCGGGCAGTACAAGCAAATCAGTACCCACCATTCTCTCTCTCTCTCTCTCTCTCTCTCTCTCTTCTCTTCTCTTCTCTCTCTTCTCTTCTCTGTCTCTCTCTCTCTCTCTTCTCTTCTCTGTCTCTGTCTCTCTCTCTCTGTGTCTCTGTCTCTCTCTCCCTCTCTGTTTCTCTGTCTCTCTGTCTGTCTCTCTGCGTCTGTCTGTCTGTCTGTCTCTTTCGCTCATTTCCAGACTAGTTGGACACAGACCCAGCACCATTTCTCACCACTCACCTCCAAAACGAGCAGCTCACCAGCATTGCATGGCAGTAGAGAAGGAAGAGAATGTATATGACCAGAAAGTCAGCGTCCGGAGTAATCTTGCCGAACTGTGTGTGTGTGTGTGTGTGTGTGTGCACGCACGCGTGTAAAAGGGATGAGCAAGCAGCGCATAGGTACATGCACAGGGTTACATGGCATCATCGCCAATACGGTGCATAACGGCATGCACAGCAGCAGTACTGCAGGAGACCCGTTGACTGACTGCATAACGGCATGCGCAGCAGCAGTACTGCAGGAGACCCGTTGACTGACTGCATAACGGCATGCGCAGCAGCAGTACTGCAGGAGACCCGTTGACTGACTGCATAAAGGCTTGCACAGCAGCAGTACTGCAGGAGACCCGTTGACTGACTGCATACATACTGGTGTACAGTACTGGCAACTGAAATCCGACCCCCTGGATTTCAGTTGCCGGCACTGTACATGTAGAGCATATGCAATGACATCAAATCCGCCTTATATGGTAGCTAGCTAAGTGGCAAAACGCTCAGTGCGTACAGAAACCCCATATATAGATTAGAAGAACTTTGAGCGGCAAGTGCACTATGTGGCGTGTATTGCATAATTATGATGTGCTGGCCTGTTTGTCCTCGCCTCCTTGCCTTGGTGCCAGACAGTACAGTACAGTGCAGTACTGCAGTCATGACTGAAGCACCGTGCAGCTCCCATTCGTCTGGAGAGACAGCACATGCAAGACTCCAGTAAACCACGCTTTGAAGACAAGGGTAATCCCCCCCGGCAGAAGACTGTACGAGTTCAGGCTACTTGAACTCCAGTATAGACAGTCTGTTCATGCAAACACAACCCAACCGTACGTAAAGTCCTAAGGCATAACCATGACATGTAAGAGAACGCAACAGAACATGTGAGTGTTACGAGTGCAACTGCAACCATAGCACATAAGCTATGAATGAAACGATTATACCAACTACTCGGTAATCGATCGATAATTCCTTATCAATCAAGTAATCGTTACGTTATGGATTACTCGTTAGGGATTTTGAGTCCAAAAGTACTGAAAACCCTTGTTTTTGTGAAGTTTGAATCAGTTTCCACTGTGAGTATGCAGTTGCCAGGGGCATGGTGCACATTCTGAGGTTAAATTGACTTTATAACTACCATGTTTCTGAGCTACCCTGTCACTAATGCAAATTTGTGGTATTATGATGGCTTAGATTTCGGAAACAGAGCAATGTTTGCACAAAATTCTGACACTATCTGCTAACGATTATAATCGATCGTTAAGCTCAAGAGTAATCGATAGGTGAAAATCCACGATCGTTTCAGCCCTACACATAAGCTATGAATGCAACTAACAACGATAGCGTTGGGTACTCTAAAGACCACAGGCTACTGGACAACACCATGGGGACGGACGGTCGTGACAATACCAGTGCACAACAACAAGGTTCTATTGCGACGCTTACCTTGAGGATTAGTGTGATAAAGAGAGAAATCAGGATGAACTGAACGAAGTACTTTAGAAACCAGGACAGCCAGATGACCCAGTTACGGCATCCCATCATGCGCAGAGATTCCTTCAGTCTGGACTGCTTCTCTTTGATCAGCTCCTGAAAACCAACACCGGGGTAAATCAAAACAGATTTAAAAACAAAACCGAAAACCTCAAAACCCCACAGCAATAGCAGCAAACATTGGAAATTGCTGAAAAATTGCTGCTATGCTCAGGAAGCTACAAATGTTGAGAAGTCAAAATGGCAGAACAGCATTTTCTTGAACCGCTACAATGCTCTAAAATTAGGCTGGTTTGCAATAGAGAAGGTAGGGGTAAGTTACTAACGAGTCACGACACGTGATCGACACTTCAAGCAGTGCACACTTTGTACACTTGACACACACACACACATACACACACACACACATGCACACATGCACACACACACACATGCACACACACGCGTCCACAGACACACACACGTCCACACACATGCACGCGTACACACACACACTTGACACACACACACACACACATGCACGCGTACACACGTACACACACCCCCCCCCCCCCCACACACACACACATACCCCCCCCCCCCACACACACACACACAAGGATTGGAAGTGCCCAGAAGCACTGGCTTACCTGTGTGACGGAATACACGGTGTAACTGAAGATCAGCACAGTGATGATAGGGAAGACAGTGGAGATGATTGGGATGAAGCTTTCCTCTGTGAACTCCTTGGTTGGCATGTGCTAAATGCAGCAAAAACCGACAACATTTACTCTGTGTTGTTGCGTTGTCTCTGTGTTGGTACTGACTTGCCCCTATCTCTGCACGGTGTTAGCTGTCAATTTTGTTTTGCTTCTCAAATTTTAGACTTCTGCCTCTTTGTGTTGGTGAGCACATTGTGTAGTACTGAGTTACCCCCTCTCTGTGTTTCTGGGCCTTTGAATTGGTACTGACTTGCCCCCCCCCCCCATATCTGCACGGTGTAAACTGTCAATCCTGTTTTGCTAAAAAAATCTCAGAAACACAGAGAGGGGGCGACTCAGTGCTACAAGATGTGCTCATCAACACAGAGAGGCAGAAATCTGAAATTTGAGAAGGAGATGTGACTCAACCCTGAGCAGAGCAGGGACCGTCCGGTCTCTGTCCATAGCAGAGTGAGCGCGCTTGACGCCGCTGCGCATATTCTCATTCTATCTCATCGCACAGGGTGTGGCAATTCAGGACTCTTGTGACTAGTATCAAGAGTACATAACCCCCAAGAGTGTGCAACTCCAGCTACGGGGTCTGCGACGGCAGAACTTCACATCACGTGATGAACTCGTACACACCATTTGCACCCTGTGCATGATAGATACAGGGTTGTACGCAACCCAGCTTTGGGCTCAACTCTCTTGTGGTCACTTTGCACTGTGTTTGCCAGCGTAACCTTTTGAACCACGTCACGTGATGTGAAGTTCTGCCGTACCGTCGCAGCACAGCATAGAGGTCATGCAGGCCGTTGGACACTCTTGGGGATTATGTACTGTAAACAATGGTAAAAGCAGAAATTTTCGGCGGTGTTTTATTTTCTGTAACTTCGGTGCCGACAATTTTTACCGAAAATAAAACGCACTGAAATTTCGTTACCATGGTTACTACCGGTACTGTATACATGTAGTACAAGTACACTTTTGAAGAAGGGCTGAGGCTTCCTGCAGCTTCATCTGTGAAAGGAATTCGGGTGGACACACCCGCGCTACGGGAATGGGTGTGTCCACCCGAATTCCTTTCACAAGTACACTTGTACTTGGAAAACGGGTTTTGCCGAAAATTTCCCTCCACCGAACCGCCCATTTCGGAGAATACCGAAAATATTACACCACCGAAAATTGCTGCTTTTACAGTACTCGTGCTAGTATGTTCAACCCGCCTCCTTGCTGGGCCAGACAAACGGTACATAGTATAGAGGTTATAATGAAAGAAGTCGTACTGATAAGTCAGCGGCATTCCGGAACCGCTCGTGGATGCTATCTATGCAGACTGAGTCGCGCCTTTGCCACAGCACATCAACTGACTGCTGTAATCGCACAGCCTCTATAGAGCAAAGAAGGGAGCTAACACATCCCGTGCCTATGGCTACCTGAACAGCATGTTACTACGGTTACAACGCAAAGGGACTCAGGGCATACAAGGCATGGGTGCTCCCAGCCCTGTTCTAGAACTGAACTCGCTTGTAACTTTGTAATATTTTTTATTTATTTATGATTATTTTACTTGGGCATTCCCAACTGTTGAGGTTCGACCTTAACTAACTGAACTGCTACTGATCTGCATGATATCAGTCGCCATGTATCTGACTTTGCATTGTCGTCACTACCCTACGTGTAGTGCACTGTTAGCTGTGTTTTAGGCCGTGATCGTTTGGTCGGATCCAGATCCAGATCCATCGGATCCACTGGATCTGCAATGATCGATTGGTCGAATCTGGATCCAGATCCTTTGGATTTGGATCCGAGCAACCCTGCCCCGGGAGCAGGGTTGACTGGATCCATCGGATCCAAATGTGACCTTTGTGCGTATATGGTGGGTAAAAATCATTTTTATACTCATTGTCGTACGTCTAGTGGACTTTTGTTGACTTTTCGTACGACGCGGGCGATCAGTACGACTTGTGCCTTTTTTGGGTGACCTGTCAGCGCCATTTTTTACTTCGTCAACATGCAGCCAAGGTCCGCAAAAAAGTGTTAAGTTGATTCTGAAGGATCCGACGGATCTGAGATTTGGATCTGGATCTGGATCCGACCAAACGATCATAGCCTTAGTGTCGCGCGGTATCTGTGTGTCACGTGCTTATTGCTTTGCGCGGGCTTTTCCATACTTTGAGTGAGTGGTGAGTTTGTGCTGAGGGAGTTCTGGAGAGAGAGAGAGAGTTGGAATGGCGGACATGGTTTTTCGAGTGGTTTTCCCTTTTGCTTTTGTCTTGTAGTATTGTCTGAGATCATGATAGTCTAAGAAAGAGATACCTCAGAACCCATCCAGTTGTTGTCTAACAGTCTGCGAGCGAGCGAGCCCGACTCAACACCAACAGATCCTAAGGTCTTTTTACAGGGTGCCCAAGGTGAATGAATGTGTTACGTTCCTGGCGAAATTAATTGGGGATATGATCAGTGCGAAGGGATTTGGGGAGTGTGGTAATTGTAGTGCAAGTACCTGGGGCATTACCAGAACAGTACGCTTCAACCAAACACATGCAAACAATTTCTTGTTAACTGTCTACATTGACAAACCAGAATTGCACTGAATGAAACCTAGCGAGGTGTGGTCACATTTGTGGGTGTGGGTCTTTAAAGATAAAGACCCACACCCACAAATGTGCAGCTTTTATGTGCAGGTCTTTATCAGATGGTATGAATAAAATAATGGTCTCGGCTTTGGATTAATTTAATGGCTAATGAGGAAGCTGTTGACTATCACCTCCACCACTACACTGCGCTCTTAGCCGACTAAACCCTCCTGCACACAACCATCACCAATGCGAGGACACTTCTGCAGACGATATTGATAACTCCTTCAGACAGCTGTTTCGTTAATACATAACTCATCAGTGAAGGTAGATGTTGAATGATATATTGACCTTTGATAAATACCCACACTCATTAGTGACCACACCATCAACAATATCAAATTCAAATAAACTTGCTTGACTCAATAAATACCACTGTACTTTTCCATGCAGCACTGCACTTTTCCCTAAAAAGGAGTATTTTATAAACAGTATTTATTGGCCTTAGTGGTATTTTATAAACAGTATTTATTGGCTTTTGGGCCAATAAATACTGTTTATAAAATACCACTAAGGCCAATAAATACTGTTTATAAAATACTCCTTTTTACAGTCCATTCATAAAAAAATGGGTCCTGGCTCTGGCGAGCTCCCGTATTTGGCGATTTTTCGTGATTTCATCGTACACAGTGCAGTGCTGCGAACTTTGAAATTTGAAAAAGGGTCCAAAAAGGGTGCCTGAACTGGGGTTCGAACCGCAGAATGCACTGTTGCAGGCGGGGTCAAACGGCCTGGATTTTGATGGTTTTTCCCAATTCAGTGCTTTTGGGGCAAAACCTGGCCGAAATCCTATTCTTGCTATGGCTTGCTTTTTGGACAAAAAAACTTCAGAAACATAATTGGAAGAGGATTCCATATGGGATTGCAGAAAAAAATTCTAAAAAAACTCAACGTTTGACCCATTTATGGCCAAAAGCTAGAAGTTCATTTATTTCTGAATGGACTGTAGGGAAAGCGAAGGTCAACATAATGTATAATAAATGTTGTAGCCTGTGAGAGTATGCATGGTATTCGTTGCTCTAACTTCTATCTTACATTCCTTGTTGCACCCGCCGGCTACCATGGCTCATTGATGGTCTCCCGACATGTAATACATTCCCTTTGACTTTGTGTCACCGCCAGATCCTTTTACTTCTGGTGTCCGTTTCATGTTCATCTATTGCTCGCTTGCGCGCTGGCATGCAACTGGCGTGCTCTCATGCGTACAGTGCGTACAACGAAGAACTACATCAGTTCCAGTTAGTTTTTTAGAGTTGGCCGTGGAACAAACTTGTGTTTTTCGCTCTCCCACATTCTCTGCTTCTTCTCCAATAATTATATGAACACTGTTCGCCAAAAAACTCGTTGTGGACGTTGTTGCGAGTGCGTGTCCGGGAGTGAGTTGGGGCGGTCGTGATTATCTAACAGCTTGGTGCCGAAACCCGGGACGCAGAGGATGAGTAAGTTTGTCATGAGTATGTTCATCGTCGTCAACAACGAAGTAACTGTTACTTTGAAGTAAGCAGAACGTGGGAGCGGAGGAGGTGAAGAGCTGGTGGGAGCGGAAGACGACGCGGAGAGGAGGCAGAGAAGGTGATGGACTAGAACAGTCACTGTGGACTGGAGCCTGAGACGGCAGGAACCGCGACGGAGCGTGTGGCCGTGGCTCGCCAGAGGACAGTGGACGAGTCTGGCGTCACCGACTGTGTGTCGTCCTTGTTGTTCGTCTTGTTGTGTTGCTCGCTGTGTTGTTCTCTCTCTGTTCAGTTCGTTGCTTGTTGCTGTGTTGTTTCAGTTTGGTTGTTGTCGGTCTGTTGCTCTTCTATTCATTCTGTTGTTCTCCATTGTTTCTGTTGTAGATTTATTTGGTGCGGCTGTGGACGTTGTTGCGAGTGCGTGTCCGGGAGTGAGTTGGGGCGGTCGTGATTATCTAACAAGCCTCAGGATTTATTATCCTCGGGGGACCTCGGTTTTATACTGGTATGTAATAAATCCTTCGGCTCTACATTTATTATATACACAATCTGCGGACAGCATGCTGTTTCGTTCTTTTTGAACTCATCAGCGCAGCACAGAGGAAATGAGGCCGAACCTGATAGCAATGGAAATAAAAAATTTCCAATCAGGCCCGAACGTACCTTGCCAGAGTGCTCAAACTGACAAGTCAGTGAGCTCTGCATAAAATATAAGACCAAACTGCTATTATATAGGGTTTTTCCACATACAAAACTGGCATGGCATGGCATAAAACCTTATAATAGCAGTTTGGTTCAACATCTATCTACCTTCACTGATGAGCTATGTATTAGCGAAACAGCTGTCTGAAGGAGTTATCAATATTGTCTACGGAAGTGTCCTGTAATAAAAAGGAAGCTGTAATAAAAACCTCGCCTTCGACTGGTGTTTTTTTTTCAAGTCTCTACTAGCCATAAATCCTCGGTCTCAACCGTTATTACAATACTTTTATCCACTCAATGAAGACCCCATCGGTCTCAACCGTTATTACAATACTTTTATTGGTGGTTTAGCGTGTGCGCTAAGCCCTGTTAACGAACGTGGAACATCTACCACTCATACTTAGTCTGATGATCATGCATCTGATTATGATGTCATTGCTATACATGCGCATGCGCAGCGCGCGCCACTCTCCCACGCATGCATTCCAAATCTTGCTTTAGAGAGAGAGAAGGAGAAAAGAGAGACTCCTTTGTCACTTTTGCTTTCTGACGACTTGACTGTTCACTGGTTTGTCCGTCAGTGTCAATTTCCCCTTCCCTCCCAACCCCATTCGACTGGGGATCACTATCTCTCCGTCACTGTCACCATAATTTCCTCAATAACAGTGTCAGTACAACTCTTGTCAATATACTTATATCGGGTGAGGGCAGTCTATCTCCGCAGCTGGCTCATTTCAATCACTACCGGTCGCAGCTCCTGCCCACGGCAGGCCGACCGTCTCTCGTTCACACTCTGTGTGCTCCAGGTCACAGCTCCTGCGCAGAGCAGGCCGACCTGTCTGTCTCTCTCTCTCACACACACTATGTGTGCACCGGGTCACAGCTCCTGCGCAGAGCAGGCCGACCTGTCTTTCTCATGCACGCCAGCTGCTCCGCCCAATATCCCTGATATGCCAACCAGAAAACAATGTGTTCTGAGCCGGGTGCATGCCTGTATGTGGAGAGTGCGTTAACCACTCAATGAAGACCTTCATCGGTCTCAACCTTTATTACAATACTTTTATCCACTCAATGAAGACCTTCATCGGTCTCAACCTTCATGTTCAGAATAATGCCCTGGTTTTTATCATCACTACGATTTCATGAGTTTTTTGGTACGTTTTACGGTGTCCACTTTTGCGTGCTCTGTTCCTGTTTTGATGTGCGCTACTTGCTATATCCTGTTCGACTCTTGCCACGCGTATGATTCGATAGTTCTGTGTGCTCCAAGTTTCTACTGTTTGTTTGTCGCTCCTTTTACTGCTGCTGGGGTGGTCTTGTTGTGCTGGAGTGGTGTTATTTTCGGGATGAAATCGTTTTTGTTTTCCTTTGAGAGGTACAGATTTTGATCCGTCTAGTCAAGAGAGTACTTTGCCGAGTTGAAATGGAAACAAGAATTTTAACAATTTAACATGAAGTCTGAAGAAAAGGTTGAACGGTCGCTGCTGGGACGACAGCTGCACCATAGCTCAGTGGTTAGAGCATCGCTGGCTTCAAGTGAAGGTCCCTGGTTCGAGTCCTGGTGGTGACAGTTGGTTTTTCTTCAGACTTTTCCCGTTTGCATCTTTCCCTCAAACCAATGACTAAGGCCAAGCCAAAGAATATACTTGACGATCGTCCCCACCCGCCCCAAATTGGGGGCCGCCCAGGGCATTTTATTTATTTTCGGAGGTCCAGTGTGTACGTACAGAGACCGAGCAGGTGGTTCACTTTTCCACAGTGAAACCTGACGGGAACGTGGATCTTGGTCCCAAATTCGTACACATTTTGAAGAATGCAACCAAGTTTGGCACACTTTTCACAAAAAAATGTGCACTGTTTCTGGAGAAAGGTTTGGTTGGCATGAGGCTGCTCCATGTACACTAGCTGTTCGATCCTGTTCTAGATCGTACCAACCAAACACACCCTCAGTGATCAAGCAATGCATAAAAAATAAAAATAAAAATAAAATCCTCCCGTTTTCCCCATATTTCCTGAAAAAAAGGACGATCATCAAGCATTTTCTTTGCCTTGGCCTAATAACACTTTATTATTAGTCATAGCTTGCATAGACCTCGGTCCTACCGGTAGGACCTAATGGTAGGACCATCATACACAGACATGTGCACAGCCTCTGTTCTATCATTGACCTAAAACTTCACACTAAACTGTTGCTAATGTCATGGCCGCGCTTGGCGGGTTTGTGACTTGGCTTCGATCAGTCTAGTGGCTACCCAGGTAGACGACCAATATAGTCGCCACCCAAGTTGCTAGCTCACACCTGTTTTCCGGCTCACACAAGGTAGTCGAAGGTTGAAGGGGAGCGATCAAAGATACTTTTATTCGTTGGAAGAAGGCGGCTTTTATGTGATTTTGGTTATAGTATAATTGTGATATAATAATTAGTAGGAAATATTTAGTATAGCTTCGGGGAGCTCGCTCACCCACATTACATGATAGTGTTACAAATATGAGTGATCTCCGAGGTTATTCGTACGTCGATCGTGCGACGGAGCCTGGAGTACGCTGTCGGATGTTGCTGCAGCTAGAGCGCGCCGCCTTCGTACGGTGTCTTGATTGGGTCACCCTTCATCTTCTGCCCCGTAGGCTCTTCCCTCTCATTACCCCGTAGGGCGCTTCACGGTCAAGCCGCGACCTCTCCCAAAAAGGGATAACGGAGTCCGCAGTGCGCGAAGCACTTGCAGGACCCTTTACGTCGTACGACGCGAGAAGAGGGGCCTTGCTTGCTCGACTAACAAAGGTATCAGCTCCCTTGCAGGACTAAGCAGGGTCCCCTCAAGCTCAACAGTGTAGTGAGTACAATGCTGACGACTTGTACTGAAGGTGTAGCCGCCGTACGACAACACTTGTGACTTGAGGCCACGAGTTGTAAGCCATGATTGCTCAACTAACGAAAGTGCCAAATCCTTCGCGGGACTAATCATGGTTCTTACAGAACTCTAGAATATTTCGGAGCCCAGCTTTTGGCTGCTGAATCTCATTGCGTGGTCGCTTTCACGACGAGTCGAGTCCGGGTCATGACAATTCCCCGGCCTCTCAAGAATCACGTCCCCGTGATGTTACCCAACTTCGAAGTCGGCGAGTCGTGACGGTAACCGCCTAGCTCTCGTTGGCCAAGCCAACTGGTTCTGCACCGTAACAGGTACGGGCATAGAGTACGAAATGTGGCTCCACAGGAGGGACATTTCCATGGAAAAAAATTCCAACTTCAAATGAAACTGGTACTGCTCCACTATCGTAGAGATGAGCCTGGTGCTGATGAACAACACGCAGCTTGTCATGTACAACTAAATGCACGTTGCAAATCCTCACGCAAAGCGTATACGTATGACAGTTCGCCATTTCGTGCCATCTCAGATGGATGTAGACCATAGGCCATAACGTGTGGTCGACACACCCCTCTACCACGTAGGTATCAGGTTCAGTACAAAACTGCCGCAGAGCTCCAAGAGCCATTTCATAGATTTGGTGGTATCCAACGAATCGGTTCCACCCACACTCCACCCATTACAAAAGACCTTGGCGACCTCGCCAAGACTTCCACGGTAGGTTCATTGCTGCCAGCAAGGACAGACACAATGGCATACGCCTAGCAGCCTGTGCAACAGGACCACGATCACGTGTCTCAATTGTGTGGTGTAGCACCGAAGTGCGACCAAGCTCAGATGGGTTCAAAGCGAACGCATCTCGATACCGAAATACTAAGGCTTGCAAGCAGTGGATCTCCTCGCAGAAGATACCAGATTGTCCATCTCTTCCTCCGCCGCCGCTGTGGGCTGGATTGAGCCCAGCTCATCCCTTCCACCAACAGTGGGCAATTGGACTAAGCCCAGCTCATCCCTTCCACCAACAGTGGGCAATTGGACTAAGCCCAGCTCATCCCTTCCACCAACAGTGGGCACTTGGACTGAGACCAGCTCGTCCCTTCCACAGCGGGGAGTTAGAGCGGGACAATCTGCGCCAATGCGCAACTGCTTCCAGACCCCGAGGGAGTCCTCTGTCTCAGCTATTTGAGCTGATTCCTCTCTCTGGCCATCGGCCATAGTGTCTTCGGTCACGATACTCATGACTTCAGATATTGGTTCTAACCGACCAATCTGCATGGCCCTCTCTAGAGCCACTGCCTCGTCAGAGTAATTTAACACCCGTACGGGAACACCATCCACCGTAGGGCTCACTAGCGCATGCGCCATCATAACATCATTCATTCCTTGAAAACACCCATCAGGTATCGTCAAGGCACAGGTCGGCAACCCTTCCGACGTGTCTAGCACGGCGTTAACCGTCACCTCCGAAAATGGGGGTATCACTTCACGCCTCCGCAAGCGAAGAACGTGCTCTCGTTTGCCATCACCATCATGGCTTGGCGGAACGACGTCAGCTTTAGAAGCTTTAAAATGCAATGCTCCATCACCCGAAGTGATCTCGCAAGGAATTGGGACAGCACATCGCGTCCAATGCCAGAACCAGTAACCAACATCATACTCAGTACGTGACGAAACACCACAGGGTGCGGACGTCGACAGATCCGACACCAAACAGGCATCGCCCAACACAGAAGTGCTGGTTTCAGGTGGGCATCAGCTCACTAGTGATTTCCATCACACTCCAATCAAAAAATTTGAGATCCGCATCAACGAACTCAAATCAGCAGTTGTTCAAGCTCTCTGCAGAACTTGTTACTGTATCATCGTTTCAGCCAGTATCTCAACTGGTGCGCCCAGTTTCGAAATCTGGCTTCGTGACTCCGTCACACGACAAGGACATAGTCCTCTTGACTGTTTTTGAACCGTCAAAGTTCAAAAGAACAGCAACACTCCTCAACTGCAGCTGAGGGCAACGTAGAAGCTAAGCTTCATGCAGTCATCGATCCTGCCACTGCAAGACGACTCAAAAAAAGTCTAAAAGCATTTCGCTTCTCGAGCAGTTTCTGTGCAAGCGCTGACAAAACAGCAGAGTTTCCTCATTGCACGTCCTTGCAAGAACCTCCGTGGGTTCGAACAATGCGCCGTCTACACCGCAAATCGAGTGCAGCTGACACATATCTCAGACCAACAAGTGGTGCGGAAGTCGAAACTCTCGTCGGCGGCATGACCGACTTTCGCCAGGTCTTCCGGAACAAGTTGGCACGCCAACTGGTAGCAACAGCTACAAAACAGAACGAGTTCACGTTCCATGTGCACGCACTCAGACAGAGTGTTCAACTGAACGGACCAAGGTCAGAACAGAACAAAACAGTTCGCTTCCGACTCCACTTGAGAACTGCATGCAGCCTCGTGAAATCGACATCAAATTCACACCTCTGCGTGCTCGAGTAAACAAGAGCTCAGAGTTCAGCATGGACCAGTGCACACAGAGTTACGACTACTCTGCCGGAGCAACAGCAAGACGCAACTTGGATCCTGGTCACAGCACCAAATGTCATGGCCGCGCTTGGCGGGTTTGTGACTTGGCTTCGATCAGTCTAGTGGCTACCCAGGTAGACGACCAATATAGTCGCCACCCAAGTTGCTAGCTCACACCTGTTTTCCGGCTCGCACAAGGTAGTCGAAGGTTGAAGGGGAGCGATCAAAGATACTTTTATTCGTTGGAAGAAGGCGGCTTTTATGTGATTTTGGTTATAGTATAATTGTGATATAATAATTAGTAGGAAATATTTAGTATAGCTTCGGGGAGCTCGCTCACCCACATTACATGATAGTGTTACAAATATGAGTGATCTCCGAGGTTATTCGTACGTCGATCGTGCGACGGAGCCTGGAGTACGCTGTCGGATGTTGCTGCAGCTAGAGCGCGCCGCCTTCGTACGGTGTCTTGATTGGGTCACCCTTCATCTTCTGCCCCGTAGGCTCTTCCCTCTCATTACCCCGTAGGGCGCTTCACGGTCAAGCCGCGACCTCTCCCAAAAAGGGATAACGGAGTCCGCAGTGCGCGAAGCACTTGCAGGACCCTTTACGTCGTACGACGCGAGAAGAGGGGCCTTGCTTGCTCGACTAACAAAGGTATCAGCTCCCTTGCAGGACTAAGCAGGGTCCCCTCAAGCTCAACAGTGTAGTGAGTACAATGCTGACGACTTGTACTGAAGGTGTAGCCGCCGTACGACAACACTTGTGACTCGAGGCCACGAGTTGTAAGCCATGATTGCTCAACTAACGAAAGTGCCAAATCCTTCGCGGGACTAATCATGGTTCTTACAGAACTCTAGAATATTTCGGAGCCCAGCTTTTGGCTGCTGAATCTCATTGCGTGGTCGCTTTCACGACGAGTCGAGTCCGGGTCATGACACTAAGGAGTCCACAAATTTTAGACGTGATTGTACAAGGCATATTACGAAATTCCATGGCAACAGCCCATGGTAACCATGGAAACGGAGGATTCCACTTCAGTAGCAGGCTAAGAAACACATTAGGTCCTGACCACGATCGATGCGCCATGGTCAAAATTCAATTTGGAAAGAGTTGCTAGCGCTCCGACAGGAGCATGTGCAGCCATTTTGACAATTGATAAAACTGCATTTAACGCACTCTCCACATACAGGCATGTACCCGGCTCAGAACACATTGTTTTCTGGTTGGCATATCAGGGATATTGGGCGGAGCAGCTGGCGTGCATGAGAAAGACAGGTCGGCCTGCTCTGCGCAGGAGTTGTGACGCGGTGCACACATAGTGTGAGAGGGAGAGAGAGACTGACAGGTCGGCCTGCTCTGCACAGGAGCTGTGACCTGGAGCACACAGAGTGTGAACGAGAGACGGTCAGCCTGCCGTGGGCAGGAGCTGCGACCGGTAGTGATTGAAATGAGCCAGCTGAGGAGATAGACTGCCCTCACCCGATATAAGTATATTGACAAGAATTGTACTGACACTGTGATTGAGGAAATTATGGTGACAGTGACGGAGAGATAGTGATCCCCAGTCGAATGGGGTTGGGAGGGAGGGGAAAATTGACAACTGACGGACAAACCAGTGAACAGTCAAGTCGTCGGAAAACAGAAGTGACAAAGGAGTTTTCTGCAAAGCAAGATTTGGAAAGCACGCGTGGGAGAGTGGCGCGCACGCTGCGCAATGCGCATGCGCATGTATAGCAATGACATCATAATCGGATGCATGATCATCAGACTAAGTATGAGTGGTAGATGTTCCACGTTTGTTAACAGGGCTCAGCGCACACGCTAAACCACCATTAACGCACTCTCCACATACAGGCATGCACCCGGCTCAGTACACATTGTTTTCTGGTTGTCATATCAGGGATATTGGGCGGAGCAGCTGGCGTGCATGAGAAAGACAGGTCGGCCTGCTCTGCGCAGGAGTTGTGACCCGGTGCACACATAGTGTGAGAGGGAGAGAGAGACTGACAGGTCGGCCTGCTCTGCGCAGGAGCTGTGACCTGGAGCACACAGAGTGTGAACGAGAGACGGTCGGCCTGCCCTGGGCAGGAGCTGCGACCGGTAGTGATTGAAATGAGCCAGCTGCGGAGATAGACTGCCCGTTCCCAATATCCCCAATATGGCATGGGAGTAATAATGAAATACGATTAGTGTATTGTGCTCTACTGACAGCGGTAACGTAAAGCTAAAACCAAGCAGTTCAGGCACAATGTGGTCACTAACCCACAGCTACCATTGATGACTTTGAACTGCAGCTAATTGACGTGACACTCGCAGGGTGTCAGCTGTAGCAGCCCGGATGTAGCGGTGGACCGCATCACTGCGCCATCTACCCATGACACGGATGATGTGTTCGGGGACACCTGCCATGGCCGCTGATGTTGCGGCGCCAATCCGAAAGAGTGACTGGTATATGCACTCGGATCCGTGACCCCACAGAGAGGCAGCAGGTTGCGCAGTTCAGAGGACACTGCATTTCTTGTACAAGTAAGCGGCTGGCCATTGGCATAAGTGAACAGATGGTCGCCGCCGGGGCGAAACGCCAGGTAGTTCGCCATGGCCTGCACTGGGCAGATCAGTGCGTCCGTGCTGGCTCCAACCAACACTGTGTGGCCCGCGCTGTTGGGGTCCATCTTAGAGGAGCGCTCGTTTACCGCTAACGACCGCTGGTCAGTACTGATCGTCACATCACATCGCCTCAGGCCAGCAGTCAGTTCTCCACAACGGAAGAACCCATGAAACGCCAAGGAAAAAGCTGCCCTTAGCATGGCCTTGTCGTGAGGGTGCCGCATGCGTGGAATGGCAACATGCCGGCAGATCTCCCTGAGAAGTGGAGTGGTTATTGGCAGACGATGACGGTGTGTCGATGACGACCTGCCGATGCCCTGCAGGACCCTAGCGAGGAGAGTCATTGGGCCCGACGGGTAAGTAAAGCCAAGTTCCACATGAAGGTTGCGGATTGCCGACATGTAGACACGGACAGATCGGGCTGAAGAGTCCTGAACAACTCGGCCGCAAAATAGCACAAAGTAAAGTCGTCGTCTGGCAATGGATTGCAGGCATGCACTTGACAGAACTGGAAGTAGCGGGTCTCGGCCGTAGAATACGCCTGGCGGGAGGATGGTGCTATTGCCAGTGCTGCTAGCTGTAGCACGGAGTCCGTCAACGGAGAGTTGGCAAGACTGGCTGATCTGGCTCGGCTGCTGCTTCCGAGGCCTGGCGCCTGAATACCTGCAGCAAATTGCGAGACAATGCATCGGCGACAGTGTTACTGACACCAGAAATGTGGACAGCTGACACCAAGAAGTCATGCTCAATACACCGCAGATACATGCCCGGATAAGAGTCATGACTGGTGGTGAACGGCAGGTACCGGAGC
This sequence comes from Sycon ciliatum, assembly GCF_964019385.1. Lineage (NCBI taxonomy): Eukaryota > Metazoa > Porifera > Calcarea > Leucosolenida > Sycettidae > Sycon > Sycon ciliatum. The sequence continues at coordinate 30,503,362 of NC_088650.1, read as the reverse complement.
GTATACAGTCCACCACGGCCTTGTTGTCACACTGAAACTGAATGCGTCGCCTGCTCCACTCCGAACCCCAGGTCGCGCAGGCAGCTACGATAGCATACATTTCTTTGAACTCAATGTTCTCGTTCTCGTTCTGGGCTGTCCACTCTCCTCTCATCCACCGGCCGTTGTAGAAGACACCATAACCATGAGTGCCGCTGGCATCAGTCTGTAGTTGCATGCACCTTCTCAGGTGCAACTGGGACCTGTAAATATGCAAACAGGTCGAGCAGTAGTGACTTCTGGTGCTGTGCAAGAGGAAGACTGGGAGGCGATACATTCAGAAAGTCATCCAGATAAAGAATGAGATGGTGAAGGCGGCATGTGTCCTCCAGAACCCAGTGAAGGGCAGATGCAAACTTGTCAAATATGTACGGAGCTGACCGAAGGCCGAACGGGAGGACTTTGTCGAAATAGTAAAGACCAAAAGGCCGAACGGGAGGACTTTTTCGAAATAGTAAAGACCATCCCAAGAGATACCCAACAAGTGCCAGTCAGAGGGGGAAACAGGGCATAATTGGAAGGCATTTCGAATTTTTTTTCTCGTGAAGCAGGACTGCCAGAGGTTAGGGTCCAGTTGCCGCCAGGAATACAGGTGCAGCATGGCAGCAAGACCAGCACGGAAACGACGGTCATAGGTCAGCCACGCGTCGGTCAGGTTTAATTATATTATTATTATTGTTGTTGGCCTCGATGATGGTGGCTTGGTACGCCAGCAAATCTGGGGCTTGGTCCGGCGACGCATCGACCAGGACTCTGGTGAACAAGGTGAAGGCCTCTAACCACGTCGCCAAGTCATGGACTCGGCGCTTGGAGGGCTGGGGAGTGGACGAGCTCTCCGCCAGTTCAACGGACTTACCGTTCACCAAGGACAACTGCAGGACATCACTACTGCCGGACATGGCTTCAGGCAACAAGTCGCCAAATTCAACAAACTCACCGCGTGTGATACGTTCCCGTAGCCGTGGAGGGATGACGGGGAGTCCTGGAGAGCCGGCCGCGCAAGCCAAGTGCATCGGCGTAGGCTGCCCCAGCGCCAGAGGAGCTGATGTTGGTGCTGGTGTTGGAGCTATGGGCGAGGTGGTTGGGGCGACGATGTTGGATTCCAAGCGCTCCGCGCGCTCCAGGAGGGGCTGGATAATGCCAGTCAGGTCGCTCAAGGTGAGAGGAGCTGGTTGTGACGGCGCAGGAGAAGTCACCTGGTCCGCGTTGGCGGAACTGTGCCCATGAGCATGGGTCACACGGGACCTCGCTCTCCGATGTTCTTGAGAATTCGCAGAATTCACAGCCCGCTACGGATACGGGTATAGAGCTGGGGACCGTCAGCGTCAGTTCCATCAGCGCTTGTACCCCGTGAGGTGCTCCGTGTTCGCGGCATATCCGTTGAGGCAGGAAAATGAAGCAAATTGAAAACTGACGGACAAACCAGTGAACAGTCAAGTCGTCGGAAAACAGAAGTGACAAAGGAGTTTTCTGCAAAGTAAGATTCGGAAAGCACGCGTGGGAGAGTGGCGCGCACGCTGCGCATGCGCATGTATAGCAATGACATCATAATTGGATGCATGATCATCAGACTAAGTATGAGTGGTAGATGTTCCACGTTCGTTAACAGGGCTTAGCGCACACGCTAAACCACCAATACATGTATGCAATTCACTGGACATAGTCTTACATTTTTTTGCGCCACTACTTTGCCTTACAAAGACCTCATCTCAACAAATGCTTCAAGAAAATCCTCAACCAAAAGCACTTTTGCAGCGCGATTTCTTGGGGCCTACCGCTAGGATGGTAGGATGGTAGGACGGCCATGCAAGCTATCATTACTAGATACATACCCGGGTGAGAATAGGTACATAGGTTGAGTTAGCGATTAAGCCCACCGAGCCGTTAGTGTTGGACCTGACAGTGGATGCGCACAGTCCGCAGCACAGGCGATTGAAGCCGACCGTGAAGCCCTGAGCCTGATCGCCGCAGGATGCCTGATAAAAGCTAAATAGGCCCGCAACACCCAGGGTATCGTTGCATGAACACCTGGGCCTGAAGAGAGGAGAGCAAACACGGAAGTACTATGATGGAGAAGAGTCCATAAAGAATGGAATAGTTTCGCATTTGCCCAGATCGGGAAAGAACTGATTACAAAAGCAAAAGCATTTAAAAAAGCGCATGTCAGAAGCGCATTGGCATGTTGCGCCTTGTGGTATGTGGAACATGACGCCACACACCCAGACTGCTTTTGTACATGCCACCACTAACGTTAGGCCAGACGGCACCAAGAACCAGACAGCCACCAGACCAAACGGTAGCAACTTATTTGTGTGTTTCGGCGAAGCAATGACACAAAGGTCTAGCCACCAATCCTCTTCGACATGTGTACAACGTCCTACCTGAAACATGCGCTTTGCGGAATAGAAAATTATGGAAGAATATCAGTGGCACAACACCCGCATGTACCGTAAAGTACCGCGAGAGCGCCCCATCCTGCGAGACCGCCTTATCCCGCAAGAGCGCCCCACCTTGATTTTACAGCCAGGGAAAAGAAAATCGTATGGCAGAGTGCAACGAAGTTTGTACGGTGTGAGAACCTTAGGGTACTACAGTCACACTTGGCAGGTTTCTGTGTGGAGCACGAAGGTAAATTGAGTGTGGGTTGATTGCACAACGTGCAATGTGTGTACAAGGTTAGTGTCGTATGACCTACAGACAGGACACCACCTCCACAATACGACCACGAAAGGACGAGATGGCGGGGCGCCCTATAATCCGTTTCAAAAAGATTAGCAATCAGGTTTTGGTCTTCACAAGTATGAAGATAAGGGAAACTCGGACAACAAAGTACATAGAAGGGATTGTTACTACTGTATACTGTAAATATACAAAATTTCGGCGCTGCAAAATTTCGGCACTGCACGATTTTTGGCATTTCGGTGGCGATTTATTTTCGGCGTGGGGTAGACGGCATGGTATAGTGCGACAGATGCTGTGAAAAATTTCATCGGCGTTTTAATTTACCTAGTAGGCGTTTTGGGTCGGTGCCGAATATAGCCGAAATTAAATAGCTGCCGAAAATTTGTATATTTACAGTAAGTACAAATTTTCGTTCACTAAAAGCACCATTTCGTTCTTATAAAAGCACGGATGACCGCAATTGGCCCATATGTTGTAGTCTTTTGGACGCTGAGTCGATTGGTTTTGGTCCGAAAAGGCTGCGATGTAGCGTTCGGCCCTTATTCCCAATCGAACATGGTTGAATAAGCGGTTACATGCTCGTGCGTACACCAGTCACCTGGTCACCACGCCAGCAGGCTACAACTTACAGCATGTTTGGGCGAGTTTCTGTCACTTGAGTTGAACCTTTGAACCTTTGAGTTGAACCTTGGGGTGAAAGATGTCGCCTGCTGGCGTGGTGACCAGGTGACTGGTGCATGCAGGAGCACGTGACCGCTTGTTTAACCATGTTCGATTGGGAATAAGGGCCGAACGCTACATCGCAGCCTTTTCGGACCAAAACCAGTCGACTCAGCGTCCAAAAGACTACAACATATGGGCCAATAGCGGTCATCCGTGCTTTTATAAGAACGAAATGGCGCTTTTAGTGACATTTTGCATACAAATCCCCATCTAGTAGGGCACAGTCACCCAGTTTCGGTGGAAGTGAGTGAGTTCGATTGGGAATAAAGGTCAAAGGAGGAAGGGAGAGTCTCAGCTTCCTCGGACCAAGACCATTCGACTCAGCACCCTGAAGACTACAACTGGTGAAATTTTCGGCCAGGTTTCTGCTAACTTTCTGGCTTTTTCCCATGGTTTACAATTTGCCCTGGAAGCCAGTACTGATTTTTTATATCAAAACCCACGATTTATCTCCGCTTTTTTGGCCTTGTGGCTATGAGTGCTGTCTGCTGACCATGATTTTGTGGTTTCAAATCCCAACCTATCTTCAAGTCAAACTTTTTTCATTGTTTTGGTGATCAAGCAGCAGACAAGCTGGTACAAGACAAAGAAGGTGGCTGTGCCAAACGACTTGTTGTTGGAGCTCGCACTTCCTACCGAAGTGACTGACACTTGACTGGCTCAAGCCACGTGAACACACCCACAACACTGAAACGGTGTGAGTGAATAGAAGTCATTGCGCTATAGCTGAGTGTTGAATACAACGGCACGTCGATCGATCGACCGGTTTCTTGTTGAGAATTATTTCAGTATTTCAAGATCGCCAATTTATCTGAATTTAGGAGTCAACGCCGTCTTCTATCAGCTTTCAAAGACATCTGCTTTTCTCAAAATGTCGTTTTCGTCACACGGATGGCTTTGCCAAGTCATGGCCTTGTGAATGAGTCTGTGTCCCTGTCGTTTTCGTCACATTGTGAAAGTAAATTGCAACGCAGCTCAAGAAACTATTTGGTCACAAAACAAATTAGAACCCATGCCGCGCGTCAACATTTACGACACTTTCGACATGTCCTCTCTGACTCCATATCGATACGAGGAAGAACTGGTTTGCTGTAAACCAGACGTACATGTACCGACGTGAGTGAGTTGCCATTTTTCATGCTCTCGCGCGGAATGTTTCTTCGAGTTCACAGCGAGTTTCTTCCAGGCAGCGCTCGAGTGCTCATACAGTTAAACGGCAAACTCCCCGGCCGATCGCCAGGATTGCTAATCTTTTTGA